>NC_084950.1:24656584-24977533 GCF_949316205.1 Platichthys flesus | reverse complement strand
ACTACAGATGGCCTGCGAATGTCATGGAGTTTTACAGTGAATTAGACAGTTTAGGTATGATTTTAATCTCCACACATCAGTGTTGTAAACAGTTCTCAAATTAATTATAGAATTATGTTTTCACACTGAGAGAAGTGGAAAGACTTGATTTGGACTGTTATCAATAGGTCTGTGGGAGATTATCACCTTGAATAGTACTGATGAGGTAGAAAGACATTTTATGTATTTGTACAATGTTGTATTTCTTTCAGCACTTTTATCAGAAGGGACTTAAAATATGTACATTTCACCATGAGGATATAAACCAAGACCACAGTAGAACAGTTCTATCTGAAATCTGTTGTGCTTTATACACAACACAAAACATTCTTTAACAGTGCGTTTTTTCTCTTCATAGATGAAGAACTGCAGCACCTGATGTCCTCAGCAGCAACATGGTGGAGATCTGATTTGATACACTTTAGATAAGAACCCAGTGTTTTATATTTCTGCTTTGCCATAAGAGACAGAACATGGTCATCACAGCTGTGTCCTTCAGGCTCGTCTGTCCCTAATAAAATGATAGGAAACATGAAAGTGATCGTCATTATTGTAGAGGAAGAGTTACATATGAACAAAGTGTGTAATCTTCTTTTCTGTGGATATTCAACTGTGTATTTGAATATGCTTTTGGATTAAAACGTGCACTACCATGACAATGAATGTTTTTAATGGAGCTATTTCACATTAAAAGTATTGCATTATAATTTAATACATTATGTATTATGTGCAATACTTTGATTGTTTTTAAGTAATGAAATCAGGTCTGTACCTGGAGTCAGTGTTCAGTCTGGTTGGATTCAAGTTGTGTGTCAAGTTGGACCTTCTAGAGGAACATGAAACCAATACACAGATATGTAAAGTCATACATGGGCCAGGTTAAGTAATTAACAGACTTTTAAATGGTAAAAATAAAATATTAGTTCAAAGTTAATCAGAGCATAATCATTTCAGATTAGGAAATAGGTAGTGCATATAAGCCCACAACTCTGTATGACACTGTCTGTTCTAGTAAAGTTACAAGGCTATGACTTACTCATATTTAACAAAAGAATTCAGTGAAGTCTGTCTGAGATTAACGATTTAAATACTGAAGGTGGGAGACACGGTTATTTTTCACTGTAACACGTGACAGGACATCAACACCGTGACTCTGAATAAAGAGCCTTAAAAGACGTAGTGCTCCTTTGAACAGCTGCTCTTACAATGTGTAGCAAGTGCTAAATCTCCATTAGTATAATAGTAACAAAAATCACCCTTTACATAATTGAACATATATTTTCCATGTGAACCCCTTTAACACAGTTCAATTCAGGAGCAAAATATAATTTATACAGTATTTATTAGAGCTAGTATTAGTAAACAGATCAAACAAATGCAGTACAACACATCACACATCCACAGTGTCTCTTTTGCTTATCATCACAGTCAGTCAGAAGTGTCCGTTTAACTTACGTAGCAGTTGAGAGATGCTTCGTTGGAGCTAGCAGGAGCTAGCTCATAGCCAGTGCTGCTGTTGAGAGCGGCAGAGTTCACACAGGAAAAGACACGACGGACGGGGGAAAAAAGCTTTGAGTGCGTCCCACACTCTAACCTGCAGAGCTAACAACGTCCACAGTGACTCCGCCGCCGTCCTCTCATCCAGACTCGCCAACCGTTCTCCGGTTCTTCGTGATACACAGCTCCGCAGCTTGTGACGACGTAACTTTGTTCAGAGTCTCATGAGGCGTTCACTTGCAGCTGTGTTAAATGCAGCTTCGTTTGTCATGGCGAGTTGAAGAAGTCTGCTGCAAAGCTATGAATAATCCGCATGATGAAAACTCACAGCAATGTTATGCCTACATTATCAATATATTGAGACCCATGTGACACAGTTTGACATGGTTTAGCAAAGTGAATGAGGAGAAATACATCCAAGTGTGAGACGTAACAAACCGAAAGCGGTCTCATGCTGCGTTCAGGGTAACTCTGTTAAAATGGGTTTCATTGGTCATGGTGAGCTGATGAACTTTGATGCCACGCCATTAACAATCTGCATGATGAAAAGTCACAATAATGTTATGCCTACATTATCAATATCTTGAGACCAATTTGACACAGTTTGACATGGTTTAGTAAAGTGGCTGGAGGGAAATACATCAAAGAGTAAGATGACCAAAACAAGACATTTCCTGATGCCACCAGGGGGCGCTTTCCTTTTAAGTCATGATTTCTAGGTAGATGTCTTCCGGTCGCGACTCTTGTCTTATATGTGTAGTTTGGAGTCGATTGGACAAAATATGTCTAAGTTACAGAAGCTCGCTTATATTGGCGTTTAGTCGAACTTTGAGACCTCACCACGGTCACACGGTATGATGAAAAGTTTAAATTCTGATAACTTTAGATCTTCATCTTGTTTTGTAGAGTCTCATCTAATTTTTAAGTTGATCTGATGAAAGCTGTCTGAGTAGTACATAAAAACATAACACGTACCAAAACAAGACATTTCGCGTTACCACCAGGGGGCGCTGTGATTGTAAGTCACAATTTCTGCACCCATGTCTTCTGGTGGCGACTCTTGTCGAATGTGTCTAGTTTGGACTCAATTGGACAAAATATGTCTGAAATATGGAAGCTTGTGTTTTGATGGCGTTTCATCAAACTTTAACGCCACACCACGGTCAGACGGTTTTGCTAAAACGTAATCCTTCAATAACTTTAGATCTCCAATTTGTTGTGATGACGATCGTCTAAATTTGAAGTTGATCTGATGAAAGCTGTACGACAAGTACATCAAAGAAAAAATATGGAATATGACCAAAATGGCCACTAAAGTCAAACTGGCGGGCTTCCTGTTGCGTTATTCATAATGCACTGATGGACTTTTTTGTGCATCTAGTCATGATACACAATAATCTTTGTTTTTTTTGAGGATCGGTGAATGCTAAATGAGGGGCTTTTCCGTAGGTGGCGCTCTTGAGCCATTTTGCCACCCCCTTTTCAAAATACTCCAGAATACGTAATTTTACGCCGCCTTCGAATTTACTGCAAACTCCTACAACTTTTTGAGCACATTAAAGCCCTCAAAAAGCCAATTCATTTAAGCTAAGAAAAATAATAATAATAATAATAATAATCATTTCAATTTCAATAGGGCCTCCCACCGATTTCGGTGCTCGGGCCCTAATAATAATAATAACTAGGGCTACGTTGTAGCACTAACGGGCCCGAGCACAGGCAATTTCAAGTCTGTTGCGGTCGGGGAAGAGAGAACGTTCGATGACCAAGCGCTCGTCTCCACATTGCCTGCGTTTGCCCTGTGCGGCAAGGAAGATCGCTCCACTTCTTCTGGCCAGCCGCTGGTGCTGAACTAGAGGTAAGTAACCTTGAAACTATCCAACATAACCTATTGCTTTATCTATCATCATATGCTTACATGCCTCAAGATTTTTGTAATATGTAATTGTTATAAAAGTTACCGTTTATTTATCACGTCTAATGAACAGATTGAAGCAAGATAACTCGACAGTCTTGTTTTGGTTGTGACATATTTTTTTTAATGAGTTACTATCAATACGCTACACGTGTACGTTTCATGTGATAGTAACTGTTTCACCAATATTCTGATACAGGATGGTATATCCGCCATTACTATTTTCACATCGTTTATTTAGTCTGTCATGGAGTTGTAGAGTGAATTAGACAGTAGTGATAACATTATAATGTCCACACATCAGTGTTGTAAACACTTCTCCAATTAATTATATAATTATGTTTTCACACTGAGGGAAGTGGAGAGACTTGATGTGGACTGTTATCAACAGCTCTGTGGGAGATCATCACCTTGAATATTACAGATGAGGTAGAAAGACATTTTATCTATGTGTACAATGTTGTATTTCTTTGTCACGTTTTATCAAAAGCGATTTAAAGTATGTGCATTTAACCATTAGGATACAAACCCAGACCCTAGTACATCGGTTCTAGCTGAAATAAGTAGTGCTTCATAAACAACACAAAACATTCATAACAGTACGCTTCTGCTCCTCATTAATGCAGCTCCTGATGTCCCCAGCAGCAACATGGTGGAGATCTGCAGCTTCATGCTGGTCAACTGGAAGACAACTGATTAAGATTAAAAGATTAAGATTAAAATCCATTTATTCATCCCAAACACATGCACAGACATGCAAAGGCACACTCATGCAGGTAGGGAAATTTAATCGCTGCTTTTTACCCATCTGGTGCAGGACACACAGAGCAGTGAGCGACCATGTACGGCGCTCGGGGGAGCAGATGTTGGGGGAGTGAGGTGCCTTGCTCATGGGCACTAGAGAGGGTAGGGAGACTCTTGGATTTTTGGACAGATCAATCCAGGTTCGACTTTTGTTGTCTCTCCATGGAGTCGAACCAAAGACGAACCAGAGACCTTCTCTGCCCATAGTCCAAGTTTCTGCCACTCGACCACCGCCTCTCCTCATGCATCATCAAACTAGTAATCTACACATCACTCCATGCGTTGCTCCCTTAACTACAGATGGCCTGCGAATGTCATGGAGTTTTACAGTGAATTAGACAGTTTAGGTATGATTTTAATCTCCACACATCAGTGTTGTAAACAGTTCTCAAATTAATTATAGAATTATGTTTTCACACTGAGAGAAGTGGAAAGACTTGATTTGGACTGTTATCAATAGGTCTGTGGGAGATTATCACCTTGAATAGTACTGATGAGGTAGAAAGACATTTTATGTATTTGTACAATGTTGTATTTCTTTCAGCACTTTTATCAGAAGGGACTTAAAATATGTACATTTCACCATGAGGATATAAACCAAGACCACAGTACAACAGTTCTATCTGAAATCTGTTGTGCTTTATACACAACACAAAACATTCTTTAACAGTGCGTTTTTTCTCTTCATAGATGAAGAACTGCAGCACCTGATGTCCTCAGCAGCAACATGGTGGAGATCTGATTTGATACACTTTAGATAAGAACCCAGTGTTTTATATTTCTGCTTTGCCATAAGAGACAGAACATGGTCATCACAGCTGTGTCCTTCAGGCTCGTCTGTCCCTAATAAAATGATAGGAAACATGAAAGTGATCGTCATTATTGTAGAGGAAGAGTTACATATGAACAAAGTGTGTAATCTTATTTTCTGTGGATATTCAACTGTGTATTTGAATATGCTTTTGGATTAAAACGTGCACTACCATGACAATGAATGTTTTTAATGGAGCTATTTCACATTAAAAGTATTGCATTATAATTTAATACATTATGTATTATGTGCAATACTTTGATTGTTTTTAAGTAATGAAATCAGGTCTGTACCTGGAGTCAGTGTTCAGTCTGGTTGGATTCAAGTTGTGTGTCAAGTTGGACCTTCTAGAGGAACATGAAACCAATACACAGATATGTAAAGTCATACATGGGCCAGGTTAAGTAATTAACAGACTTTTAAATGGTAAAAATAAAATATTAGTTCAAAGTTAATCAGAGCATAATCATTTCAGATTAGGAAATAGGTAGTGCATATAAACCCACAACTCTGTATGACACTGTCTGTTCTAGTAAAGTTACAAGGCTATGACTTACTCATATTTAACAAAAGAATTCAGTGAAGTCTGTCTGAGATTAACGATTTAAATACTGAAGGTGGGAGACACGGTTATTTTTCACTGTAACACGTGACAGGACATCAACACCGTGACTCTGAATAATGAGCCTTAAAAGACGTAGTGCTCCTTTGAACAGCTGCTCTTACAATGTGTAGCAAGTGCTAAATCTCCATTAGTATAATAGTAACAAAAATCACCCTTTACATAATTGAACATATATTTTCCATGTGAACCCCTTTAACACAGTTCAATTCAGGAGCAAAATATAATTTATACAGTATTTATTAGAGCTAGTATTAGTAAACAGATCAAACAAAGGCAGTACAACACATCACACATCCACAGTGTCTCTTTTGCTTATCATCACAGTCAGTCAGAAGTGTCCGTTTAACTTACGTAGCAGTTGAGAGATGCTTCGTTGGAGCTAGCAGGAGCTAGCTCATAGCCAGTGCTGCTGTTGAGAGCGGCAGAGTTCACACAGGAAAAGACACGACGGACGGGGGAAAAAAGCTTTGAGTGCGTCCCACACTCTAACCTGCTGAGCTAACAACGTCCACAGTGACTCCGCCGCCGTCCTCTCATCCAGACTCGCCAACCGTTCTCCGGTTCTTCGTGATACACAGCTCCGCAGCTTGTGACGACGTAACTTTTCAGAGTCTCATGAGGCGTTCACTTGCAGCTGTGTTAAATGCAGCTTCGTTTGTCATGGCGAGTTGAAGAAGTCTGCTGCAAAGCTATGAATAATCCGCATGATGAAAACTCACAGCAATGTTATGCCTACATTATCAATATATTGAGACCCATGTGACACAGTTTGACATGGTTTAGCAAAGTGAATGAGGAGAAATACATCCAAGTGTGAGACGTAACAAACCGAAAGCGGTCTCATGCTGCGTTCAGGGTAACTCTGTTAAAATGGGTTTCATAGGTCATGATGAGCTGATGAACTTTGATGCCACGCCATTAACAATCTGCATGATGAAAAGTCACAATAATGTTATGCCTACATTATCAATATCTTGAGACCAATTTGACACAGTTTGACATGGTTTAGTAAAGTGGCTGGAGGGAAATACATCAAAGAGTAAGATGACCAAAACAAGACATTTCCTGATGCCACCAGGGGGCGCTTTCCTTTTAAGTCATGATTTCTAGGTAGATGTCTTCCGGTCGCGACTCTTGTCTTATATGTGTAGTTTGGAGTCGATTGGACAAAATATGTCTAAGTTACAGAAGCTCGCTTATATTGGCGTTTAGTCGAACTTTGAGACCTCACCACGGTCACACGGTATGATGAAAAGTTTAAATTCTGATAACTTTAGATCTTCATCTTTTTTTTTAGAGTCTCATCTAATTTTTAAGTTGATCTGATGAAAGCTGTCTGAGTAGTACATAAAAACATAACACGTACCAAAATAAGACATTTCGCGTTACCACCAGGGGGCGCTGTGATTGTAAGTCACAATTTCTGCACCCATGTCTTCTGGTGGCGACTCTTGTCGAATGTGTCTAGTTTGGACTCAATTGGACAAAATATGTCTGAAATATGGAAGCTTGTGTTTTGATGGCGTTTCATCAAACTTTAACGCCACACCACGGTCAGACGGTTTTGCTAAAACGTAATCCTTCAATAACTTTAGATCTCCAATTTGTTGTGATGACGATCGTCTAAATTTGAAGTTGATCTGATGAAAGCTGTACGACAAGTACATCAAAGAAAAAATATGGAATATGACCAAAATGGCCACTAAAGTCAAACTGGCGGGCTTCCTGTTGCGTTATTCATAATGCACTGATGGACTTTTTTGTGCATCTAGTCATGATACACAATAATCTTTGTTTTTTTTGAGGATCGGTGAATGCTAAATGAGGGGCTTTTCCGTAGGTGGCGCTCTTGAGCCATTTTGCCACGCCCTTTTCAAAATACTCCAGAATACGTAATTTTACGCCGCCTTCGAATTTGCTGCAAACTCCTACAACTTTTTGAGCACATTAAAGCCCTCAAAAAGCCAATTCATTTAAGCTAAGAAAAATAATAATAATAACTAGGGCTACGTTGTAGCACTAACGGGCCCGAGCACAGGCAATTTCAAGTCTGTTGCGGTCGGGGAAGAGAGAACGTTCGATGACCAAGCGCTCGTCTCCACATTGCCTGCGTTTGCCCTGTGCGGCAAGGAAGATCGCTCCACTTCTTCTGGCCAGCCGCTGGTGCTGAACTAGAGGTAAGTAACCTTGAAACTATCCAACATAACCTATTGCTTTATCTATCATCATATGCTTACATGCCTCAAGTTTTTTGTAATATGTAATTGTTATAAAAGTTACCGTTTATTTATCACGTCTAATGAACAGATTGAAGCAAGATAACTCCACAGTCTTGTTTTGGTTGTGACATTATTTTTTTTAATGAGTTACTATCAATACGCTACACGTGTACGTTTCATGTGATAGTAACTGTTTCACCAATATTCTGATACAGGATGGTATATCCGCCATTACTATTTTCACATTGTTTATTTAGTCTGTCATGGAGTTGTAGAGTGAATTAGACAGTAGTGATAACATTATAATGTCCACACATCAGTGTTGTAAACACTTCTCCAATTAATTATATAATTATGTTTTCACACTGAGGGAAGTGGAGAGACTTGATGTGGACTGTTATCAACAGCTCTGTGGGAGATCATCACCTTGAATATTACAGATGAGGTAGAAAGACATTTTATCTATGTGTACAATGTTGTATTTCTTTGTCACGTTTTATCAAAAGCGATTTAAAGTATGTGCATTTAACCATTAGGATACAAACCCAGACCCTAGTACATCGGTTCTAGCTGAAATAAGTAGTGCTTCATAAACAACACAAAACATTCATAACAGTACGCTTCTGCTCCTCATTAATGCAGCTCCTGATGTCCCCAGCAGCAACATGGTGGAGATCTGCAGCTTCATGCTGGTCAACTGGAAGACAACTGATTAAGATTAAAAGATTAAGATTAAAATCCATTTATTCATCCCAAACACATGCACAGACATGCAAAGGCACACTCATGCAGGTAGGGAAATTTAATCGCTGCTTTTTACCCATCTGGTGCAGGACACACAGAGCAGTGAGCGACCATGTACGGCGCTCGGGGGAGCAGATGTTGGGGGAGTGAGGTGCCTTGCTCATGGGCACTAGAGAGGGTAGGGAGACTCTTGGATTTTTGGACAGATCAATCCAGGTTCGACTTTTGTTGTCTCTCCATGGAGTCGAACCAAAGACGAACCAGAGACCTTCTCTGCCCATAGTCCAAGTTTCTGCCACTCGACCACCGCCTCTCCTCATGCATCATCAAACTAGTAATCTACACATCACTCCATGCGTTGCTCCCTTAACTACAGATGGCCTGCGAATGTCATGGAGTTTTACAGTGAATTAGACAGTTTAGGTATGATTTTAATCTCCACACATCAGTGTTGTAAACAGTTCTCAAATTAATTATAGAATTATGTTTTCACACTGAGAGAAGTGGAAAAACTTGATTTGGACTGTTATCAATAGGTCTGTGGGAGATTATCACCTTGAATAGTACTGATGAGGTAGAAAGACATTTTATGTATTTGTACAATGTTGTATTTCTTTCAGCACTTTTATCAGAAGGGACTTAAAATATGTACATTTCACCATGAGGATATAAACCAAGACCACAGTACAACAGTTCTATCTAAAATCTGTTGTGCTTTATACACAACACAAAACATTCTTTAACAGTGCGTTTTTTCTCTTCATAGATGAAGAACTGCAGCACCTGATGTCCTCAGCAGCAACATGGTGGAGATCTGATTTGATACACTTTAGATAAGAACCCAGTGTTTTATATTTCTGCTTTGCCATAAGAGACAGAACATGGTCATCACAGCTGTGTCCTTCAGGCTCGTCTGTCCCTAATAAAATGATAGGAAACATGAAAGTGATCCGTCATTATTGTAGAGGAAGAGTTACATATGAACAAAGTGTGTAATCTTATTTTCTGTGGATATTCAACTGTGTATTTGAATATGCTTTTGGATTAAAACGTGCACTACCATGACAATGAATGTTTTTAATGGAGCTATTTCACATTAAAAGTATTGCATTATAATTTAATACATTATGTATTATGTGCAATACTTTGATTGTTTTTAAGTAATGAAATCAGGTCTGTACCTGGAGTCAGTGTTCAGTCTGGTTGGATTCAAGTTGTGTGTCAAGTTGGACCTTCTAGAGGAACATGAAACCAATACACAGATATGTAAAGTCATACATGGGCCAGGTTAAGTAATTAACAGACTTTTAAATGGTAAAAATAAAATATTAGTTCAAAGTTAATCAGAGCATAATCATTTCAGATTAGGAAATAGGTAGTGCATATAAGCCCACAACTCTGTATGACACTGTCTGTTCTAGTAAAGGTACAAGGCTATGACTTACTCATATTTAACAAAAGAATTCAGTGAAGTCAGTCTGAGATTAACGATTTAAATACTGAAGGTGGGAGACACGGTTATTTTTCACTGTAACACGTGACAGGACATCAACACCGTGAC
The DNA here is from genome assembly GCF_949316205.1 of Platichthys flesus. Lineage (NCBI taxonomy): Eukaryota > Metazoa > Chordata > Actinopteri > Pleuronectiformes > Pleuronectidae > Platichthys > Platichthys flesus. Next base: position 24,967,318 of record NC_084950.1, on the reverse strand, counting down.
TCTGAATAAAGAGCCTTAAAAGACGTAGTGCTCCTTTGAACAGCTGCTCTTACAATGTGTAGCAAGTGCTAAATCTCCATTAGTATAATAGTAACAAAAATCACCCTTTACATAATTGAACATATATTTTCCATGTGAACCCCTTTAACACAGTTCAATTCAGGAGCAAAATATAATTTATACAGTATTTATTAGAGCTAGTATTAGTAAACAGATCAAACAAATGCAGTACAACACATCACACATCCACAGTGTCTCTTTTGCTTATCATCACAGTCAGTCAGAAGTGTCCGTTTAACTTACGTAGCAGTTGAGAGATGCTTCGTTGGAGCTAGCAGGAGCTAGCTCATAGCCAGTGCTGCTGTTGAGAGCGGCAGAGTTCACACAGGAAAAGACACAACGGGAGAGGGGACAAAAACCTTTGAGTCCCACACTCTAACCTGCTGAGCGAACAACGTCCACAGTGACTCCGCCGCCGTCCTCTCATCCAGACTCGCCAACCGTTCTCCGGTTCTTCGTGATACACAGCTCCGCAGCTTGTGACGACGTAACTTCTTTCAGAGTCTCATGAGGCGTTCACTTGCAGCTGTGTTAAATGCAGCTTCGTTTGTCATGGCGAGTTGAAGAAGTCTGCTGCAAAGCTATGAATAATCCGCATGATGAAAACTCACAGCAATGTTATGCCTACATTATCAATATATTGAGACCCATGTGACACAGTTTGACATGGTTTAGCAAAGTGAATGAGGAGAAATTCATCCAAGTGTGAGACGTAACAAACCGAAAGCGGTCTCATGCTGCGTTCAGGGTAACTCTGTTAAAATGGGATTCATTGGTCATGGTGAGCTGATGAACTTTGATGCCACGCCATTAACAATCTGCATGATGAAAAGTCACAATAATGTTATGCCTACATTATCAATATCTTGAGACCAATTTGACACAGTTTGACATGGTTTAGTAAAGTGGCTGGAGGGAAATACATCAAAGAGTAAGATGACCAAAACAAGACATTTCCTGATGCCACCAGGGGGCGCTTTCCTTTTAAGTCATGATTTCTAGGTAGATGTCTTCCGGTCGCGACTCTTGTCTTATATGTGTAGTTTGGAGTCGATTGGACAAAATATGTCTAAGTTACAGAAGCTCGCTTATATTGGCGTTTAGTCGAACTTTAAGACCTCACCACGGTCACACGGTATGATGAAAAGTTTAAATTCTGATAACTTTAGATCTTCATCTTGTTTTGTAGAGTCTCATCTAATTTTTAAGTTGATCTGATGAAAGCTGTCTGAGTAGTACATAAAAACATAACACGTACCAAAACAAGACATTTCGCGTTACCACCAGGGGGCGCTGTGATTGTAAGTCACAATTTCTGCACCCATGTCTTCTGGTGGCGACTCTTGTCGAATGTGTCTAGTTTGGACTCAATTGGACAAAATATGTATGAAATATGGAAGCTTGTGTTTTGATGGCGTTTCATCAAACTTTAACGCCACACCACGGTCAGACGGTTTTGCTAAAACGTAATCCTTCAATAACTTTAGATCTCCAATTTGTTGTGATGACGATCGTCTAAATTTGAAGTTGATCTGATGAAAGCTGTACGACAAGTACATCAAAGAAAAAATATGGAATATGACCAAAATGGCCACTAAAGTCAAACTGGCGGGCTTCCTGTTGCGTTATTCATAATGCACTGATGGACTTTTTTGTGCATCTAGTCATGATACACAATAATCTTTGTTTTTTTTGAGGATCGGTGAATGCTAAATGAGGGGCTTTTCCGTAGGTGGCGCTCTTGAGCCATTTTGCAACGCCCTTTTCAAAATACTCCAGAATACGTAATTTTACGCCGCCTTCGAATTTACTGCAAACTCCTACAACTTTTTGAGCACATTAAAGCCCTCAAAAAGCCAATTCATTTAAGCTAAGAAAAATAATAATAATAATAATAATAATCATTTCAATTTCAATAGGGCCTCCCACCGATTTCGGTGCTCGGGCCCTAACTAGGGCTACGTTGTAGCACTTGCGGGCCCGAGCACCCGCACGTTGAAGCCTGTTGCGGTCGCTGGAGAGAGCGATCGATGACCAAGCGCACATCATCGATCGAGCATGCACTTCTCCACGTTGCATGCGTTTTGCGCTCTGCGGCAGTAGGTTTGCCAGTAGGTGGCGCCATCACTATTATTACGCACAGACATATATATCTGTTCAAGTAGGCGCTCTGATGTAGCGTGAGAAATTTTGTGTCAATTGGACAATGTTTCCGCAACTTAATTTTCACACTGATCAATAGGTGGCGCTATGATCCTGAACTAATATTCATATATGGAGCTGTTCTATTCAGGATTGTGATCATAGGTCAGTAGTTTGGAGCCGGTTGGATAATGCAGAGTGGATTAACAAAGTACTTCCTGTTTCCTGGCGAATCAGTAGGTGGCGCTATGACACTGAGGAAATATTGACACATAGAGCTGTTCAGGCTTGGACTCTGACCATGTGACAGAAGTTTTGTAGTGATAGGACAATGCACAGTGGAGTTATGATAACATCGTGTCCTTTGGCGAAGGAAAATCCTTCGCCGCACATCAATGTTTACACGGTTTGAGGAAACGTCACAATTCTGACCATGATCTAATGACTTGACTGATCTGATTTGAGCTGTATATTGTAAATCAGCCAGGAGCAGTTCATCAAAGTATAAAACATGTCACTTCCTGTAGCCACCAGGGGGCGCTGTAATTTCAAGTCATAATTTCTGTGTAGATGTCATCAGGATGGCACCCTTGTCTTACATGTCTAGTTTGGACTCGATTGGACAATGTATTTCCAAGATACAGAACCTCGTGTTTTGATGGCGTTTAATCAAACTCAAGACGCCACGCCACGGTCACACGGTGTGACGAAAGGTCAATCTCTTAATCACTTTTTATCTCCATCTTGTTGTGATGGCACTGATCTTAATTTGAAGTTAATCTGATGAAAGCCCTGGGACAAGTGCATCAAGTAAAAATGTGGAATATGGGAAAAAAATGGCCACTTAATCCAAAATGGCGGCCTCCCTGTTTGGTCAAGCATACCTATCAAAGATATTTTTTTGTTTGTTATGAAACGACACATGTCCCGATAGATTTGTATAAATGTCGGCCATCGTAGTGCCGGGGTTGCCCTATAGGGGGCGCTGGTCAGTTTTTTTGCCACGCCCATTTCTTAAAACCATATGAATATCTTCAGGGGGGGGCTGTTGTTACACACATGTAGTTTGAGAGAGATAGAATCATGAACACTGAAGTTACAGCAATTTCGTGTTTCACGGCGAGTTGATGAACTTTAATGCCACGCCATTCATATGGCGTTTGACGAAAAGTCACGGTAATCTTATGTCTTCATTGTCAATGTCTTGGGACCCATTTGATACAGTTTGACATGGTTGAGGTCAGTGGATGAGGAGAAATTCATCCAAGTGTAAGACAAGCAAAAAACAAGACATTTCCTGTTGCCACCAGGGGGCGCTGCGGTTTTAAGTCATCATTTATGCATAGATGTCATCAGGCGGGGACTACTGTCTTACATGTCTAGTTTGGACTTGATTGGAACATGTATGTCCGAGATACAGATGCCCGTGTTTTGATGGCGTGTAACCAATTTTTAACGCCATGCCACGGTCACACGGTGTGATAAAAAAAAAATCCCTCAATCATTTTTTATCTCCATCTTGTTGTGATGACACTCATCTGAATTTGAAGTTGATCTGATGAAAGCCCTGGGACAAGTACGTAAAAGTAAAAATGTGGGATATTGCCAAAATGGCCACTAAAAGCAAAATGGCGGACTTCCTGTTGCGTTTTTCATAATGCTCCATGAGACTTTTTTTCATGACTGGTCACGATACACCTATATCCAGATTTTGATGAAAATCCGTTATGTGGAAACCTAGGGGCTGGTTCCAGGGGGCGCTGTAGAGCCATTTTGCCACGCCCAATTCCAATTACTCCAGAATACTAAAATATCCGCAGACCTTGAATTTCCTGCAAAGTTTCATAACTTTTTGAGCATGTCTAGACCCTGAAAAAGCCCCCCAAAGGGAAATAATAATAATAATAATAATAATAATAATAAAAATCCTTACAGATTCAATAGGGCCTCTCACCATTCGGTGCTCGGGCCCTAATAATAACTAGGGCTACGTTGTAGCACTAACGGGCCCGAGCACAGGCAATTTCAAGTCTGTTGCGGTCGGGGAAGAGAGAACGTTCGATGACCAAGCGCTCGTCTCCACATTGCCTGCGTTTGCCCTGTGCGGCAAGGAAGATCGCTCCACTTCTTCTGGCCAGCCGCTGGTGCTGAACTAGAGGTAAGTAACCTTGAAACTATCCAACATAACCTATTGCTTTATCTATCATCATATGCTTACATGCCTCAAGTTTTTTGTAATATGTAATTGTTATAAAAGTTACCGTTTATTTATCACGTCTAATGAACAGATTGAAGCAAGATAACTCGACAGTCTTGTTTTGGTTGTGACATTATTTTTTTTAATGAGTTACTATCAATACGCTACACGTGTACGTTTCATGTGATAGTAACTGTTTCACCAATATTCTGATACAGGATGGTATATCCGCCATTACTATTTTCACATCGTTTATTTAGTCTGTCATGGAGTTGTAGAGTGAATTAGACAGTAGTGATAACATTATAATGTCCACACATCAGTGTTGTAAACACTTCTCCAATTAATTATATAATTATGTTTTCACACTGAGGGAAGTGGAGAGACTTGATGTGGACTGTTATCAACAGCTCTGTGGGAGATCATCACCTTGAATATTACAGATGAGGTAGAAAGACATTTTATCTATGTGTACAATGTTGTATTTCTTTGTCACGTTTTATCAAAAGCGATTTAAAGTATGTGCATTTAACCATTAGGATACAAACCCAGACCCTAGTACATCGGTTCTAGCTGAAATAAGTAGTGCTTCATAAACAACACAAAACATTCATAACAGTACGCTTCTGCTCCTCATTAATGCAGCTCCTGATGTCCCCAGCAGCAACATGGTGGAGATCTGCAGCTTCATGCTGGTCAACTGGAAGACAACTGATTAAGATTAAAAGATTAAGATTAAAATCCATTTATTCATCCCAAACACATGCACAGACATGCAAAGGCACACTCATGCAGGTAGGGAAATTTAATCGCTGCTTTTTACCCATCTGGTGCAGGACACACAGAGCAGTGAGCGACCATGTACGGCGCTCGGGGGAGCAGATGTTGGGGGAGTGAGGTGCCTTGCTCATGGGCACTAGAGAGGGTAGGGAGACTCTTGGATTTTTGGACAGATCAATCCAGGTTCGACTTTTGTTGTCTCTCCATGGAGTCGAACCAAAGACGAACCAGAGACCTTCTCTGCCCATAGTCCAAGTTTCTGCCACTCGACCACCGCCTCTCCTCATGCATCATCAAACTAGTAATCTACACATCACTCCATGCGTTGCTCCCTTAACTACAGATGGCCTGCGAATGTCATGGAGTTTTACAGTGAATTAGACAGTTTAGGTATGATTTTAATCTCCACACATCAGTGTTGTAAACAGTTCTCAAATTAATTATAGAATTTTGTTTTCACACTGAGAGAAGTGGAAAGACTTGATTTGGACTGTTATCAATAGGTCTGTGGGAGATTATCACCTTGAATAGTACTGATGAGGTAGAAAGACATTTTATGTATTTGTACAATGTTGTATTTCTTTCAGCACTTTTATCAGAAGGGACTTAAAATATGTACATTTCACCATGAGGATATAAACCAAGACCACAGTACAACAGTTCTATCTGAAATCTGTTGTGCTTTATACACAACACAAAACATTCTTTAACAGTGCGTTTTTTCTCTTCATAGATGAAGAACTGCAGCACCTGATGTCCTCAGCAGCAACATGGTGGAGATCTGATTTGATACACTTTAGATAAGAACCCAGTGTTTTATATTTCTGCTTTGCCATAAGAGACAGAACATGGTCATCACAGCTGTGTCCTTCAGGCTCGTCTGTCCCTAATAAAATGATAGGAAACATGAAAGTGATCGTCATTATTGTAGAGGAAGAGTTACATATGAACAAAGTGTGTAATCTTATTTTCTGTGGATATTCAACTGTGTATTTGAATATGCTTTTGGATTAAAACGTGCACTACCATGACAATGAATGTACAGTATGGAGTTATTTCACATTCAAAGTATTGCATATATTATTTAATACACAATGTATTATGTGCAGTACTTTGCCATGGTTGTTTGTAATTAATGAAAAGAGGTCTGTACCTGAAGTCGGTGTTCAATGTGGTTGAATTCCAGTTGTCTCATGCTGGACATGCTAGAGAAAATTTCAACATAAATATACAAATGTGTAAAGTCATACATGTGCCAGGTTAAGTCCTTAACACACTTTAAATGGTAAAAAAGGAAGTGTATTACTTCAAAGTTAAACAGATCATAATCATTTCAGCTTAGGAAATAGTTAGTGTACATCAGCATCAAATTCTCTATTACACTGTCTGTTCTAATAAAGATACAAGGCTATAATTTATTTATATTTAACAGAACAATTCAGTGAAATCTGCCTGAGATTACAATGTAAACAGTGCAGGCAGCAGAACGTTTAGCTTTCTCTGTAAGACATCATAACAATACTCTGAATAAAGAGCTTTGGAAGTTGAATTCCCCTTTAAACATCTGCTCTTAAAATACAGATGTGACTTTAAATACGCACGTTTCAATTGATCACTGTAAGTCTGTTTCAGTAGAATAACTAACTGTGTAACATTGTCAAGTCAAATGCCTTGGCGAGTGAAACCATTTTATAGCAATAGATATCCTGATGGAGCTAATTCACCGGACACACACAGTCTCCTGTCTCAGATTTAACCTCATAAACTAACGCATGCCACTGCTGGGCGGACCTACTCATGTCGGTTCATATCGGTGTGTGTCGGTAATAGTGCCGTTCGCATTAAACAGGAGTTAATGCCCCAGATCGGAGTTCGTATTTAGCCTCCATGCTAACGGACGTTAGCTCGAATGCATGGTACTAAAACACCCTGCGAATCACTTCTACACATCTAAATAAAATACTGAGCTTGACTTACCACAGAAACGGGAGCGCAGACGTCTTTAACGTGTCCGTCAGCAGAACAAGCAAAACATCAAACTGTGTTATTCATCCGATACTGAGTGGGAGGTTTCGAAAGTCTCGAGTTGTGTTCAATGACACAGGAAAAAGTAAGGAGAAGGGAGGGCGCAGCTCACTGTGACGTCACGTAAATTTCAAACCACTATATCGCTTATTATAGCGATATAGAGGTAGTTACGAAAAAGTTCACCCCCTCAGAGTTTTAATGAAGGAAGAACATAGCGATTGAGACTAAAACCAAAGTTTGAATAATGCTGTAAACAGGTTTAATTCTACTCTAAAATTGGGCATTTTAACATGGGATTCAATGGGACTCTCTCCGACGAGCTGATGAACTTTCAAGCCATGCCATTAATAAACCGCATGATAAAAAGTCACAATAATCTTATGGCTACATTATCAATGTCTTGAGACCCATTAAACAAGTTTGACATGGTTTTGCATATTGGATGAGCAGGAATACATCAGAGTGTCAGCTATACATTTCCTGCTGCCACCAGGGGGCGCTGTCATTTTAAGTCACGATTTCTGTATAGATGTCTTCATATCGCAACTATTGTCTTATGTGTCTAGTTTGGACTTGATTAGACAAAATATGTCCAAGATACAGAAGCTCGTGTTTTAGTGCGTTTCACCGAAGTCTCATCAAACTTTAGCGCCACGCCACAATCACACGGTTTGACGAAAAGTCGATCTTTCAATAACTTTAGATCTTCATTTTGTTGTGATGACAGTCGTCTAAATATTAAGTTGATTTGATAAAAGCTGTACGACTAGTATATAAAAACATAAAACGTGACAAAAACAAGACTTTTCCTGCTGTCACCAGGGGGCGCTGTCACTTTAAGTCACGATTTCTGTATAGATGTCTTCATATCTCTACTCTTGTCTTATGTGTGTAGTTTGGACTCGATAGGACAAAATAAGTCTGAGATATAGAAGCCCGTGTTTTGATGGCGTTTAATCAAACTTTAACGCCACACCACGGTCAGACGGTTTTGCTAAAACGTAATCCTTCAATAACTTTAGATCTCCAATTTGTTGTGATGACGATCGTCTAAATTTGAAGTTGATCTGATGAAAGCTGTACGACAAGTACATCAAAGAAAAAATATGGAATATGACCAAAATGGCCACTAAAGTCAAACTGGCGGGCTTCCTGTTGCGTTATTCATAATGCACTGATGGACTTTTTTGTGCATCTAGTCATGATACACAATAATCTTTGTTTTTTTTGAGGATCGGTGAATGCTAAATGAGGGGCTTTTCCGTAGGTGGCGCTCTTTAGCCATTTTGCCACGCCCTTTTCAAAATACTCCAGAATACGTAATTTTACGCCGCCTTCGAATTTACTGCAAACTCCTACAACTTTTTGAGCACATTAAAGCCCTCAAAAAGCCAATTCATTTAAGCTAAGAAAAATAATAATAATAATAATAACTAGGGCTACGTTGTAGCACTAACGGGCCCGAGCACAGGCAATTTCAAGTCTGTTGCGGTCGGGGAAGAGAGAACGTTCGATGACCAAGCGCTCGTCTCCACATTGCCTGCGTTTGCCCTGTGCGGCAAGGAAGATCGCTCCACTTCTTCTGGCCAGCCGCTGGTGCTGAACTAGAGGTAAGTAACCTTGAAACTATCCAACATAACCTATTGCTTTATCTATCATCATATGCTTACATGCCTCAAGTTTTTTGTAATATGTAATTGTTATAAAAGTTACCTTTTATTTATCACGTCTAATGAACAGATTGAAGCAAGATAACTCCACAGTCTTGTTTTGGTTGTGACATTATTTTTTTTAATGAGTTACTATCAATACGCTACACGTGTACGTTTCATGTGATAGTAACTGTTTCACCAATATTCTGATACAGGATGGTATATCCGCCATTACTATTTTCACATTGTTTATTTAGTCTGTCATGGAGTTGTAGAGTGAATTAGACAGTAGTGATAACATTATAATGTCCACACATCAGTGTTGTAAACACTTCTCCAATTAATTATATAATTATGTTTTCACACTGAGGGAAGTGGAGAGACTTGATGTGGACTGTTATCAACAGCTCTGTGGGAGATCATCACCTTGAATATTACAGATGAGGTAGAAAGACATTTTATCTATGTGTACAATGTTGTATTTCTTTGTCACGTTTTATCAAAAGCGATTTAAAGTATGTGCATTTAACCATTAGGATACAAACCCAGACCCTAGTACATCGGTTCTAGCTGAAATAAGTAGTGCTTCATAAACAACACAAAACATTCATAACAGTACGCTTCTGCTCCTCATTAATGCAGCTCCTGATGTCCCCAGCAGCAACATGGTGGAGATCTGCAGCTTCATGCTGGTCAACTGGAAGACAACTGATTAAGATTAAAAGATTAAGATTAAAATCCATTTATTCATCCCAAACACATGCACAGACATGCAAAGGCACACTCATGCAGGTAGGGAAATTTAATCGCTGCTTTTTACCCATCTGGTGCAGGACACACAGAGCAGTGAGCGACCATGTACGGCGCTCGGGGGAGCAGATGTTGGGGGAGTGAGGTGCCTTGCTCATGGGCACTAGAGAGGGTAGGGAGACTCTTGGATTTTTGGACAGATCAATCCAGGTTCGACTTTTGTTGTCTCTCCATGGAGTCGAACCAAAGACGAACCAGAGACCTTCTCTGCCCATAGTCCAAGTTTCTGCCACTCGACCACCGCCTCTCCTCATGCATCATCAAACTAGTAATCTACACATCACTCCATGCGTTGCTCCCTTAACTACAGATGGCCTGCGAATGTCATGGAGTTTTACAGTGAATTAGACAGTTTAGGTATGATTTTAATCTCCACACATCAGTGTTGTAAACAGTTCTCAAATTAATTATAGAATTATGTTTTCACACTGAGAGAAGTGGAAAAACTTGATTTGGACTGTTATCAATAGGTCTGTGGGAGATTATCACCTTGAATAGTACTGATGAGGTAGAAAGACATTTTATGTATTTGTACAATGTTGTATTTCTTTCAGCACTTTTATCAGAAGGGACTTAAAATATGTACATTTCACCATGAGGATATAAACCAAGACCACAGTACAACAGTTCTATCTAAAATCTGTTGTGCTTTATACACAACACAAAACATTCTTTAACAGTGCGTTTTTTCTCTTCATAGATGAAGAACTGCAGCACCTGATGTCCTCAGCAGCAACATGGTGGAGATCTGATTTGATACACTTTAGATAAGAACCCAGTGTTTTATATTTCTGCTTTGCCATAAGAGACAGAACATGGTCATCACAGTTGTGTCCTTCAGGCTCGTCTGTCCCTAATAAAATGATAGGAAACATGAAAGTGATCCGTCATTATTGTAGAGGAAGAGTTACATATGAACAAAGTGTGTAATCTTATTTTCTGTGGATATTCAACTGTGTATTTGAATATGCTTTTGGATTAAAACGTGCACTACCATGACAATGAATGTTTTTAATGGAGCTATTTCACATTAAAAGTATTGCATTATAATTTAATACATTATGTATTATGTGCAATACTTTGATTGTTTTTAAGTAATGAAATCAGGTCTGTACCTGGAGTCAGTGTTCAGTCTGGTTGGATTCAAGTTGTGTGTCAAGTTGGACCTTCTAGAGGAACATGAAACCAATACACAGATATGTAAAGTCATACATGGGCCAGGTTAAGTAATTAACAGACTTTTAAATGGTAAAAATAAAATATTAGTTCAAAGTTAATCAGAGCATAATCATTTCAGATTAGGAAATAGGTAGTGCATATAAGCCCACAACTCTGTATGACACTGTCTGTTCTAGTAAAGGTACAAGGCTATGACTTACTCATATTTAACAAAAGAATTCAGTGAAGTCAGTCTGAGATTAACGATTTAAATACTGAAGGTGGGAGACACGGTTATTTTTCACTGTAACACGTGACAGGACATCAACACCGTGACTCTGAATAAAGAGCCTTAAAAGACGTAGTGCTCCTTTGAACAGCTGCTCTTACAATGTGTAGCAAGTGCTAAATCTCCATTAGTATAATAGTAACAAAAATCACCCTTTACATAATTGAACATATATTTTCCATGTGAACCCCTTTAACACAGTTCAATTCAGGAGCAAAATATAATTTATACAGTATTTATTAGAGCTAGTATTAGTAAACAGATCAAACAAATGCAGTACAACACATCACACATCCACAGTGTCTCTTTTGCTTATCATCACAGTCAGTCAGAAGTGTCCGTTTAACTTACGTAGCAGTTGAGAGATGCTTCGTTGGAGCTAGCAGGAGCTAGCTCATAGCCAGTGCTGCTGTTGAGAGCGGCAGAGTTCACACAGGAAAAGACACAACGGGAGAGGGGACAAAAACCTTTGAGTCCCACACTCTAACCTGCTGAGCGAACAACGTCCACAGTGACTCCGCCGCCGTCCTCTCATCCAGACTCGCCAACCGTTCTCCGGTTCTTCGTGATACACAGCTCCGCAGCTTGTGACGACGTAACTTCTTTCAGAGTCTCATGAGGCGTTCACTTGCAGCTGTGTTAAATGCAGCTTCGTTTGTCATGGCGAGTTGAAGAAGTCTGCTGCAAAGCTATGAATAATCCGCATGATGAAAACTCACAGCAATGTTATGCCTACATTATCAATATATTGAGACCCATGTGACACAGTTTGACATGGTTTAGCAAAGTGAATGAGGAGAAATTCATCCAAGTGTGAGACGTAACAAACCGAAAGCGGTCTCATGCTGCGTTCAGGGTAACTCTGTTAAAATGGGATTCATTGGTCATGGTGAGCTGATGAACTTTGATGCCACGCCATTAACAATCTGCATGATGAAAAGTCACAATAATGTTATGCCTACATTATCAATATCTTGAGACCAATTTGACACAGTTTGACATGGTTTAGTAAAGTGGCTGGAGGGAAATACATCAAAGAGTAAGATGACCAAAACAAGACATTTCCTGATGCCACCAGGGGGCGCTTTCCTTTTAAGTCATGATTTCTAGGTAGATGTCTTCCGGTCGCGACTCTTGTCTTATATGTGTAGTTTGGAGTCGATTGGACAAAATATGTCTAAGTTACAGAAGCTCGCTTATATTGGCGTTTAGTCGAACTTTAAGACCTCACCACGGTCACACGGTATGATGAAAAGTTTAAATTCTGATAACTTTAGATCTTCATCTTGTTTTGTAGAGTCTCATCTAATTTTTAAGTTGATCTGATGAAAGCTGTCTGAGTAGTACATAAAAACATAACACGTACCAAAACAAGACATTTCGCGTTACCACCAGGGGGCGCTGTGATTGTAAGTCACAATTTCTGCACCCATGTCTTCTGGTGGCGACTCTTGTCGAATGTGTCTAGTTTGGACTCAATTGGACAAAATATGTATGAAATATGGAAGCTTGTGTTTTGATGGCGTTTCATCAAACTTTAACGCCACACCACGGTCAGACGGTTTTGCTAAAACGTAATCCTTCAATAACTTTAGATCTCCAATTTGTTGTGATGACGATCGTCTAAATTTGAAGTTGATCTGATGAAAGCTGTACGACAAGTACATCAAAGAAAAAATATGGAATATGACCAAAATGGCCACTAAAGTCAAACTGGCGGGCTTCCTGTTGCGTTATTCATAATGCACTGATGGACTTTTTTGTGCATCTAGTCATGATACACAATAATCTTTGTTTTTTTTGAGGATCGGTGAATGCTAAATGAGGGGCTTTTCCGTAGGTGGCGCTCTTGAGCCATTTTGCCACGCCCTTTTCAAAATACTCCAGAATACGTAATTTTACGCCGCCTTCGAATTTACTGCAAACTCCTACAACTTTTTGAGCACATTAAAGCCCTCAAAAAGCCAATTCATTTAAGCTAAGAAAAATAATAATAATAATAATAATAATCATTTCAATTTCAATAGGGCCTCCCACCGATTTCGGTGCTCGGGCCCTAATAATAATCATTTCAATTTCAATAGGGCCTCCCACCGATTTCGGTGCTCGGGCCCTAATAATAATCATTTCAATTTCAATAGGGCCTCCCACCGATTTCGGTGCTCGGGCCCTAATAATAAAAATCCTTACAGATTCAATAGGGCCTCTCACCATTCGGTGCTCGGGCCCTAATAATAATAATAATAATAATAAAAATCCTTACAGATTCAATAGGGCCTCTCACCATTCGGTGCTCGGGCCCTAATAAAAATCCTTACAGATTCAATAGGGCCTCTCACCATTCGGTGCTCGGGCCCTAATAATAATAAAAATCCTTACAGATTCAATAGGGCCTCTCACCATTCGGTGCTCGGGCCCTAATAATAATAATAATAATAATAATAATAATAATAATAATAAAAATCCTTACAGATTCAATAGGGCCTCTCACCATTCGGTGCTCGGGCCCTAATAATCATTTCAATTTCAATAGGGCCTCCCACCGATTTCGGTGCTCGGGCCCTAATAATCATTTCAATTTCAATAGGGCCTCCCACCGATTTCGGTGCTCGGGCCCTAACTAGGGCTACGTTGTAGCACTAACGGGCCCGAGCACAGGCAATTTCAAGTCTGTTGCGGTCGGGGAAGAGAGAACGTTCGATGACCAAGCGAACGTCTCCACATTGCCTGCGTTTGCCCTGTGCGGCAAGGAAGATCGCTCCACTTCTTCTGGCCAGCCGCTGGTGCTGAACTAGAGGTAAGTAACCTTGAAACTATCCAACATAACTTATTGCTTTATCTATCATCATATGCTTACATGCCTCAAGTTTTTTGTAATATGTAATTGTTATAAAAGTTACCGTTTATTTATCACGTCTAATGAACAGATTGAAGCAAGATAACTCGACAGTCTTGTTTTGGTTGTGACATTATTTTTTTTAATGAGTTACTATCAATACGCTACACGTGTACGTTTCATGTGATAGTAACTGTTTCACCAATATTCTGATACAGGATGGTATATCCGCCATTACTATTTTCACATCGTTTATTTAGTCTGTCATGGAGTTGTAGAGTGAATTAGACAGTAGTGATAACATTATAATGTCCACACATCAGTGTTGTAAACACTTCTCCAATTAATTATATAATTATGTTTTCACACTGAGGGAAGTGGAGAGACTTGATGTGGACTGTTATCAACAGCTCTGTGGGAGATCATCACCTTGAATATTACAGATGAGGTAGAAAGACATTTTATCTATGTGTACAATGTTGTATTTCTTTGTCACGTTTTATCAAAAGCGATTTAAAGTATGTGCATTTAACCATTAGGATACAAACCCAGACCCTAGTACATCGGTTCTAGCTGAAATAAGTAGTGCTTCATAAACAACACAAAACATTCATAACAGTACGCTTCTGCTCCTCATTAATGCAGCTCCTGATGTCCCCAGCAGCAACATGGTGGAGATCTGCAGCTTCATGCTGGTCAACTGGAAGACAACTGATTAAGATTAAAAGATTAACATTAAAATCCATTTATTCATCCCAAACACATGCACAGACATGCAAAGGCACACTCATGCAGGTAGGGAAATTTAATCGCTGCTTTTTACCCATCTGGTGCAGGACACACAGAGCAGTGAGCGACCATGTACGGCGCTCGGGGGAGCAGATGTTGGGGGAGTGAGGTGCCTTGCTCATGGGCACTAGAGAGGGTAGGGAGACTCTTGGATTTTTGGACAGATCAATCCAGGTTCGACTTTTGTTGTCTCTCCATGGAGTCGAACCAAAGACGAACCAGAGACCTTCTCTGCCCATAGTCCAAGTTTCTGCCACTCGACCACCGCCTCTCCTCATGCATCATCAAACTAGTAATCTACACATCACTCCATGCGTTGCTCCCTTAACTACAGATGGCCTGCGAATGTCATGGAGTTTTACTGTGAATTAGACAGTTTAGGTATGATTTTAATCTCCACACATCAGTGTTGTAAACAGTTCTCAAATTAATTATAGAATTATGTTTTCACACTGAGAGAAGTGGAAAGACTTGATTTGGACTGTTATCAATAGGTCTGTGGGAGATTATCACCTTGAATAGTACTGATGAGGTAGAAAGACATTTTATGTATTTGTACAATGTTGTATTTCTTTCAGCACTTTTATCAGAAGGGACTTAAAATATGTACATTTCACCATGAGGATATAAACCAAGACCACAGTACAACAGTTCTATCTGAAATCTGTTGTGCTTTATACACAACACAAAACATTCTTTAACAGTGCGTTTTTTCTCTTCATAGATGAAGAACTGCAGCACCTGATGTCCTCAGCAGCAACATGGTGGAGATCTGATTTGATACACTTTAGATAAGAACCCAGTGTTTTATATTTCTGCTTTGCCATAAGAGACAGAACATGGTCATCACAGCTGTGTCCTTCAGGCTCGTCTGTCCCTAATAAAATGATAGGAAACATGAAAGTGATCGTCATTATTGTAGAGGAAGAGTTACATATGAACAAAGTGTGTAATCTTATTTTCTGTGGATATTCAACTGTGTATTTGAATATGCTTTTGGATTAAAACGTGCACTACCATGACAATGAATGTTTTTAATGGAGCTATTTCACATTAAAAGTATTGCATTATAATTTAATACATTATGTATTATGTGCAATACTTTGATTGTTTTTAAGTAATGAAATCAGGTCTGTACCTGGAGTCAGTGTTCAGTCTGGTTGGATTCAAGTTGTGTGTCAAGTTGGACCTTCTAGAGGAACATGAAACCAATACACAGATATGTAAAGTCATACATGGGCCAGGTTAAGTAATTAACAGACTTTTAAATGGTAAAAATAAAATATTAGTTCAAAGTTAATCAGAGCATAATCATTTCAGATTAGGAAATAGGTAGTGCATATAAGCCCACAACTCTGTATGACACTGTCTGTTCTAGTAAAGTTACAAGGCTATGACTTACTCATATTTAACAAAAGAATTCAGTGAAGTCTGTCTGAGATTAACGATTTAAATACTGAAGGTGGGAGACACGGTTATTTTTCACTGTAACACGTGACAGGACATCAACACCGTGACTCTGAATAAAGAGCCTTAAAAGACGTAGTGCTCCTTTGAACAGCTGCTCTTACAATGTGTAGCAAGTGCTAAATCTCCATTAGTATAATAGTAACAAAAATCACCCTTTACATAATTGAACATATATTTTCCATGTGAACCCCTTTAACACAGTTCAATTCAGGAGCAAAATATAATTTATACAGTATTTATTAGAGCTAGTATTAGTAAACAGATCAAACAAATGCAGTACAACACATCACACATCCACAGTGTCTCTTTTGCTTATCATCACAGTCAGTCAGAAGTGTCCGTTTAACTTACGTAGCAGTTGAGAGATGCTTCGTTGGAGCTAGCAGGAGCTAGCTCATAGCCAGTGCTGCTGTTGAGAGCGGCAGAGTTCACACAGGAAAAGACACGACGGACGGGGGAAAAAAGCTTTGCGAGCGTCCCACACTCTAACCTGCTGAGCGAACAACGTCCACAGTGACTCCGCCGCCGTCCTCTCATCCAGACTCGCCAACCGTTCTCCGGTTCTTCGTGATACACAGCTCCGCAGCTTGTGACGACGTAACTCATGAGGCGTTCACTTGCAGCTGTGTTAAATGCAGCTTCGTTTGTCATGGCGAGTTGAAGAAGTCTGCTGCAAAGCTATGAATAATCCGCATGATGAAAACTCACAGCAATGTTATGCCTACATTATCAATATATTGAGACCCATGTGACACAGTTTGACATGGTTTAGCAAAGTGAATGAGGAGAAATACATCCAAGTGTGAGACGTAACAAACCGAAAGCGGTCTCATGCTGCGTTCAGGGTAACTCTGTTAAAATGTGTTTCATTGGTCATGGTGAGCTGATGAACTTTGATGCCACGCCATTAACAATCTGCATGATGAAAAGTCACAATAATGTTATGCCTACATTATCAATATCTTGAGACCAATTTGACACAGTTTGACATGGTTTAGTAAAGTGGCTGGAGGGAAATACATCAAAGAGTAAGATGACCAAAACAAGACATTTCCTGATGCCACCAGGGGGCGCTTTCCTTTTAAGTCATGATTTCTAGGTAGATGTCTTCCGGTCGCGACTCTTGTCTTATATGTGTAGTTTGGAGTCGATTGGATAAAATATGTCTAAGTTACAGAAGCTCGCTTATATTGGCGTTTAGTCGAACTTTGAGACCTCACCACGGTCACACGGTATGATGAAAAGTTTAAATTCTGATAACTTTAGATCTTCATCTTGTTTTGTAGAGTCTCATCTAATTTTTAAGTTGATCTGATGAAAGCTGTCTGAGTAGTACATAAAAACATAACACGTACCAAAATAAGACATTTCGCGTTACCACCAGGGGGCGCTGTGATTGTAAGTCACAATTTCTGCACCCATGTCTTCTGGTGGCGACTCTTGTCGAATGTGTCTAGTTTGGACTCAATTGGACAAAATATGTCTGAAATATGGAAGCTTGTGTTTTGATGGCGTTTCATCAAACTTTAACGCCACACCACGGTCAGACGGTTTTGCTAAAACGTAATCCTTCAATAACTTTAGATCTCCAATTTGTTGTGATGACGATCGTCTAAATTTGAAGTTGATCTGATGAAAGCTGTACGACAAGTACATCAAAGAAAAAATATGGAATATGACCAAAATGGCCACTAAAGTCAAACTGGCGGGCTTCCTGTTGCGTTATTCATAATGCACTGATGGACTTTTTTGTGCATCTAGTCATGATACACAATAATCTTTGTTTTTTTTGAGGATCGGTGAATGCTAAATGAGGGGCTTTTCCGTAGGTGGCGCTCTTGAGCCATTTTGCCACGCCCTTTTCAAAATACTCCAGAATACGTAATTTTACGCCGCCTTCGAATTTACTGCAAACTCCTACAACTTTTTGAGCACATTAAAGCCCTCAAAAAGCCAATTCATTTAAGCTAAGAAAAATAATAATAACTAGGGCTACGTTGTAGCACTAACGGGCCCGAGCACAGGCAATTTCAAGTCTGTTGCGGTCGGGGAAGAGAGAACGTTCGATGACCAAGCGCTCGTCTCAGCGTTGCATGCATTTGCGCACTGCTGCGATATAAACGCTTCACTTCCTGTAGCCAGCAGGTGGCGCTATGATTTTAAGTCATGGTGTCTTTGTTGATGTCATCAGGTCGCGCTTCTTGTCTTACATGTGTAGTTTGAACTCGATTGGACCAAATATGTCCAAGATACAGAAGCTTGTGTTTTGATGGCGTTTAGTCACATTTTGACGCCTCGCCACGGTCACACGGTGTGGCGGAAAATTGATCTTTCAATAACTTTAGATCTCCATCTTGTTGTGATGACACTCTTCTAAATTTTCAGTTGATCTGATGAAAGCTCTCCAAGAAGTACTTGAAAATAAAAAACATGGAATATGGTCCAAATAGAAAATGGCGGGGTTCCTGTTGCGTTTTTCCAATTGCTCCGAGCGCGTTTTTTGTGCATCTGGTGATGATACACAACTGTCTTCAATTTCGTGAGGATCAGTGAATTCTAAATGAGGTGTTTCTCCATAAATGAGGGGAAGCTCCGTTGGTGGCGCTGTTGAGCCATTTTGCCACGCCCATTCTTTAAAACCATCTGAATATCTTCAAGGGAGGGGGGCTGATGATACACACATGTAGTTTGAGGGAGATGGACCCATGAACACGGAAGTTAAAGCGTTTTCGTGTGTCATGGCGAGCTGATGTGACGCCCCGCCACAGTCAGACAGTGTGACGAAAAGTTGTTTCTTTGATAGTTTTAGATCTCCATCTTGTTGTGATGACGCTCGTCTAAATTTTCAGTTGATGTGATGAAAGCTGTACGAGAAGTATATCAAAGTAAAAGATTATGGAATATGACCAAAATGGCCACGTAATCGAAAATGGCGTGCTTCCTGTTGCGTTTTTCATATTGCTCCGAGCGCGTTTTTTGTGCATCTGGTGATGATACACAACTGTCTTCAATTTCGTGCGGATCAGTGAATGCTAAATGAGGTGTTTCTCCGTAAATGAGGGAAAGCACCGTTGGTGGCGCTGTTGAGCCATTTTGCCACACCCATTTCCAAATACCCCAGATTACGTAAATTTTCACGAGGCCCATAATCTGCCCTATAGATGTTGAATGCATTCTGTAGTGAGAACACATTCAAGCACATGTCCTACACCTCCATGAGAGGGGGGAGGGGTGAGAAGGGGGAGGGATGAGAGGGGTGAAAGGGGGTGGGGTAAGATGGGGGCGGGTTGATCTGAGGAGGTCTGTTTTAGACAGAGTAAAAAGGTGCTGTTTTAAATTATCCTTGGGGTATTTTTACCAAAATATTTTACAGACATTTCATTAAGACCCCAAGGAACCATATCAACTGTGTTGAAATGGAAATAATATGTCCCCTTTAAAGCGAATATGTCCCCTTTAAGCGGTTTCGTGTGTCATGGTGAGCTGATTTGACGCCCCGCCACAGTCAGACGGTGTGTCGAAAAGTTGTTTCTTTGATAACTTTAGATCTCCATCTTGTTGTGATGCCACCCGTCTAAATTTTAAATTGATGTGATGAAAGCTCTCCGACAAATAAATCAAAGCGCACGATGTACAAAAACAAGACATTTCCTGATGCCACCAGGGGGCGCTTTCCTTTTAAGTCATGATTTCTAGGTAGATGTCTTCCGGTCGCGACTCTTGTCTTATATGTGTAGTTTGGAGTCGATTGGACAAAATATGTCTAAGTTACAGAAGCTTGCTTATATTGGCGTTTAGTCGAACTTTGAGACCTCACCACGGTCACACGGTGTGATGAAAAGTTTAAATATTGATAACTTTAGATCTTCATCTTGTTTTGTAGAGTCTCATCTAATTTTTAAGTTGATCTGATGAAAGCTCTCCGAGTAGTACATAAAAACATAACACGTCTTAAAAACAAGACATTTCCTGTTGCCCCCAGGGGGCGCTGTGATTGTAAGTCACAATTTCTGCACCGATGTCTTCTGGTCGCGATTCTTGTCGTATGTGTCTAGTTTGGACTCAATTGGACAAAATATGTCTGAAATATGGAAGCTTGTGTTTTGATGGCGTTTCATCAAACTTTAACGCCACACCACGGTCAGACGGTTTTGCTAAAACGTAATCCTTCAATAACTTTAGATCTCCAATTTGTTGTGATGACGATCGTCTAAATTTGAAGTTGATCTGATGAAAGCTGTACGACAAGTACATCAAAGAAAAAATATGGAATATGACCGAAATGGCCACTAAAGTCAAACTGGCGGGCTTCCTGCTGCGTTATTCATAATGCACTGATGGACTTTTTTGTGCATCTTGTCATGAGACACAATAGTCTATGTTTTTTTTGAGGATCGGTGAATGCTAAATGAGGGGCTTTTCCGTAGGTGGCGCTCTTGAGCCATTTTGCCACGCCCTTTTCAAAATACTTCAGAAAACGTAAACTTGCGCACATTTGTAATTTACTGTACACTTTAGAAACTTTTTGAGCACGTTAAAGCCCTCAAAAAGCCAATTCACTGAGCGAAGAAAAATAATAATAATAATAATCTTTTCAATTTCAATAGGTCCTCTCACCGATTTCGGTGCTCGGGCCCTAATAATAATAATAACTAGGGCTACGTTGTAGCACTAACGGGCCCGAGCACAGGCAATTTCAAGTCTGTTGCGGTCGGGGAAGAGAGAACGTTCGATGACCAAGCGCTCGTCTCCACATTGCCTGCGTTTGCCCTGTGCGGCAAGGAAGATCGCTCCACTTCTTCTGGCCAGCCGCTGGTGCTGAACTAGAGGTAAGTAACCTTGAAACTATCCAACATAACATATTGCTTTATCTATCATCATATGCTTACATGCCTCAAGTTTTTTGTAATATGTAATTGTTATAAAAGTTACCGTTTATTTATCACGTCTAATGAACAGATTGAAGCAAGATAACTCGACAGTCTTGTTTTGGTTGTGACATTATTTTTTTTAATGAGTTACTATCAATACGCTACACGTGTACGTTTCATGTGATAGTAACTGTTTCACCAATATTCTGATACAGGATGGTATATCCGCCATTACTATTTTCACATCGTTTATTTAGTCTGTCATGGAGTTGTAGAGTGAATTAGACAGTAGTGATAACATTATAATGTCCACACATCAGTGTTGTAAACACTTCTCCAATTAATTATATAATTATGTTTTCACACTGAGGGAAGTGGAGAGACTTGATGTGGACTGTTATCAACAGCTCTGTGGGAGATCATCACCTTGAATATTACAGATGAGGTAGAAAGACATTTTATCTATGTGTACAATGTTGTATTTCTTTGTCACGTTTTATCAAAAGCGATTTAAAGTATGTGCATTTAACCATTAGGATACAAACCCAGACCCTAGTACATCGGTTCTAGCTGAAATAAGTAGTGCTTCATAAACAACACAAAACATTCATAACAGTACGCTTCTGCTCCTCATTAATGCAGCTCCTGATGTCCCCAGCAGCAACATGGTGGAGATCTGCAGCTTCATGCTGGTCAACTGGAAGACAACTGATTAAGATTAAAAGATTAAGATTAAAATCCATGTATTCATCCAAAACACATGCACAGACATGCAAAGGCACACTCATGCAGGTAGGGACATTTAATCGCTGCTTTTTACCCATCTGGTGCAGGACACACAGAGCAGTGAGCGACCATGTACGGCACTCGGGGGAGCAGATGTTGGGGGAGTGAGGTGCCTTGCTCATGGGCACTAGAGAGGGTAGGGAGACTCTTGGATTTTTGGACAGATCAATCCAGGTGCGACTTTTGTTGTCTCTCCATGGAGTCGAACCAAAGACGAACCAGAGACCTTCTCTGCCCATAGTCCAAGTTTCTGCCACTCGACCACCGCCTCTCCTCATGCATCATCAAACTAGTAATCTACACATCACTCCATGCGTTGCTCCCTTAACTACAGATGGCCTGCGAATGTCATGGAGTTTTACAGTGAATTAGACAGTTTAGGTATGATTTTAATCTCCACACATCAGTGTTGTAAACAGTTCTCAAATTAATTATAGAATTATGTTTTCACACTGAGAGAAGTGGAAAGACTTGATTTGGACTGTTATCAATAGGTCTGTGGGAGATTATCACCTTGAATAGTACTGATGAGGTAGAAAGACATTTTATGTATTTGTACAATGTTGTATTTCTTTCAGCACTTTTATCAGAAGGGACTTAAAATATGTACATTTCACCATGAGGATATAAACCAAGACCACAGTACAACAGTTCTATCTGAAATCTGTTGTGCTTTATACACAACACAAAACATTCTTTAACAGTGCGTTTTTTCTCTTCATAGATGAAGAACTGCAGCACCTGATGTCCTCAGCAGCAACATGGTGGAGATCTGATTTGATACACTTTAGATAAGAACCCAGTGTTTTATATTTCTGCTTTGCCATAAGAGACAGAACATGGTCATCACAGCTGTGTCCTTCAGGCTCGTCTGTCCCTAATAAAATGATAGGAAACATGAAAGTGATCGTCATTATTGTAGAGGAAGAGTTACATATGAACAAAGTGTGTAATCTTATTTTCTGTGGATATTCAACTGTGTATTTGAATATGCTTTTGGATTAAAACGTGCACTACCATGACAATGAATGTTTTTAATGGAGCTATTTCACATTAAAAGTATTGCATTATAATTTAATACATTATGTATTATGTGCAATACTTTGATTGTTTTTAAGTAATGAAATCAGGTCTGTACCTGGAGTCAGTGTTCAGTCTGGTTGGATTCAAGTTGTGTGTCAAGTTGGACCGACTTACTCATATTTAACAAAAGAATTCAGTGAAGTCTGTCTGAGATTAACGATTTAAATACTGAAGGTGGGAGACACGGTTATTTTTCACTGTAACACGTGACAGGACATCAACACCGTGACTCTGAATAAAGAGCCTTAAAAGACGTAGTGCTCCTTTGAACAGCTGCTCTTACAATGTGTAGCAAGTGCTAAATCTCCATTAGTATAATAGTAACAAAAATCACCCTTTACATAATTGAACATATATTTTCCATGTGAACCCCTTTAACACAGTTCAATTCAGGAGCAAAATATAATTTATACAGTATTTATTAGAGCTAGTATTAGTAAACAGATCAAACAAATGCAGTACAACACATCACACATCCACAGTGTCTCTTTTGCTTATCATCACAGTCAGTCAGAAGTGTCCGTTTAACTTACGTAGCAGTTGAGAGATGCTTCGTTGGAGGTAGCAGGAGCTAGCTCATAGCCAGTGCTGCTGTTGAGAGCGGCAGAGTTCACACAGGAAAAGACACGACGGACGGGGGAAAAAAGCTTTGAGTCCCACACTCTAACCTGCTGAGCGAACAACGTCCACAGTGACTCCGCCGCCGTCCTCTCATCCAGACTCGCCAACCGTTCTCCGGTTCTTCGTGATACACAGCTCCGCAGCTTGTGACGACGTAACTCATGAGGCGTTCACTTGCAGCTGTGTTAAATGCAGCTTCGTTTGTCATGGCGAGTTGAAGAAGTCTGCTGCAAAGCTATGAATAATCCGCATGATGAAAACTCACAGCAATGTTATGCCTACATTATCAATATATTGAGACCCATGTGACACAGTTTGACATGGTTTAGCAAAGTGAATGAGGAGAAATACATCCAAGTGTGAGACGTAACAAACCGAAAGCGGTCTCATGCTGCGTTCAGGGTAACTCTGTTAAAATGGGTTTCATAGGTCATGATGAGCTGATGAACTTTGATGCCACGCCATTAACAATCTGCATGATGAAAAGTCACAATAATGTTATGCCTACATTATCAATATCTTGAGACCAATTTGACACAGTTTGACATGGTTTAGTAAAGTGGCTGGAGGGAAATACATCAAAGAGTAAGATGACCAAAACAAGACATTTCCTGATGCCACCAGGGGGCGCTTTCCTTTTAAGTCATGATTTCTAGGTAGATGTCTTCCAGTCGCGACTCTTGTCTTATATGTGTAGTTTGGAGTCGATTGGACAAAATATGTCTAAGTTACAGAAGCTCGCTTATATTGGCGTTTAGTCGAACTTTGAGACCTCACCACGGTCACACGGTATGATGAAAAGTTTAAATTCTGATAACTTTAGATCTTCATCTTGTTTTGTAGAGTCTCATCTAATTTTTAAGTTGATCTGATGAAAGCTGTCTGAGTAGTACATAAAAACATAACACGTACCAAAATAAGACATTTCGCGTTACCACCAGGGGGCGCTGTGATTGTAAGTCACAATTTCTGCACCCATGTCTTCTGGTGGCGACTCTTGTCGAATGTGTCTAGTTTGGACTCAATTGGACAAAATATGTCTGAAATATGGAAGCTTGTGTTTTGATGGCGTTTCATCAAACTTTAACGCCACACCACGGTCAGACGGTTTTGCTAAAACGTAATCCTTCAATAACTTTAGATCTCCAATTTGTTGTGATGACGATCGTCTAAATTTGAAGTTGATCTGATGAAAGCTGTACGACAAGTACATCAAAGAAAAAATATGGAATATGACCAAAATGGCCACTAAAGTCAAACTGGCGGGCTTCCTGTTGCGTTATTCATAATGCACTGATGGACTTTTTTGTGCATCTAGTCATGATACACAATAATCTTTGTTTTTTTTGAGGATCGGTGAATGCTAAATGAGGGGCTTTTCCGTAGGTGGCGCTCTTGAGCCATTTTGCCACGCCCTTTTCAAAATACTCCAGAATACGTAATTTTACGCCGCCTTCGAATTTACTGCAAACTCCTACAACTTTTTGAGCACATTAAAGCCCTCAAAAAGCCAATTCATTTAAGCTAAGAAAAATAATAATAACTAGGGCTACGTTGTAGCACTAACGGGCCCGAGCACAGGCAATTTCAAGTCTGTTGCGGTCGGGGAAGAGAGAACGTTCGATGACCAAGCGCTCGTCTCAGCATGCATTTGCGCACTGCTGCAAGATAAACGCTTCACTTCCTGTAGCCAGCAGGTGGCGCTATGATTTTAAGTCATGGTGTCTTTGTTGATGTCATCTTGTTGTGATGACACTCGTCTAAAATTTCAGTATATCTGATGAAAGCTCTCCAAGAAGTACTTGAAAATAAAAAACATGGAATATGGTCCAAATCGAAAATGGCGGGGTTCCTGTTGCGTTTTTCCAATTGCTCCGAGCGCGTTTTTTGTGCATCTGGTGATGATACACAACTGTCTTCAATTTCGTGAGGATCAGTGAATTCTAAATGAGGTGTTTCTCCACAAATGAGGGGAAGCTCCGTTGGTGGCGCTGTTGAGCCATTTTGCCACGCCCATTCTTTAAAACCATCTGAATAACTTCAAGGGAGGGGGGCTGATGATACACACATGTAGTTTGAGGGAGATGGACCCATGAACACGGAAGTTAAAGCGTTTTCGTGTGTCATGGCGAGCTGATGTTACGCCCTGCCACAGTCAGACAGTGTGACGAAAAGTTGTTTCTTTGATAACTTTAGATCTCCATCTTGTTGTAATGACACTCGTCTAAATTTTCAGTTGATGTGATGAAAGCTGTACGAGAAGTATATCAAAGTAAAAGATTATGGAATATGACCAAAATGGCCACGAAATCGAAAATGGCGTGCTTCCTGTTGCGTTTTTCATATTGCTCCGGCGCGTTTTTTGTGCATCTGGTGATGATACACAACTGTCTTCAATTTCGTGCGGATCAGTGAATGCTAAATGAGGTGTTTCTCCGTAAATGAGGGAAAGCACCGTTGGTGGCGCTGTTGAGCCATTTTGCCACACCCATTTCCAAATACCCCAGAATACGTAAATTTTCACGAGGCCCATAATCTGCCCTATAGATGTTGAATGCATTCTGTAGTGAGAACACATTCAAGCACATGTCCTACACCTCCATGAGAGGGGGGAGGGGTGAGAAGGGTGAAAGGGGGTGGGGTAAGATGGGGGCGGGGTGAGAGGGGGGCGGGGCCTTCAAAACAGGTTGATCTGAGGAGGTCTGTTTTAGACAGAGTAAAAAGGTGCTGTTTTAAATTATCCTTGGGGTATTTTTACCAAAATATTTTACAGACATTTCATTAAGACCCCAAGGAACCATATCAACTGTGGTGAAATGGAAATAATATGTCCCCTTTAAAGCGAATTTGTCTCCTTTAAGCGTTTTCGTGTGTCATGGTGAGCTGATTTGACGCCCCGCCACAGTCAGACGGTGTGTCGAAAAGTTGTTTCTTTGATAACTTTAGATCTCCATCTTGTTGTGATGCCATCCGTCTAAATTTTAAATTGATGTGATGAAAGCTCTCCGACAAATAAATCAAAGCGCACGATGTACAAAAACAAGACATTTCCTGATGCCACCAGGGGGCGCTTTCCTTTTAAGTCATGATTTCTAGGTAGATGTCTTCCGGTCTCGACTCTTGTCTTATATGTGTAGTTTGGAGTCGATTGGACAAAATATGTCTAAGTTACAGAAGCTCGCTTATATTGGCGTTTAGTCGAACTTTGAGACCTCACCACGGTCACACTGTATGATGAAAAGTTTAAATATTGATAACTTTAGATCTTCATCTTGTTTTGTAGAGTGTCATCTAATTTTTAAGTTGATCTGATGAAAGCTCTCCGAGTAGTACATAAAAACATAACACGTCTTAAAAACAAGACATTTCCTGTTGCCACCAGGGGGCGCTGTGATTCTAAGTCACAATTTCTGCAGTGATGTCTTCTGGTCGCGACTCTTGTCGTATGTGTCTAGTTTGGACTCAATTGGACAAACTATGTCTGAAATATGGAACCTTGTGTTTAAATGGCGTTTCATCAAACTTTAACGCCACACCACGGTCAGACGGTTTTGCTAAAACGTAATCCTTCAATAACTTTAGCTCTCCAATTTGTTGTGATGACGATCATCTAAATTTGAAGTTGATCTGATGAAAGCTGTACGACAAGTACATCGAAGAAAAAATATGGACGATGACCAAAATGTCCACTAAAGTCAAACTGGCGGGCTTCCTGTTGCGTTATTCATAATGCACTGATGGACTTTTTTGTGCATCTAGTCATGATACACAATAGTCTATGTTTTTTTTGAGGATCGGTGAATGCTAAATGAGGGGCTTTTCCGTAGGTGGCGCTCTTGAGACATTTTGCCACGCCCTTTTCAAAATACTCCAGAATACGTAAATTTAAGCCACCTTCGAATTTGCTGCAAACTCCTACAACTTTTTGAGCACATTAAAGCCCTCAAAACAGGTTGATCTGAGGAGGTCTGTTTTAGACAGAGTAAAAAGGTGCTTTTTTAAATTATCCTTGGGGTATTTTTACCAAAATATTTTACTGACATTTCATTAAGACCCCAAGGAACCATATCAACTGTGTTGAAATGGAAATAATATGTCCCCTTTAAAGCGAATATGTCCCCTTTAAGCGTTTTCGTGTGTCATGGTGAGCTGATTTGACGCCCCGCCACAGTCAGAGGGTGTGTCGAAAAGTTGTTTCTTTGATAACTTTAGATCTCCATCTTGTTGTGATGCCACCCGTCTAAATTTTAAATTGATGTGATGAAAGCTCTCCGACAAATAAATCAAAGCGCACGATGTACAAAAACAAGACATTTCCTGATGCCACCAGGGGGCGCTTTCCTTTTAAGTCATGATTTCTAGGTAGATGTCTTCCGGTCGCGACTCTTGTCTTATATGTGTAGTTTGGAGTCGATTGGACAAAATATGTCTAAGTTACAGAAGCTCGCTTATATTGGCGTTTAGTCGAACTTTGAGACCTCACCACGGTCACACGGTATGATGAAAAGTTTAAATATTGATAACTTTAGATCTTCATCTTGTTTTGTAGAGTCTCATCTAATTTTTAAGTTGATCTGATGAAAGCTGTCTGAGTAGTACATAAAAACATAACACGTACCAAAAACAAGACATTTCCTGTTGCCACCAGGGGGCGCTGTGATTGTAAGTCACAATTTCTGCACCGATGTCTTCTGGCGGCGACTCTTGTCGTATGTGTCTAGTTTGGACTCAATTGGATAAAATATGTCTGAAATATGGAAGCGTGTGTTTTGATGGCGTTTCATCAAACTTTAACGCCACACCACGGTCAGACGGTTTTGCTAAAACGTAATCCTTCAATAACTTTAGATCTCCAATTTGTTGTGATGACGATCGTCTAAATTTGAAGTTGATCTGATGAAAGCTGTACGACAAGTACATCAAAGAAAAAATATGGAATATGACCAAAATGGACACTAAAGTCAAACTGGCGGGCTTCCTGTTGCGTTATTCATAATGCACTGATGGACTTTTTTGTGCATCTAGTCATGATACACAATAATCTTTGTTTTTTTTGAGGATCGGTGAATGCTAAATGAGGGGCTTTTCCGTAGGTGGCGCTCTTGAGCCATTTTGCCACGCCCTTTTCAAAATACTTCAGAAAACGTAAACTTGCGCACATTTGTAATTTACTGTACACTTTAGAAACTTTTTGAGCACGTTAAAGCCCTCAAAAAGCCAATTCACTGAGCGAAGAAAAATAATAATAACTAGGGCTACGTTGTAGCACTAACGGGCCCGAGCACAGGCAATTTCAAGTCTGTTGCGGTCGGGGAAGAGAGAACGTTCGATGACCAAGCGCTCGTCTCCACATTGCCTGCGTTTGCCCTGTGCGGCAAGGAAGATCGCTCCACTTCTTCTGGCCAGCCGCTGGTGCTGAACTAGAGGTAAGTAACCTTGAAACTATCCAACATAACCTATTGCTTTATCTATCATCATATGCTTACATGCCTCAAGTTTTTTGTAATATGTAATTGTTATAAAAGTTACCGTTTATTTATCACGTCTAATGAACAGATTGAAGCAAGATAACTCGACAGTCTTGTTTTGGTTGTGACATTATTTTTTTTAATGAGTTACTATCAATACGCTACACGTGTACGTTTCATGTGATAGTAACTGTTTCACCAATATTCTGATACAGGATGGTATATCCACCATTACTATTTTCACATCGTTTATTTAGTCTGTCATGGAGTTGTAGAGTGAATTAGACAGTAGTGATAACATTATAATGTCCACACATCAGTGTTGTAAACACTTCTCCAATTAATTATATAATTATGTTTTCACACTGAGGGAAGTGGAGAGACTTGATGTGGACTGTTATCAACAGCTCTGTGGGAGATCATCACCTTGAATATTACAGATGAGGTAGAAAGACATTTTATCTATGTGTACAATGTTGTATTTCTTTGTCACGTTTTATCAAAAGCGATTTAAAGTATGTGCATTTAACCATTAGGATACAAACCCAGACCCTAGTACATCGGTTCTAGCTGAAATAAGTTGTGCTTCATAAACAACACAAAACATTCATAACAGTACGCTTCTGCTCCTCATTAATGCAGCTCCTGATGTCCCCAGCAGCAACATGGTGGAGATCTGCAGCTTCATGCTGATCAACTGGAAGACAACTGATTAAGATTAAAAGATTAAGATTAAAATCCATTTATTCATCCCAAACACATGCACAGACATGCAAAGGCACACTCATGCAGGTAGGGAAATTTAATCGCTGCTTTTTACCCATCTGGTGCAGGACACACAGAGCAGTGAGCGACCATGTACGGCGCTCGGGGGAGCAGATGTTGGGGGAGTGAGGTGCCTTGCTCATGGGCACTAGAGAGGGTAGGGAGACTCTTGGATTTTTGGACAGATCAATCCAGGTTCGACTTTTGTTGTCTCTCCATGGAGTCGAACCAAAGACGAACCAGAGACCTTCTCTGCCCATAGTCCAAGTTTCTGCCACTCGACCACCGCCTCTCCTCATGCATCATCAAACTAGTAATCTACACATCACTCCATGCGTTGCTCCCTTAACTACAGATGGCCTGCGAATGTCATGGAGTTTTACAGTGAATTAGACAGTTTAGGTATGATTTTAATCTCCACACATCAGTGTTGTAAACAGTTCTCAAATTAATTATAGAATTATGTTTTCACACTGAGAGAAGTGGAAAGACTTGATTTGGACTGTTATCAATAGGTCTGTGGGAGATTATCACCTTGAATAGTACTGATGAGGTAGAAAGACATTTTATGTATTTGTACAATGTTGTATTTCTTTCAGCACTTTTATCAGAAGGGACTTAAAATATGTACATTTCACCATGAGGATATAAACCAAGACCACAGTACAACAGTTCTATCTGAAATCTGTTGTGCTTTATACACAACACAAAACATTCTTTAACAGTGCGTTTTTTCTCTTCATAGATAAAGAACTGCAGCACCTGATGTCCTCAGCAGCAACATGGTGGAGATCTGATTTGATACACTTTAGATAAGAACCCAGTGTTTTATATTTCTGCTTTGCCATAAGAGACAGAACATGGTCATCACAGCTGTGTCCTTCAGGCTCGTCTGTCCCTAATAAAATGATAGGAAACATGAAAGTGATCGTCATTATTGTAGAGGAAGAGTTACATATGAACAAAGTGTGTAATCTTATTTTCTGTGGATATTCAACTGTGTATTTGAATATGCTTTTGGATTAAAACGTGCACTACCATGACAATGAATGTTTTTAATGGAGCTATTTCACATTAAAAGTATTGCATTATAATTTAATACATTATGTATTATGTGCAATACTTTGATTGTTTTTAAGTAATGAAATCAGGTCTGTACCTGGAGTCAGTGTTCAGTCTGGTTGGATTCAAGTTGTGTGTCAAGTTGGACCTTCTAGAGGAACATGAAACCAATACACAGATATGTAAAGTCATACATGGGCCAGGTTAAGTAATTAACAGACTTTTAAATGGTAAAAATAAAATATTAGTTCAAAGTTAATCAGAGCATAATCATTTCAGATTAGGAAATAGGTAGTGCATATAAGCCCACAACTCTGTATGACACTGTCTGTTCTAGTAAAGTTACAAGGCTATGACTTACTCATATTTAACAAAAGAATTCAGTGAAGTCTGTCTGAGATTAACGATTTAAATACTGAAGGTGGGAGACACGGTTATTTTTCACTGTAACACGTGACAGGACATCAACACCGTGACTCTGAATAAAGAGCCTTAAAAGACGTAGTGCTCCTTTGAACAGCTGCTCTTACAATGTGTAGCAAGTGCTAAATCTCCATTAGTATAATAGTAACAAAAATCACCCTTTACATAATTGAACATATATTTTCCATGTGAACCCCTTTAACACAGTTCAATTCAGGAGCAAAATATAATTTATACAGTATTTATTAGAGCTAGTATTAGTAAACAGATCAAACAAATGCAGTACAACACATCACACATCCACAGTGTCTCTTTTGCTTATCATCACAGTCAGTCAGAAGTGTCCGTTTAACTTACGTAGCAGTTGAGAGATGCTTCGTTGGCGCTAGCAGGAGCTAGCTCATAGCCAGTGCTGCTGTTGAGAGCGGCAGAGTTCACACAGGAAAAGACACGACGGACGGGGGAAAAAAGCTTTGAGTGCGTCCCACACTCTAACCTGCTGAGCTAACAACGTCCACAGTGACTCCGCCGCCGTCCTCTCATCCAGACTCGCCAACCGTTCTCCGGTTCTTCGTGATACACAGCTCCGCAGCTTGTGACGACGTAACTTCTTTCAGAGTCTCATGAGGCGTTCACTTGCAGCTGTGTTAAATGCAGCTTCGTTTGTCATGGCGAGTTGAAGAAGTCTGCTGCAAAGCTATGAATAATCCGCATGATGAAAACTCACAGCAATGTTATGCCTACATTATCAATATATTGAGACCCATGTGACACAGTTTGACATGGTTTAGCAAAGTGAATGAGGAGAAATACATCCAAGTGTGAGACGTAACAAACCGAAAGCGGTCTCATGCTGCGTTCAGGGTAACTCTGTTAAAATGGCTTTCATTGGTCATGGTGAGCTGATGAACTTTGATGCCACGCCATTAACAATCTGCATGATGAAAAGTCACAATAATGTTATGCCTACATTATCAATATCTTGAGACCAATTTGACACAGTTTGACATGGTTTAGTAAAGTGGCTGGAGGGAAATACATCAAAGAGTAAGATGACCAAAACAAGACATTTCCTGATGCCACCAGGGGGCGCTTTCCTTTTAAGTCATGATTTCTAGGTAGATGTCTTCCGGTCGCGACTCTTGTCTTATATGTGTAGTTTGGAGTCGATTGGACAAAATATGTCTAAGTTACAGAAGCTCGCTTATATTGGCGTTTAGTCGAACTTTGAGACCTCACCACGGTCACACGGTATGATGAAAAGTTTAAATTCTGATAACTTTAGATCTTCATCTTGTTTTGTAGAGTCTCATCTAATTTTTAAGTTGATCTGATGAAAGCTGTCTGAGTAGTACATAAAAACATAACACGTACCAAAACAAGACATTTCGTGTTACCACCAGGGGGCGCTGTGATTGTAAGTCACAATTTCTGCACCCATGTCTTCTGGTGGCGACTCTGGTCGAATGTGTCTAGTTTGGACTCAATTGGACAAAATATGTCTGAAATATGGAAGCTTGTGTTTTGATGGCGTTTCATCAAACTTTAACGCCACACCACGGTCAGACGGTTTTGCTAAAACGTAATCCTTCAATAACTTTAGATCTCCAATTTGTTGTGATGACGATCGTCTAAATTTGAAGTTGATCTGATGAAAGCTGTACGACAAGTACATCAAAGAAAAAATATGGAATATGACCAAAATGGCCACTAAAGTCAAACTGGCGGGCTTCCTGTTGCGTTATTCATAATGCACTGATGGACTTTTTTGTGCATCTAGTCATGATACACAATAATCTTTGTTTTTTTTGAGGATCGGTGAATGCTAAATGAGGGGCTTTTCCGTAGGTGGCGCTCTTGAGCCATTTTGCCACGCCCTTTTCAAAATACTCCAGAATACGTAATTTTACGCCGCCTTCGAATTTACTGCAAACTCCTACAACTTTTTGAGCACATTAAAGCCCTCAAAAAGCCAATTCATTTAAGCTAAGAAAAATAATAATAATAATAATAACTAGGGCTACGTTGTAGCACTAACGGGCCCGAGCACAGGCAATTTCAAGTCTGTTGCGGTCGGGGAAGAGAGAACGTTCGATGACCAAGCGCTCGTCTCCACATTGCCTGCGTTTGCCCTGTGCGGCAAGGAAGATCGCTCCACTTCTTCTGGCCAGCCGCTGGTGCTGAACTAGAGGTAAGTAACCTTGAAACTATCCAACATAACCTATTGCTTTATCTATCATCATATGCTTACATGCCTCAAGTTTTTTGTAATATGTAATTGTTATAAAAGTTACCGTTTATTTATCACGTCTAATGAACAGATTGAAGCAAGATAACTCGACAGTCTTGTTTTGGTTGTGACATTATTTTTTTTAATGAGTTACTATCAATACGCTACACGTGTACGTTTCATGTGATAGTAACTGTTTCACCAATATTCTGATACAGGATGGTATATCCGCCATTACTATTTTCACATTGTTTATTTAGTCTGTCATGGAGTTGTAGAGTGAATTAGACAGTAGTGATAACATTATAATGTCCACACATCAGTGTTGTAAACACTTCTCCAATTAATTATATAATTATGTTTTCACACTGAGGGAAGTG
The DNA here is from genome assembly GCF_949316205.1 of Platichthys flesus. Taxonomy (NCBI): domain Eukaryota; kingdom Metazoa; phylum Chordata; class Actinopteri; order Pleuronectiformes; family Pleuronectidae; genus Platichthys; species Platichthys flesus. The sequence goes on along the minus strand of NC_084950.1, from coordinate 24,933,418 downwards.
GAGAGACTTGATGTGGACTGTTATCAACAGCTCTGTGGGAGATCATCACCTTGAATATTACAGATGAGGTAGAAAGACATTTTATCTATGTGTACAATGTTGTATTTCTTTGTCACGTTTTATCAAAAGCGATTTAAAGTATGTGCATTTAACCATTAGGATACAAACCCAGACCCTAGTACATCGGTTCTAGCTGAAATAAGTAGTGCTTCATAAACAACACAAAACATTCATAACAGTACGCTTCTGCTCCTCATTAATGCAGCTCTTGATGTCCCCAGCAGCAACATGGTGGAGATCTGCAGCTTCATGCTGGTCAACTGGAAGACAACTGATTAAGATTAAAAGATTAAGATTAAAATCCATTTATTCATCCCAAACACATGCACAGACATGCAAAGGCACACTCATGCAGGTAGGGAAATTTAATCGCTGCTTTTTACCCATCTGGTGCAGGACACACAGAGCAGTGAGCGACCATGTACGGCGCTCGGGGGAGCAGATGTTGGGGGAGTGAGGTGCCTTGCTCATGGGCACTAGAGAGGGTAGGGAGACTCTTGGATTTTTGGACAGATCAATCCAGGTTCGACTTTTGTTGTCTCTCCATGGAGTCGAACCAAAGACGAACCAGAGACCTTCTCTGCCCATAGTTGCTCCCTTAACTACAGATGGCCTGCGAATGTCATGGAGTTTTACAGTGAATTAGACAGTTTAGGTATGATTTTAATCTCCACACATCAGTGTTGTAAACAGTTCTCAAATTATTTATAGAATTATGTTTTCACACTGAGAGAAGTGGAAAGACTTGATTTGGACTGTTATCAATAGGTCTGTGGGAGATTATCACCTTGAATAGTACTGATGAGGTAGAAAGACATTTTATGTATTTGTACAATGTTGTATTTCTTTCAGCACTTTTATCAGAAGGGACTTAAAATATGTACATTTCACCATGAGGATATAAACCAAGACCACAGTACAACAGTTCTATCTGAAATCTGTTGTGCTTTATACACAACACAAAACATTCTTTAACAGTGCGTTTTTTCTCTTCATAGATGAAGAACTGCAGCACCTGATGTCCTCAGCAGCAACATGGTGGAGATCTGATTTGAAACACTTTAGATAAGAACCCAGTGTTTTATATTTCTGCTTTGCCATAAGAGACAGAACATGGTCATCACAGCTGTGTCCTTCAGGCTCGTCTGTCCCTAATAAAATGATAGGAAACATGAAAGTGATCGTCATTATTGTAGAGGAAGAGTTACATATGAACAAAGTGTGTAATCTTATTTTCTGTGGATATTCAACTGTGTATTTGAATATGCTTTTGGATTAAAACGTGCACTACCATGACAATGAATGTTTTTAATGGAGCTATTTCACATTAAAAGTATTGCATTATAATTTAATACATTATGTATTATGTGCAATACTTTGATTGTTTTTAAGTAATGAAATCAGGTCTGTACCTGGAGTCAGTGTTCAGTCTGGTTGGATTCAAGTTGTGTGTCAAGTTGGACCTTCTAGAGGAACATGAAACCAATACACAGATATGTAAAGTCATACATGGGCCAGGTTAAGTAATTAACAGACTTTTAAATGGTAAAAATAAAATATTAGTTCAAAGTTAATCAGAGCATAATCATTTCAGATTAGGAAATAGGTAGTGCATATAAGCCCACAACTCTGTATGACACTGTCTGTTCTAGTAAAGGTACAAGGCTATGACTTACTCATATTTAACAAAAGAATTCAGTGAAGTCAGTCTGAGATTAACGATTTAAATACTGAAGGTGGGAGACACGGTTATTGTTCACTGTAACACGTGATAGGACATCAACACCGTGACTCTGAATAAAGAGCCTTAAAAGACGTAGTGCTCCTTTGAACAGCTGCTCTTACAATGTGTAGCAAGTGCTAAATCTCCATTAGTATAATAGTAACAAAAATCACCCTTTACATAATTGAACATATATTTTCCATGTGAACCCCTTTAACACAGTTCAATTCAGGAGCAAAATATAATTTATACAGTATTTATTAGAGCTAGTATTAGTAAACAGATCAAACAAATGCAGTACAACACATCACACATCCACAGTGTCTCTTTTGCTTATCATCACAGTCAGTCAGAAGTGTCCGTTTAACTTACGTAGCAGTTGAGAGATGCTTCGTCGGAGCTAGCAGGAGCTAGCTCATAGCCAGTGCTGCTGTTGAGAGCGGCAGAGTTCACACAGGAAAAGACACAACGGGAGAGGGGACAAAAACCTTTGAGTCCCACACTCTAACCTGCTGAGCGAACAACGTCCACAGTGACTCCGCCGCCGTCCTCTCATCCAGACTCGCCAACCGTTCTCCGGTTCTTCGTGATACACAGCTCCGCAGCTTGTGACGACGTAACTTCTTTCAGAGTCTCATGAGGCGTTCACTTGCAGCTGTGTTAAATGCAGCTTCGTTTGTCATGGCGAGTTGAAGAAGTCTGCTGCAAAGCTATGAATAATCCGCATGATGAAAACTCACAGCAATGTTATGCCTACATTATCAATATATTGAGACCCATGTGACACAGTTTGACATGGTTTAGCAAAGTGAATGAGGAGAAATTCATCCAAGTGTGAGACGTAACAAACCGAAAGCGGTCTCATGCTGCGTTCAGGGTAACTCTGTTAAAATGGGATTCATTGGTCATGGTGAGCTGATGAACTTTGATGCCACGCCATTAACAATCTGCATGATGAAAAGTCACAATAATGTTATGCCTACATTATCAATATCTTGAGACCAATTTGACACAGTTTGACATGGTTTAGTAAAGTGGCTGGAGGGAAATACATCAAAGAGTAAGATGACCAAAACAAGACATTTCCTGATGCCACCAGGGGGCGCTTTCCTTTTAAGTCATGATTTCTAGGTAGATGTCTTCCGGTCGCGACTCTTGTCTTATATGTGTAGTTTGGAGTCGATTGGACAAAATATGTCTAAGTTACAGAAGCTCGCTTATATTGGCGTTTAGTCGAACTTTAAGACCTCACCACGGTCACACGGTATGATGAAAAGTTTAAATTCTGATAACTTTAGATCTTCATCTTGTTTTGTAGAGTCTCATCTAATTTTTAAGTTGATCTGATGAAAGCTGTCTGAGTAGTACATAAAAACATAACACGTACCAAAACAAGACATTTCGCGTTACCACCAGGGGGCGCTGTGATTGTAAGTCACAATTTCTGCACCCATGTCTTCTGGTGGCGACTCTTGTCGAATGTGTCTAGTTTGGACTCAATTGGACAAAATATGTCTGAAATATGGAAGCTTGTGTTTTGATGGCGTTTCATCAAACTTTAACGCCACACCACGGTCAGACGGTTTTGCTAAAACGTAATCCTTCAATAACTTTAGATCTCCAATTTGTTGTGATGACGATCGTCTAAATTTGAAGTTGATCTGATGAAAGCTGTACGACAAGTACATCAAAGAAAAAATATGGAATATGACCAAAATGGCCACTAAAGTCAAACTGGCGGGCTTCCTGTTGCGTTATTCATAATGCACTGATGGACTTTTTTGTGCATCTAGTCATGATACACAATAATCTTTGTTTTTTTTGAGGATCGGTGAATGCTAAATGAGGGGCTTTTCCGTAGGTGGCGCTCTTGAGCCATTTTGCCACGCCCTTTTCAAAATACTCCAGAATACGTAATTTTACGCCGCCTTCGAATTTACTGCAAACTCCTACAACTTTTTGAGCACATTAAAGCCCTCAAAAAGCCAATTCATTTAAGCTAAGAAAAATAATAATAATAATAATAATAATCATTTCAATTTCAATAGGGCCTCCCACCGATTTCGGTGCTCGGGCCCTAACTAGGGCTACGTTGTAGCACTTGCGGGCCCGAGCACCCGCACGTTGAAGCCTGTTGCGGTCGGTGGAGAGAGCGATCGATGACCAAGCGCACATCATCGATCGAGCGTGCACTTCTCCAAGTTGCATGCGTTTTGCGCTCTGCGGCAGTAGGTTTGCCAGTAGGTGGCGCCATCACTATTATTACGCACAGACATATATATCTGTTCATGTAGGCGCTCTGATGTAGCGTGAGCAATTTTGTGTCAATTGGACAATGTTAACACAACTTAATTTTCACACTGATCAGTAGGTGGCGCTATGACCCTGAACTAATATTCATATATGGAGCTGTTCTATTCAGGATTGTGATCATAGGTCAGTAGTTTGGAGCCGGTTGGATAATGCAGAGTGGATTAACAAAGTACTTCCTGTTTCCTGGCGAATCAGTAGGTGGCGCTATGACACTGAGGAAATATTGACACATAGAGCTGTTCAGGCTTGGACTCTGACCATGTGACAGAAGTTTTGTAGTGATAGGACAATGCACAGTGGAGTTATGATAACATCGTGTCCTTTGGCGAAGGAAAATCCTTCGCCGCACATCAATGTTTACACGGTTTGAGGAAACGTCACAATTCTGACCATGATCTAATGACTTGACTGATCTGATTTGAGCTGTATATTGTAAATCAGCCAGGAGCAGTTCATCAAAGTATAAAACATGTCACTTCCTGTAGCCACCAGGGCGCGCTGTAATTTCAAGTCATAATTTCTGTGTAGATGTCATCAGGATGGCACCCTTGTCTTACATGTCTAGTTTGGACTCGATTGGACAATGTATGTCCGAGATACAGAACCTCGTGTTTTGATGGCGTTTAATCAAACTAAAGACGCCACGCCACGGTCACACGGTGTGACGAAAGGTCAATCTCTTAATCACTTTTTATCTCCATCTTGTTGTGATGGCACTGATCTTAATTTGAAGTTAATCTGATGAAAGCCCTGGGACAAGTGCATCAAGTAAAAATGTGGAATATGGAAAAAAAATGGCCACTTAATCCAAAATGGCGGCCTCCCTGTTTGGTCAAGCATACCTATCCAAGATATTTTTGTGTTTGTTATGAAACGACACATGTCCCGATAGATTTGCATAAATGTCGGCCATCGTAGTGCCGGGGTTGCCCTATAGGGGGCGCTGGTCAGTTTTTTTGCCACGCCCATTTCTTAAAGCCATATGAATATCTTCAGGGGGGGGCTGTTGTTACACACATGTAGTTTGAGAGAGATAGAATCATGAACACTGAAGTTACAGCAATTTCGTGTTTCACGGCGAGTTGATGAACTTTAATGCCACGCCATTCATATGGCGTTTGACGAAAAGTCACGGTAATCTTATGTCTTCATTGTCAATGTCTTGGGACCCATTTGATACAGTTTGACATGGTTGAGGTCAGTGGATGAGGAGAAATTCATCCAAGTGTAAGACAAGCAAAAAACAAGACATTTCCTGTTGCCACCAGGGGGCGCTGCGGTTTTAAGTCATCATTTATGCATAGATATCATCAGGCGGGGACTATTGTCTTACATGTCTAGTTTGGACTTGATTGGAACATGTATGTCCGAGATACAGATGCCCGTGTTTTGATGGCGTGTAACCAATTTTTAACGCCATGCCACGGTCACACGGTGTGATAAAAAAAAAATCCCTCAATCATTTTTTATCTCCATCTTGTTGTGATGACACTCATCTGAATTTGAAGTTGATCTGATGAAAGCCCTGGGACAAGTACGTAAAAGTAAAAATGTGGGATATTGCCAAAATGGCCACTAAAAGCAAAATGGCGGACTTCCTGTTGCGTTTTTCATTATGCTCCATGAGACTTTTTTTCATGACTGGTCACGATACACCTATATCCAGATTTTGATGAAAATCCGTTATGTGGAAACCTAGGGGCTGGTTCCAGGGGGCGCTGTAGAGCCATTTTGCCACGCCCAATTCCAATTACTCCAGAATACTAAAATATCCGCAGACCTTGAATTTCCTGCAAAGTTTCATAACTTTTTGAGCATGTCTAGACCCTGAAAAAGCCCCCCAAAGGGAAATAATAATAACTAGGGCTACGTTGTAGCACTTGCGGGCCCGAGCACCCGCACGTTGAAGCCTGTTGCGGTCGGTGGAGAGAGCGATCGATGACCAAGCGCACATCATCGATCGAGCATGCACTTCTCCACGTTGCATGCGTTTTGCGCTCTGCGGCAGTAGGTTTGCCAGTAGGTGGCGCCATCACTATTATTACGCACAGACATATATATCTGTTCATGTAGGCGCTCTGATGTAGCGTGAGCAATTTTGTGTCAATTGGACAATGTTAACACAACTTAATTTTCACACTGATCAGTAGGTGGCGCTATGACCCTGAACTAATATTTATATGTGGAGCTGTTCAGATCAGTATTGTGATCATAGGTCAGTAGTTTGGAGCCGGTTGGATAATGCAGAGTGGATTAACAAAGTACTTCCTGTTTCCTGGCGAATCAGTAGGTGGCGCTATGACACTGAGGAAATATTGACACATAGAGCTGTTCAGGCTTGGACTCTGACCATGTGACAGAAGTTTTGTAGTGATAGGACAATGCACAGTGGAGTTATGATAACATCTTGTCCTTTGGCGAAGGAAAATCCTTCGCCGCACATCAATGTTTACACGGTTTGAGGAAACGTCACAATTCTGACCATGATCTAATGACTTGACTGATCTGATTTGAGCTGTATATTGTAAATCAGCCAGGAGCAGTTCATCAAAGTATAAAACATGTCACTTCCTGTAGCCACCAGGGGGCGCTGTAATTTCAAGTCATAATTTCTGTGTAGATGTCATCAGGATGGCACCCTTGTCTTACATGTCTAGTTTGGACTCGATTGGACAATGTATGTCCGAGATACAGAACCTCGTGTTTTGATGGCGTTTAATCAAACTCAAGACGCCACGCCACGGTCACACGGTGTGACGAAAGGTCAATCTCTTAATCACTTTTTATCTCCATCTTGTTGTGATGGCACTGATCTTAATTTGAAGTTAATCTGATGAAAGCCCTGGGACAAGTGCATCAAGTAAAAATGTGGAATATGGAAAAAAAATGGCCACTTAATCCAAAATGGCGGCCTCCCTGTTTGGTTAAGCATACCTATCCAAGATATTTTTTTGTTTGTTATGAAACGACACATGTCCCGATAGATTTGTATAAATGTCGGCCATCGTAGTGCCGGGGTTGCCCTATAGGGGGCGCTGGTCAGTTTTTTTGCCACGCCCATTTCTTAAAACCATATGAATATCTTCAGGGGGGGGCTGTTGTTACACACATGTAGTTTGAGAGAGATAGAATCATGAACACTGAAGTTACAGCAATTTCGTGTTTCACGGCGAGTTGATGAACTTTAATGCCACGCCATTCATATGGCGTTTGACGAAAAGTCACGGTAATCTTATGTCGTCATTGTCAATGTCTTGGGACCCATTTGATACAGTTTGACATGGTTGAGGTCAGTGGATGAGGAGAAATTCATCCAAGTGTAAGACAAGCAAAAAACAAGACATTTCCTGTTGCCACCAGGGGGCGCTGCGGTTTTAAGTCATCATTTATGCATAGATGTCATCAGGCGGGGACTATTGTCTTACATGTCTAGTTTGGACTTGATTGGAACATGTATGTCCGAGATACAGATGCCCGTGTTTTGATGGCGTGTAACCAATTTTTAACGCCATGCCACGGTCACACGGTGTGATAAAAAAAAAATCCCTCAATCATTTTTTATCTCCATCTTGTTGTGATGACACTCATCTGAATTTGAAGTTGATCTGATGAAAGCCCTGGGACAAGTACGTAAAAGTAAAAATGTGGGATATTGCCAAAATGGCCACTAAAAGCAAAATGGCGGACTTCCTGTTGCGTTTTTCATAATGCTCCATGAGACTTTTTTTCATGACTGGTCACGATACACCTATATCCAGATTTTGATGAAAATCCGTTATGTGGAAACCTAGGGGCTGGTTCCAGGGGGCGCTGTAGAGCCATTTTGCCACGCCCAATTCCAATTACTCCAGAATACTAAAATATCCGCAGACCTTGAATTTCCTGCAAAGTTTCATAACTTTTTGAGCATGTCTAGACCCTGAAAAAGCCCCCCAAAGGGAAATAATAATAATAATAATAATAATAATAAAAATCCTTACAGATTCAATAGGGCCTCTCACCATTCGGTGCTCGGGCCCTAACTAGGGCTACGTTGTAGCACTTGCGGGCCCGAGCACCCGCACGTTGAAGCCTGTTGCGGTCGGTGGAGAGAGCGATCGATGACCAAGCGCACATCATCGATCGAGCATGCACTTCTCCACGTTGCAGGCGTTTTGCGCTCTGCGGCAGTAGGTTTGCCAGTAGGTGGCGCCATCACTATTATTACGCACAGACATATATATCTGTTCATGTAGGCGCTCTGATGTAGCGTGAGCAATTTTGTGTCAATTGGACAATGTTAACACAACTTAATTTTCACACTGATCAGTAGGTGGCGCTATGACCCTGAACTAATATTTATATGTGGAGCTGTTCAGATCAGTATTGTGATCATAGGTCAGTAGTTTGGAGCCGGTTGGATAATGCAGAGTGGATTAACAAAGTACTTCCTGTTTCCTGGCGAATCAGTAGGTGGCGCTATGACACTGAGGAAATATTGACACATAGAGCTGTTCAGGCTTGGACTCTGACCATGTGACAGAAGTTTTGTAGTGATAGGACAATGCACAGTGGAGTTATGATAACATCGTGTCCTTTGGCGAAGGAAAATCCTTCGCCGCACATCAACGTTTACACGGTTTGAGGAAACGTCACAATTCTGACCATGATCTAATGACTTGACTGAGCTGATTTGAGCTGTATATTGTAAATCAGCCAGGAGCAGTTCATCAAAGTATAAAACATGTCACTTCATGTTGCCACCAGGGGGCGCTGTGATTTCAAGTCATAATTTCTGTGTAGATGTCATCAGGATGGCACCCTTGTCTTACATGTCTAGTTTGGACTCGATTGGACAATGTATGTCCGAGATACAGAACCTCGTGTTTTGATGGCGTTTAATCAAACTCAAGACGCCACGCCACGGTCACACGGTGTGACGAAAGGTCAATCTCTTAATCACTTTTTATCTCCATCTTGTTGTGATGGCACTGATCTTAATTTGAAGTTAATCTGATGAAAGCCCTGGGACAAGTGCATCAAGTAAAAATGTGGAATATGGAAAAAAATGGCCACTTAATCCAAAATGGCGGCCTCCCTGTTTGGTCAAGCATACCTATCCAAGATATTTTTTTGTTTGTTATGAAACGACACATGTCCCGATAGATTTGTATAAATGTCGGCCATCGTAGTGCCGGGGTTGCCCTATAGGGGGCGCTGGTCAGTTTTTTTGCCACGCCCATTTCTTAAAACCATATGAATATCTTCAGGGGGGGGCTGTTGTTACACACATGTAGTTTGAGAGAGATAGAATCATGAACACTGAAGTTACAGCAATTTCGTGTTTCACGGCGAGTTGATGAACTTTAATGCCACGCCATTCATATGGCGTTTGACGAAAAGTCACGGTAATCTTATGTCTTCATTGTCAATGTCTTGGGACCCATTTGATACAGTTTGACATGGTTGAGGTCAGTGGATGAGGAGAAATTCATCCAAGTGTAAGACAAGCAAAAAACAAGACATTTCCTGTTGCCACCAGGGGGCGCTGCGGTTTTAAGTCATCATTTACGCATAGATGTCATCAGGCGGGGACTATTGTCTTACATGTCTAGTTTGGACTTGATTGGAACATGTATGTCCGAGATACAGATGCCCGTGTTTTGATGGCGTGTAACCAATTTTTAACGCCATGCCACGGTCACACGGTGTGATAAAAAAAAAATCCCTCAATCATTTTTTATCTCCATCTTGTTGTGATGACACTCATCTGAATTTGAAGTTGATCTGATGAAAGCCCTGGGACAAGTACGTAAAAGTAAAAATGTGGGATATTGCCAAAATGGCCACTAAAAGCAAAATGGCGGACTTCCTGTTGCGTTTTTCATAATGCTCCATGAGACTTTTTTTCATGACTGGTCACGATACACCTATATCCAGATTTTGATGGAAATCCGTTATGTGGAAACCTAGGGGCTGGTTCCAGGGGGCGCTGTAGAGCCATTTTGCCACGCCCAATTCCAATTACTCCAGAATACTAAAATATCCGCAGACCTTGAATTTCCTGCAAAGTTTCATAACTTTTTGAGCATGTCTAGACCCTGAAAAAGCCCCCCAAAGGGAAATAATAATAATAATAATAATAATAATAATAATAATAATAAAAATCCTTACAGATTCAATAGGGCCTCTCACCATTCGGTGCTCGGGCCCTAATAATAAAAATCCTTACAGATTCAATAGGGCCTCTCACCATTCGGTGCTCGGGCCCTAACTAGGGCTACGTTGTAGCACTAACGGGCCCGAGCACAGGCAATTTCAAGTCTGTTGCGGTCGGGGAAGAGAGAACGTTCGATGACCAAGCGCTCGTCTCCACATTGCCTGCGTTTGCCCTGTGCGGCAAGGAAGATCGCTCCACTTCTTCTGGCCAGCCGCTGGTGCTGAACTAGAGGTAAGTAACCTTGAAACTATCCAACATAACCTATTGCTTTATCTATCATCATATGCTTACATGCCTCAAGTTTTTTGTAATATGTAATTGTTATAAAAGTTACCGTTTATTTATCACGTCTAATGAACAGATTGAAGCAAGATAACTCCAGTCTTGTTTTGGTTGTGACATTATTTTTTTTAATGAGTTACTATCAATACGCTACACGTGTACGTTTCATGTGATAGTAACTGTTTCACCAATATTCTGATACAGGATGGTATATCCGCCATTACTATTTTCACATTGTTTATTTAGTCTGTCATGGAGTTGTAGAGTGAATTAGACAGTAGTGATAACATTATAATGTCCACACATCAGTGTTGTAAACACTTCTCCAATTAATTATATAATTATGTTTTCACACTGAGGGAAGTGGAGAGACTTGATGTGGACTGTTATCAACAGCTCTGTGGGAGATCATCACCTTGAATATTACAGATGAGGTAGAAAGACATTTTATCTATGTGTACAATGTTGTATTTCTTTGTCACGTTTTATCAAAAGCGATTTAAAGTATGTGCATTTAACCATTAGGATACAAACCCAGACCCTAGTACATCGGTTCTAGCTGAAATAAGTAGTGCTTCATAAACAACACAAAACATTCATAACAGTACGCTTCTGCTCCTCATTAATGCAGCTCCTGATGTCCCCAGCAGCAACATGGTGGAGATCTGCAGCTTCATGCTGGTCAACTGGAAGACAACTGATTAAGATTAAAAGATTAAGATTAAAATCCATTTATTCATCCCAAACACATGCACAGACATGCAAAGGCACACTCATGCAGGTAGGGAAATTTAATCGCTGCTTTTTACCCATCTGGTGCAGGACACACAGAGCAGTGAGCGACCATGTACGGCGCTCGGGGGAGCAGATGTTGGGGGAGTGAGGTGCCTTGCTCATGGGCACTAGAGAGGGTAGGGAGACTCTTGGATTTTTGGACAGATCAATCCAGGTTCGACTTTTGTTGTCTCTCCATGGAGTCGAACCAAAGACGAACCAGAGACCTTCTCTGCCCATAGTCCAAGTTTCTGCCACTCGACCACCGCCTCTCCTCATGCATCATCAAACTAGTAATCTACACATCACTCCATGCGTTGCTCCCTTAACTACAGATGGCCTGCGAATGTCATGGAGTTTTACAGTGAATTAGACAGTTTAGGTATGATTTTAATCTCCACACATCAGTGTTGTAAACAGTTCTCAAATTAATTATAGAATTATGTTTTCACACTGAGAGAAGTGGAAAAACTTGATTTGGACTGTTATCAATAGGTCTGTGGGAGATTATCACCTTGAATAGTACTGATGAGGTAGAAAGACATTTTATGTATTTGTACAATGTTGTATTTCTTTCAGCACTTTTATCAGAAGGGACTTAAAATATGTACATTTCACCATGAGGATATAAACCAAGACCACAGTACAACAGTTCTATCTAAAATCTGTTGTGCTTTATACACAACACAAAACATTCTTTAACAGTGCGTTTTTTCTCTTCATAGATGAAGAACTGCAGCACCTGATGTCCTCAGCAGCAACATGGTGGAGATCTGATTTGATACACTTTAGATAAGAACCCAGTGTTTTATATTTCTGCTTTGCCATAAGAGACAGAACATGGTCATCACAGCTGTGTCCTTCAGGCTCGTCTGTCCCTAATAAAATGATAGGAAACATGAAAGTGATCCGTCATTATTGTAGAGGAAGAGTTACATATGAACAAAGTGTGTAATCTTATTTTCTGTGGATATTCAACTGTGTATTTGAATATGCTTTTGGATTAAAACGTGCACTACCATGACAATGAATGTTTTTAATGGAGCTATTTCACATTAAAAGTATTGCATTATAATTTAATACATTATGTATTATGTGCAATACTTTGATTGTTTTTAAGTAATGAAATCAGGTCTGTACCTGGAGTCAGTGTTCAGTCTGGTTGGATTCAAGTTGTGTGTCAAGTTGGACCTTCTAGAGGAACATGAAACCAATACACAGATATGTAAAGTCATACATGGGCCAGGTTAAGTAATTAACAGACTTTTAAATGGTAAAAATAAAATATTAGTTCAAAGTTAATCAGAGCATAATCATTTCAGATTAGGAAATAGGTAGTGCATATAAGCCCACAACTCTGTATGACACTGTCTGTTCTAGTAAAGGTACAAGGCTATGACTTACTCATATTTAACAAAAGAATTCAGTGAAGTCAGTCTGAGATTAACGATTTAAATACTGAAGGTGGGAGACACGGTTATTTTTCACTGTAACACGTGACAGGACATCAACACCGTGACTCTGAATAAAGAGCCTTAAAAGACGTAGTGCTCCTTTGAACAGCTGCTCTTACAATGTGTAGCAAGTGCTAAATCTCCATTAGTATAATAGTAACAAAAATCACCCTTTACATAATTGAACATATATTTTCCATGTGAACCCCTTTAACACAGTTCAATTCAGGAGCAAAATATAATTTATACAGTATTTATTAGAGCTAGTATTAGTAAACAGATCAAACAAATGCAGTACAACACATCACACATCCACAGTGTCTCTTTTGCTTATCATCACAGTCAGTCAGAAGTGTCCGTTTAACTTACGTAGCAGTTGAGAGATGCTTCGTTGGAGCTAGCAGGAGCTAGCTCATAGCCAGTGCTGCTGTTGAGAGCGGCAGAGTTCACACAGGAAAAGACACAACGGGAGAGGGGACAAAAACCTTTGAGTCCCACACTCTAACCTGCTGAGCGAACAACGTCCACAGTGACTCCGCCGCCGTCCTCTCATCCAGACTCGCCAACCGTTCTCCGGTTCTTCGTGATACACAGCTCCGCAGCTTGTGACGACGTAACTTCTTTCAGAGTCTCATGAGGCGTTCACTTGCAGCTGTGTTAAATGCAGCTTCGTTTGTCATGGCGAGTTGAAGAAGTCTGCTGCAAAGCTATGAATAATCCGCATGATGAAAACTCACAGCAATGTTATGCCTACATTATCAATATATTGAGACCCATGTGACACAGTTTGACATGGTTTAGCAAAGTGAATGAGGAGAAATTCATCCAAGTGTGAGACGTAACAAACCGAAAGCGGTCTCATGCTGCGTTCAGGGTAACTCTGTTAAAATGGGATTCATTGGTCATGGTGAGCTGATGAACTTTGATGCCACGCCATTAACAATCTGCATGATGAAAAGTCACAATAATGTTATGCCTACATTATCAATATCTTGAGACCAATTTGACACAGTTTGACATGGTTTAGTAAAGTGGCTGGAGGGAAATACATCAAAGAGTAAGATGACCAAAACAAGACATTTCCTGATGCCACCAGGGGGCGCTTTCCTTTTAAGTCATGATTTCTAGGTAGATGTCTTCCGGTCGCGACTCTTGTCTTATATGTGTAGTTTGGAGTCGATTGGACAAAATATGTCTAAGTTACAGAAGCTCGCTTATATTGGCGTTTAGTCGAACTTTAAGACCTCACCACGGTCACACGGTATGATGAAAAGTTTAAATTCTGATAACTTTAGATCTTCATCTTGTTTTGTAGAGTCTCATCTAATTTTTAAGTTGATCTGATGAAAGCTGTCTGAGTAGTACATAAAAACATAACACGTACCAAAACAAGACATTTCGCGTTACCACCAGGGGGCGCTGTGATTGTAAGTCACAATTTCTGCACCCATGTCTTCTGGTGGCGACTCTTGTCGAATGTGTCTAGTTTGGACTCAATTGGACAAAATATGTATGAAATATGGAAGCTTGTGTTTTGATGGCGTTTCATCAAACTTTAACGCCACACCACGGTCAGACGGTTTTGCTAAAACGTAATCCTTCAATAACTTTAGATCTCCAATTTGTTGTGATGACGATCGTCTAAATTTGAAGTTGATCTGATGAAAGCTGTACGACAAGTACATCAAAGAAAAAATATGGAATATGACCAAAATGGCCACTAAAGTCAAACTGGCGGGCTTCCTGTTGCGTTATTCATAATGCACTGATGGACTTTTTTGTGCATCTAGTCATGATACACAATAATCTTTGTTTTTTTTGAGGATCGGTGAATGCTAAATGAGGGGCTTTTCCGTAGGTGGCGCTCTTGAGCCATTTTGCCACGCCCTTTTCAAAATACTCCAGAATACGTAATTTTACGCCGCCTTCGAATTTACTGCAAACTCCTACAACTTTTTGAGCACATTAAAGCCCTCAAAAAGCCAATTCATTTAAGCTAAGAAAAATAATAATAACTAGGGCTACGTTGTAGCACTAACGGGCCCGAGCACAGGCAATTTCAAGTCTGTTGCGGTCGGGGAAGAGAGAACGTTCGATGACCAAGCGCTCGTCTCCACATTGCCTGCGTTTGCCCTGTGCGGCAAGGAAGATCGCTCCACTTCTTCTGGCCAGCCGCTGGTGCTGAACTAGAGGTAAGTAACCTTGAAACTATCCAACATAACCTATTGCTTTATCTATCATCATATGCTTACATGCCTCAAGTTTTTTGTAATATGTAATTGTTATAAAAGTTACCGTTTATTTATCACGTCTAATGAACAGATTGAAGCAAGATAACTCGACAGTCTTGTTTTGGTTGTGACATTATTTTTTTTAATGAGTTACTATCAATACGCTACACGTGTACGTTTCATGTGATAGTAACTGTTTCACCAATATTCTGATACAGGATGGTATATCCGCCATTACTATTTTCACATTGTTTATTTAGTCTGTCATGGAGTTGTAGAGTGAATTAGACAGTAGTGATAACATTATAATGTCCACACATCAGTGTTGTAAACACTTCTCCAATTAATTATATAATTATGTTTTCACACTGAGGGAAGTGGAGAGACTTGATGTGGACTGTTATCAACAGCTCTGTGGGAGATCATCACCTTGAATATTACAGATGAGGTAGAAAGACATTTTATCTCTGTGTACAATGTTGTATTTCTTTGTCACGTTTTATCAAAAGCGATTTAAAGTATGTGCATTTAACCATTAGGATACAAACCCAGACCCTAGTACATCGGTTCTAGCTGAAATAAGTAGTGCTTCATAAACAACACAAAACATTCATAACAGTACGCTTCTGCTCCTCATTAATGCAGCTCCTGATGTCCCCAGCAGCAACATGGTGGAGATCTGCAGCTTCATGCTGGTCAACTGGAAGACAACTGATTAAGATTAAAAGATTAAGATTAAAATCCATTTATTCATCCCAAACACATGCACAGACATGCAAAGGCACACTCATGCAGGTAGGGAAATTTAATCGCTGCTTTTTACCCATCTGGTGCAGGACACACAGAGCAGTGAGCGACCATGTACGGCGCTCGGGGGAGCAGATGTTGGGGGAGTGAGGTGCCTTGCTCATGGGCACTAGAGAGGGTAGGGAGACTCTTGGATTTTTGGACAGATCAATCCAGGTTCGACTTTTGTTGTCTCTCCATGGAGTCGAACCAAAGACGAACCAGAGACCTTCTCTGCCCATAGTCCAAGTTTCTGCCACTCGACCACCGCCTCTCCTCATGCATCATCAAACTAGTAATCTACACATCACTCCATGCGTTGCTCCCTTAACTACAGATGGCCTGCGAATGTCATGGAGTTTTACAGTGAATTAGACAGTTTAGGTATGATTTTAATCTCCACACATCAGTGTTGTAAACAGTTCTCAAATTAATTATAGAATTATGTTTTCACACTGAGAGAAGTGGAAAGACTTGATTTGGACTGTTATCAATAGGTCTGTGGGATATTATCACCTTGAATAGTACTGATGAGGTAGAAAGACATTTTATGTATTTGTACAATGTTGTATTTCTTTCAGCACTTTTATCAGAAGGGACTTAAAATATGTACATTTCACCATGAGGATATAAACCAAGACCACAGTACAACAGTTCTATCTGAAATCTGTTGTGCTTTATACACAACACAAAACATTCTTTAACAGTGCGTTTTTTCTCTTCATAGATGAAGAACTGCAGCACCTGATGTCCTCAGCAGCAACATGGTGGAGATCTGATTTGAAACACTTTAGATAAGAACCCAGTGTTTTATATTTCTGCTTTGCCATAAGAGACAGAACATGGTCATCACAGCTGTGTCCTTCAGGCTCGTCTGTCCCTAATAAAATGATAGGAAACATGAAAGTGATCGTCATTATTGTAGAGGAAGAGTTACATATGAACAAAGTGTGTAATCTTATTTTCTGTGGATATTCAACTGTGTATTTGAATATGCTTTTGGATTAAAACGTGCACTACCATGACAATGAATGTTTTTAATGGAGCTATTTCACATTAAAAGTATTGCATTATAATTTAATACATTATGTATTATGTGCAATACTTTGATTGTTTTTAAGTAATGAAATCAGGTCTGTACCTGGAGTCAGTGTTCAGTCTGGTTGGATTCAAGTTGTGTGTCAAGTTGGACCTTCTAGAGGAACATGAAACCAATACACAGATATGTAAAGTCATACATGGGCCAGGTTAAGTAATTAACAGACTTTTAAATGGTAAAAATAAAATATTAGTTCAAAGTTAATCAGAGCATAATCATTTCAGATTAGGAAATAGGTAGTGCATATAAGCCCACAACTCTGTATGACACTGTCTGTTCTAGTAAAGGTACAAGGCTATGACTTACTCATATTTAACAAAAGAATTCAGTGAAGTCAGTCTGAGATTAACGATTTAAATACTGAAGGTGGGAGACACGGTTATTTTTCACTGTAACACGTGACAGGACATCAACACCGTGACTCTGAATAAAGAGCCTTAAAAGACGTAGTGCTCCTTTGAACAGCTGCTCTTACAATGTGTAGCAAGTGCTAAATCTCCATTAGTATAATACTAATCACCCTTTACATAATTGAACATATATTTTCCATGTGAACCCCTTTAACACAGTTCAATTCAGGAGCAAAATATAATTTATACAGTATTTATTAGAGCTAGTATTAGTAAACAGATCAAACAAATGCAGTACAACACATCACACATCCACAGTGTCTCTTTTGCTTATCATCACAGTCAGTCAGAAGTGTCCGTTTAACTTACGTAGCAGTTGAGAGATGCTTCGTCGGAGCTAGCAGGAGCTAGCTCATAGCCAGTGCTGCTGTTGAGAGCGGCAGAGTTCACACAGGAAAAGACACAACGGGAGAGGGGACAAAAACCTTTGAGTCCCACACTCTAACCTGCTGAGCGAACAACGTCCACAGTGACTCCGCCGCCGTCCTCTCATCCAGACTCGCCAACCGTTCTCCGGTTCTTCGTGATACACAGCTCCGCAGCTTGTGACGACGTAACTTCTTTCAGAGTCTCATGAGGCGTTCACTTGCAGCTGTGTTAAATGCAGCTTCGTTTGTCATGGCGAGTTGAAGAAGTCTGCTGCAAAGCTATGAATAATCCGCATGATGAAAACTCACAGCAATGTTATGCCTACATTATCAATATATTGAGACCCATGTGACACAGTTTGACATGGTTTAGCAAAGTGAATGAGGAGAAATTCATCCAATTGTGAGACGTAACAAACCGAAAGCGGTCTCATGCTGCGTTCAGGGTAACTCTGTTAAAATGGGATTCATTGGTCATGGTGAGCTGATGAACTTTGATGCCACGCCATTAACAATCTGCATGATGAAAAGTCACAATAATGTTATGCCTACATTATCAATATCTTGAGACCAATTTGACACAGTTTGACATGGTTTAGTAAAGTGGCTGGAGGGAAATACATCAAAGAGTAAGATGACCAAAACAAGACATTTCCTGATGCCACCAGGGGGCGCTTTCCTTTTAAGTCATGATTTCTAGGTAGATGTCTTCCGGTCGCGACTCTTGTCTTATATGTGTAGTTTGGAGTCGATTGGACAAAATATGTCTAAGTTACAGAAGCTCGCTTATATTGGCGTTTAGTCGAACTTTAAGACCTCACCACGGTCACACGGTATGATGAAAAGTTTAAATTCTGATAACTTTAGATCTTCATCTTGTTTTGTAGAGTCTCATCTAATTTTTAAGTTGATCTGATGAAAGCTGTCTGAGTAGTACATAAAAACATAACACGTACCAAAACAAGACATTTCGCGTTACCACCAGGGGGCGCTGTGATTGTAAGTCACAATTTCTGCACCCATGTCTTCTGGTGGCGACTCTTGTCGAATGTGTCTAGTTTGGACTCAATTGGACAAAATATGTCTGAAATATGGAAGCTTGTGTTTTGATGGCGTTTCATCAAACTTTAACGCCACACCACGGTCAGACGGTTTTGCTAAAACGTAATCCTTCAATAACTTTAGATCTCCAATTTGTTGTGATGACGATCGTCTAAATTTGAAGTTGATCTGATGAAAGCTGTACGACAAGTACATCAAAGAAAAAATATGGAATATGACCAAAATGGCCACTAAAGTCAAACTGGCGGGCTTCCTGTTGCGTTATTCATAATGCACTGATGGACTTTTTTGTGCATCTAGTCATGATACACAATAATCTTTGTTTTTTTTGAGGATCGGTGAATGCTAAATGAGGGGCTTTTCCGTAGGTGGCGCTCTTGAGCCATTTTGCCACGCCCTTTTCAAAATACTCCAGAATACGTAATTTTACGCCGCCTTCGAATTTACTGCAAACTCCTACAACTTTTTGAGCACATTAAAGCCCTCAAAAAGCCAATTCATTTAAGCTAAGAAAAATAATAATAACTAGGGCTACGTTGTAGCACTAACGGGCCCGAGCACAGGCAATTTCAAGTCTGTTGCGGTCGGGGAAGAGAGAACGTTCGATGACCAAGCGCTCGTCTCCACATTGCCTGCGTTTGCCCTGTGCGGCAAGGAAGATCGCTCCACTTCTTCTGGCCAGCCGCTGGTGCTGAACTAGAGGTAAGTAACCTTGAAACTATCCAACATAACATATTGCTTTATCTATCATCATATGCTTACATGCCTCAAGTTTTTTGTAATATGTAATTGTTATAAAAGTTACCGTTTATTTATCACGTCTAATGAACAGATTGAAGCAAGATAACTCGACAGTCTTGTTTTGGTTGTGACATTATTTTTTTTAATGAGTTACTATCAATACGCTACACGTGTACGTTTCATGTGATAGTAACTGTTTCACCAATATTCTGATACAGGATGGTATATCCGCCATTACTATTTTCACATCGTTTATTTAGTCTGTCATGGAGTTGTAGAGTGAATTAGACAGTAGTGATAACATTATAATGTCCACACATCAGTGTTGTAAACACTTCTCCAATTAATTATATAATTATGTTTTCACACTGAGGGAAGTGGAGAGACTTGATGTGGACTGTTATCAACAGCTCTGTGGGAGATCATCACCTTGAATATTACAGATGAGGTAGAAAGACATTTTATCTATGTGTACAATGTTGTATTTCTTTGTCACGTTTTATCAAAAGCGATTTAAAGTATGTGCATTTAACCATTAGGATACAAACCCAGACCCTAGTACATCGGTTCTAGCTGAAATAAGTAGTGCTTCATAAACAACACAAAACATTCATAACAGTACGCTTCTGCTCCTCATTAATGCAGCTCCTGATGTCCCCAGCAGCAACATGGTGGAGATCTGCAGCTTCATGCTGGTCAACTGGAAGACAACTGATTAAGATTAAAAGATTAAGATTAAAATCCATGTATTCATCCAAAACACATGCACACACATGCAAAGGCACACTCATGCAGGTAGGGACATTTAATCGCTGCTTTTTACCCATCTGGTGCAGGACACACAGAGCAGTGAGCGACCATGTACGGCACTCGGGGGAGCAGATGTTGGGGGAGTGAGGTGCCTTGCTCATGGGCACTAGAGAGGGTAGGGAGACTCTTGGATTTTTGGACAGATCAATCCAGGTGCGACTTTTGTTGTCTCTCCATGGAGTCGAACCAAAGACGAACCAGAGACCTTCTCTGCCCATAGTCCAAGTTTCTGCCACTCGACCACCGCCTCTCCTCATGCATCATCAAACTAGTAATCTACACATCACTCCATGCGTTGCTCCCTTAACTACAGATGGCCTGCGAATGTCATGGAGTTTTACAGTGAATTAGACAGTTTAGGTATGATTTTAATCTCCACACATCAGTGTTGTAAACAGTTCTCAAATTAATTATAGAATTATGTTTTCACACTGAGAGAAGTGGAAAGACTTGATTTGGACTGTTATCAATAGGTCTGTGGGAGATTATCACCTTGAATAGTACTGATGAGGTAGAAAGACATTTTATGTATTTGTACAATGTTGTATTTCTTTCAGCACTTTTATCAGAAGGGACTTAAAATATGTACATTTCACCATGAGGATATAAACCAAGACCACAGTACAACAGTTCTATCTGAAATCTGTTGTGCTTTATACACAACACAAAACATTCTTTAACAGTGCGTTTTTTCTCTTCATAGATGAAGAACTGCAGCACCTGATGTCCTCAGCAGCAACATGGTGGAGATCTGATTTGATACACTTTAGATAAGAACCCAGTGTTTTATATTTCTGCTTTGCCATAAGAGACAGAACATGGTCATCACAGCTGTGTCCTTCAGGCTCGTCTGTCCCTAATAAAATGATAGGAAACATGAAAGTGATCGTCATTATTGTAGAGGAAGAGTTACATATGAACAAAGTGTGTAATCTTATTTTCTGTGGATATTCAACTGTGTATTTGAATATGCTTTTGGATTAAAACGTGCACTACCATGACAATGAATGTTTTTAATGGAGCTATTTCACATTAAAAGTATTGCATTATAATTTAATACATTATGTATTATGTGCAATACTTTGATTGTTTTTAAGTAATGAAATCAGGTCTGTACCTGGAGTCAGTGTTCAGTCTGGTTGGATTCAAGTTGTGTGTCAAGTTGGACCTTCTAGAGGAACATGAAACCAATACACAGATATGTAAAGTCATACATGGGCCAGGTTAAGTAATTAACAGACTTTTAAATGGTAAAAATAAAATATTAGTTCAAAGTTAATCAGAGCATAATCATTTCAGATTAGGAAATAGGTAGTGCATATAAACCCACAACTCTGTATGACACTGTCTGTTCTAGTAAAGTTACAAGGCTATGACTTACTCATTTTTAACAAAAGAATTCAGTGAAGTCTGTCTGAGATTAACGATTTAAATACTGAAGGTGGGAGACACGGTTATTTTTCACTGTAACACGTGACAGGACATCAACACCGTGACTCTGAATAAAGAGCCTTAAAAGACGTAGTGCTCCTTTGAACAGCTGCTCTTACAATGTGTAGCAAGTGCTAAATCTCCATTAGTATAATAGTAACAAAAATCACCCTTTACATAATTGAACATATATTTTCCATGTGAACCCCTTTAACACAGTTCAATTCAGGAGCAAAATATAATTTATACAGTATTTATTAGAGCTAGTATTAGTAAACAGATCAAACAAATGCAGTACAACACATCACACATCCACAGTGTCTCTTTTGCTTATCATCACAGTCAGTCAGAAGTGTCCGTTTAACTTACGTAGCAGTTGAGAGATGCTTCGTTGGAGGTAGCAGGAGCTAGCTCATAGCCAGTGCTGCTGTTGAGAGCGGCAGAGTTCACACAGGAAAAGACACGACGGACGGGGGAAAAAAGCTTTGAGTCCCACACTCTAACCTGCTGAGCGAACAACGTCCACAGTGACTCCGCCGCCGTCCTCTCATCCAGACTCGCCAACCGTTCTCCGGTTCTTCGTGATACACAGCTCCGCAGCTTGTGACGACGTAACTCATGAGGCGTTCACTTGCAGCTGTGTTAAATGCAGCTTCGTTTGTCATGGCGAGTTGAAGAAGTCTGCTGCAAAGCTATGAATAATCCGCATGATGAAAACTCACAGCAATGTTATGCCTACATTATCAATATATTGAGACCCATGTGACACAGTTTGACATGGTTTAGCAAAGTGAATGAGGAGAAATACATCCAAGTGTGAGACGTAACAAACCGAAAGCGGTCTCATGCTGCGTTCAGGGTAACTCTGTTAAAATGGGTTTCATAGGTCATGATGAGCTGATGAACTTTGATGCCACGCCATTAACAATCTGCATGATGAAAAGTCACAATAATGTTATGCCTACATTATCAATATCTTGAGACCAATTTGACACAGTTTGACATGGTTTAGTAAAGTGGCTGGAGGGAAATACATCAAAGAGTAAGATGACCAAAACAAGACATTTCCTGATGCCACCAGGGGGCGCTTTCCTTTTAAGTCATGATTTCTAGGTAGATGTCTTCCGGTCGCGACTCTTGTCTTATATGTGTAGTTTGGAGTCGATTGGACAAAATATGTCTAAGTTACAGAAGCTCGCTTATATTGGCGTTTAGTCGAACTTTGAGACCTCACCACGGTCACACGGTATGATGAAAAGTTTAAATTCTGATAACTTTAGATCTTCATCTTGTTTTGTAGAGTCTCATCTAATTTTTAAGTTGATCTGATGAAAGCTGTCTGAGTAGTACATAAAAACATAACACGTACCAAAATAAGACATTTCGCGTTACCACCAGGGGGCGCTGTGATTGTAAGTCACAATTTCTGCACCCATGTCTTCTGGTGGCGACTCTTGTCGAATGTGTCTAGTTTGGACTCAATTGGACAAAATATGTCTGAAATATGGAAGCTTGTGTTTTGATGGCGTTTCATCAAACTTTAACGCCACACCACGGTCAGACGGTTTTGCTAAAACGTAATCCTTCAATAACTTTAGATCTCCAATTTGTTGTGATGACGATCGTCTAAATTTGAAGTTGATCTGATGAAAGCTGTACGACAAGTACATCAAAGAAAAAATATGGAATATGACCAAAATGGCCACTAAAGTCAAACTGGCGGGCTTCCTGTTGCGTTATTCATAATGCACTGATGGACTTTTTTGTGCATCTAGTCATGATACACAATAATCTTTGTTTTTTTTGAGGATCGGTGAATGCTAAATGAGGGGCTTTTCCGTAGGTGGCGCTCTTGAGCCATTTTGCCACGCCCTTTTCAAAATACTCCAGAATACGTAAACTTGCGCACATTTGTAATTTACTGTACACTTTAGAAACTTTTTGAGCACGTTAAAGCCCTCAAAAAGCCAATTCACTGAGCGAAGAAAAATAATAATAACTAGGGCTACGTTGTAGCACTAACGGGCCCGAGCACAGGCAATTTCAAGTCTGTTGCGGTCGGGGAAGAGAGAACGTTCGATGACCAAGCGCTCGTCTCCACATTGCCTGCGTTTGCCCTGTGCGGCAAGGAAGATCGCTCCACTTCTTCTGGCCAGCCGCTGGTGCTGAACTAGAGGTGAGTAACCTTGAAACTATCCAACATAACCTATTGCTTTATCTATCATCATATGCTTACATGCCTCAAGTTTTTTGTAATATGTAATTGTTATAAAAGTTACCGTTTATTTATCACGTCTAATGAACAGATTGAAGCAAGATAACTCGACAGTCTTGTTTTGGTTGTGACATTATTTTTTTTAATGAGTTACTATCAATACGCTACACGTGTACGTTTCATGTGATAGTAACTGTTTCACCAATATTCTGATACAGGATGGTATATCCGCCATTACTATTTTCACATTGTTTATTTAGTCTGTCATGGAGTTGTAGAGTGAATTAGACAGTAGTGATAACATTATAATGTCCACACATCAGTGTTGTAAACACTTCTCCAATTAATTATATAATTATGTTTTCACACTGAGGGAAGTGGAGAGACTTGATGTGGACTGTTATCAACAGCTCTGTGGGAGATCATCACCTTGAATATTACAGATGAGGTAGAAAGACATTTTATCTATGTGTACAATGTTGTATTTCTTTGTCACGTTTTATCAAAAGCGATTTAAAGTATGTGCATTTAACCATTAGGATACAAACCCAGACCCTAGTACATCGGTTCTAGCTGAAATAAGTAGTGCTTCATAAACAACACAAAACATTCATAACAGTACGCTTCTGCTCCTCATTAATGCAGCTCCTGATGTCCCCAGCAGCAACATGGTGGAGATCTGCAGCTTCATGCTGGTCAACTGGAAGACAACTGATTAAGATTAAAAGATTAAGATTAAAATCCATTTATTCATCCCAAACACATGCACAGACATGCAAAGGCACACTCATGCAGGTAGGGAAATTTCATCGCTGCTTTTTACCCATCTGGTGCAGGACACACAGAGCAGTGAGCGACCATGTACGGCGCTCGGGGGAGCAGATGTTGGGGGAGTGAGGTGCCTTGCTCATGGGCACTAGAGAGGGTAGGGAGACTCTTGGATTTTTGGACAGATCAATCCAGGTTCGACTTTTGTTGTCTCTCCATGGAGTCGAACCAAAGACGAACCAGAGACCTTCTCTGCCCATAGTCCAAGTTTCTGCCACTCGACCACCGCCTCTCCTCATGCATCATCAAACTAGTAATCTACACATCACTCCATGCGTTGCTCCCTTAACTACAGATGGCCTGCGAATGTCATGGAGTTTTACAGTGAATTAGACAGTTTAGGTATGATTTTAATCTCCACACATCAGTGTTGTAAACAGTTCTCAAATTAATTATAGAATTATGTTTTCACACTGAGAGAAGTGGAAAGACTTGATTTGGACTGTTATCAATAGGTCTGTGGGAGATTATCACCTTGAATAGTACTGATGAGGTAGAAAGACATTTTATGTATTTGTACAATGTTGTATTTCTTTCAGCACTTTTATCAGAAGGGACTTAAAATATGTACATTTCACCATGAGGATATAAACCAAGACCACAGTACAACAGTTCTATCTGAAATCTGTTGTGCTTTATACACAACACAAAACATTCTTTAACAGTGCGTTTTTTCTCTTCATAGATGAAGAACTGCAGCACCTGATGTCCTCAGCAGCAACATGGTGGAGATCTGATTTGAAACACTTTAAATAAGAACCCAGTGTTTTATATTTCTGCTTTGCCATAAGAGACAGAACATGGTCATCACAGCTGTGTCCTTCAGGCTCGTCTGTCCCTAATAAAATGATAGGAAACATGAAAGTGATCGTCATTATTGTAGAGGAAGAGTTACATATGAACAAAGTGTGTAATCTTATTTTCTGTGGATATTCAACTGTGTATTTGAATATGCTTTTGGATTAAAACGTGCACTACCATGACAATGAATGTTTTTAATGGAGCTATTTCACATTAAAAGTATTGCATTATAATTTAATACATTATGTATTATGTGCAATACTTTGATTGTTTTTAAGTAATGAAATCAGGTCTGTACCTGGAGTCAGTGTTCAGTCTGGTTGGATTCAAGTTGTGTGTCAAGTTGGACCTTCTAGAGGAACATGAAACCAATACACAGATATGTAAAGTCATACATGGGCCAGGTTAAGTAATTAACAGACTTTTAAATGGTAAAAATAAAATATTAGTTCAAAGTTAATCAGAGCATAATCATTTCAGATTAGGAAATAGGTAGTGCATATAAGCCCACAACTCTGTATGACACTGTCTGTTCTAGTAAAGGTACAAGGCTATGACTTACTCATATTTAACAAAAGAATTCAGTGAAGTCAGTCTGAGATTAACGATTTAAATACTGAAGGTGGGAGACACGGTTATTTTTCACTGTAACACGTGACAGGACATCAACACCGTGACTCTGAATAAAGAGCCTTAAAAGACGTAGTGCTCCTTTGAACAGCTGCTCTTACAATGTGTAGCAAGTGCTAAATCTCCATTAGTATAATAGTAACAAAAATCACCCTTTACATAATTGAACATATATTTTCCATGTGAACCCCTTTAACACAGTTCAATTCAGGAGCAAAATATAATTTATACAGTATTTATTAGAGCTAGTATTAGTAAACAGATCAAACAAATGCAGTACAACACATCACACATCCACAGTGTCTCTTTTGCTTATCATCACAGTCAGTCAGAAGTGTCCGTTTAACTTACGTAGCAGTTGAGAGATGCTTCGTTGGAGCTAGCAGGAGCTAGCTCATAGCCAGTGCTGCTGTTGAGAGCGGCAGAGTTCACACAGGAAAAGACACAACGGGAGAGGGGACAAAAACCTTTGAGTCCCACACTCTAACCTGCTGAGCGAACAACGTCCACAGTGACTCCGCCGCCGTCCTCTCATCCAGACTCGCCAACCGTTCTCCGGTTCTTCGTGATACACAGCTCCGCAGCTTGTGACGACGTTACTTCTTTCAGAGTCTCATGAGGCGTTCACTTGCAGCTGTGTTAAATGCAGCTTCGTTTGTCATGGCGAGTTGAAGAAGTCTGCTGCAAAGCTATGAATAATCCGCATGATGAAAACTCACAGCAATGTTATGCCTACATTATCAATATATTGAGACCCATGTGACACAGTTTGACATGGTTTAGCAAAGTGAATGAGGAGAAATACATCCAAGTGTGAGACGTAACAAACCGAAAGCGGTCTCATGCTGCGTTCAGGGTAACTCTGTTAAAATGGGTTTCATAGGTCATGATGACCTGATGAACTTTGATGCCACGCCATTAACAATCTGCATGATGAAAAGTCACAATAATGTTATGCCTACATTATCAATATCTTGAGACCAATTTGACACAGTTTGACATGGTTTAGTAAAGTGGCTGGAGGGAAATACATCAAAGAGTAAGATGACCAAAACAAGACATTTCCTGATGCCACCAGGGGGCGCTTTCCTTTTAAGTCATGATTTCTAGGTAGATGTCTTCCGGTCGCGACTCTTGTCTTATATGTGTAGTTTGGAGTCGATTGGACAAAATATGTCTAAGTTACAGAAGCTCGCTTATATTGGCGTTTAGTCGAACTTTGAGACCTCACCACGGTCACACGGTATGATGAAAAGTTTAAATTCTGATAACTTTAGATCTTCATCTTGTTTTGTAGAGTCTCATCTAATTTTTAAGTTGATCTGATGAAAGCTGTCTGAGTAGTACATAAAAACATAACACGTACCAAAATAAGACATTTCGCGTTACCACCAGGGGGCGCTGTGATTGTAAGTCACAATTTCTGCACCCATGTCTTCTGGTGGCGACTCTTGTCGAATGTGTCTAGTTTGGACTCAATTGGACAAAATATGTCTGAAATATGGAAGCTTGTGTTTTGATGGCGTTTCATCAAACTTTAACGCCACACCACGGTCAGACGGTTTTGCTAAAACGTAATCCTTCAATAACTTTAGATCTCCAATTTGTTGTGATGACGATCGTCTAAATTTGAAGTTGATCTGATGAAAGCTGTACGACAAGTACATCAAAGAAAAAATATGGAATATGACCAAAATGGCCACTAAAGTCAAACTGGCGGGCTTCCTGTTGCGTTATTCATAATGCACTGATGGACTTTTTTGTGCATCTAGTCATGATACACAATAATCTTTGTTTTTTTTGAGGATCGGTGAATGCTAAATGAGGGGCTTTTCCGTAGGTGGCGCTCTTGAGCCATTTTGCCACGCCCTTTTCAAAATACTCCAGAATACGTAATTTTACGCCGCCTTCGAATTTACTGCAAACTCCTACAACTTTTTGAGCACATTAAAGCCCTCAAAAAGCCAATTCATTTAAGCTAAGAAAAATAATAATAATAATAATAATAATAATCATTTCAATTTCAATAGGGCCTCCCACCGATTTCGGTGCTCGGGCCCTAATAATAATCTTTTCAATTTCAATAGGTCCTCTCACCGATTTCGGTGCTCGGGCCCTAATAATAATAATAATCATTTCAATTTCAATAGGGCCTCCCACCGATTTCGGTGCTCGGGCCCTAATAATAATAATAATCATTTCAATTTCAATAGGGCCTCCCACCGATTTCGGTGCTCGGGCCCTAATAATAATCTTTTCAATTTCAATAGGTCCTCTCACCGATTTCGGTGCTCGGGCCCTAATAATAATAATAATCATTTCAATTTCAATAGGGCCTCCCACCGATTTCGGTGCTCGGGCCCTAATAATCATTTCAATTTCAATAGGGCCTCCCACCGATTTCGGTGCTCGGGCCCTAATAATAATAATAATAATCATTTCAATTTCAATAGGGCCTCCCACCGATTTCGGTGCTCGGGCCCTAATAATCATTTCAATTTCAATAGGGCCTCCCACCGATTTCGGTGCTCGGGCCCTAACTAGGGCTACGTTGTAGCACTAACGGGCCCGAGCACAGGCAATTTCAAGTCTTTTGCGGTCGGGGAAGAGAGAACGTTCGATGACCAAGCGCTCGTCTCAGCGTTGCATGCATTTGCGCACTGCTGCGATATAAACGCTTCACTTCCTGTAGCCAGCAGGTGGCGCTATGATTTTAAGTCATGGTGTCTTTGTTGATGTCATCAGGTCGCGCTTCTTGTCTTACATGTGTAGTTTGAACTCGATTGGACCAAATATGTCCAAGATACAGAAGCTTGTGTTTTGATGGCGTTTAGTCACATTTTGACGCCTCGCCACGGTCACACGGTGTGGCGAAAAATTGATCTTTCAATAACTTTAGATCTCCATCTTGTTGTGATGACACTCGTCTAAATTTTCAGTTGATCTGATGAAAGCTCTCCAAGAAGTACTTGAAAATAAAAAACATGGAATATGGTCCAAATAGAAAATGGCGGGGTTCCTGTTGCGTTTTTTCAAATTGCTCCGAGCGCGTTTTTTGTGCATCTGGTGATGATACACAACTGTCTTCAATTTCGTGAGGATCAGTGAATTCTAAATGAGGTGTTTCTCCATAAATGAGGGGAAGCTCCGTTGGTTGCGCTGTTGAGCCATTTTGCCACGCCCATTCTTTAAAACCATCTGAATATCTTCAAGGGAGGGGGGCTGATGATACACACATGTAGTTTGAGGGAGATGGACCCATGAACACGGAAGTTAAAGCGTTTTCGTGTGTCATGGCGAGCTGATGTGACGCCCCGCCACAGTCAGACAGTGTGACGAAAAGTTGTTTCTTTGATAACTTTAGATCTGCTGCAGCAGTTAAAAATTGTTTTGCGGTATTGAGTTATCAAACATGTAGAGGTGCAACATGGTCTAATGAAACGGTTCGTAAGATTTCTTATGAAAAGTTATGTACACATTTCAAGAGTCATGAGGCTGGGGACACGTGACCTATGCAGGCGTAATTGTCATTGTGTGAATTTCGTGGACGACTCTGCATCGATGCCACTTCTGTCTGCGTCAGAGTCTCTGTCGGAGTGTGTTCCCTCCTCACTCCCCCTCTCACCTGCGCTTACTTCATACTTGTACAATATACACCATCACTTATCACAATTTATTAGGAAAAGAACAGGACTGATGTTTACTTTCTTTGTTTGAGATCAGTTCTAAGTTTGAGTGATTAAAAACATCAGAGGAGCATGAGAGAGAGAGAGAGAGAGAGAGGTGAGCACATGATTCAGTGTGTGTTGGAGCACCTGGTCTGATGGATCTGATTCGACACCTTCGACAGGAGAACTCTGATTGGCTGCTGGCATTTTGACCACTTGGCTTCAACTCAGCTCAGCCTCTTTCATCTGCATCTGAGGTAAGTGATGTATCACTCTATATGGAGGTTTAGCCAGCATGCTAACTTATATACTTCAGACTCATAATTTAAGTTTAAAATTAAAATAGTGTAACATGATAAGTTAGCTGCTGTTACCTGCTGCTGCTTAATGTGTAAATACTCTTGCTGGCTTGCCTTGTGTTTTCTGCTAGTTATATTTGATCCCAGTGGTATTCTTGTCATTATATATTGGCATTTAAATGAATGAGTGAGAAGCTAGCTGATGCTAAGTAGCATTAGCTCGCCTCGGTAGAGCAGGCCAGTGTGAAAAACCAAGGACTATTTTCGCATCTAAGTCGGCGAACTAAGGGTTCAACAATACCCGACGTCAGTGTGGGTGGTTAATGAAACAGTACAGGCGGGCTTGGTGAATTTTATTTAGTTTCTGCGGAGTTTGAGAAATAGTTGGCCGGGAAGCTAAGCTAACGCACACATTTCATTAGCCACGTAGCTCCCTTCACCGGAGGTTTCTGCTGTGTGAGTGGGCGTGCGAGAGAGAGGGAGCCTGTCCCGTTGAATACACGTTACTCCCCCAGATGCATGCCAAGTTTCAGCGCCGTGCTGAGGAAAGCAAGCTAGCCCCAAGGTCTGTTGGTTTTGCATATTTAGCTCTTACATACAAAATGTATGTTTTGTGTTAGGTGGCTTCTTGCTTTTAAAAATGTTGAAGAATAATATGTACACTTGTAATATTTTAGGCTTTAAAGCTGGTTTCATAATTTGTCTTCTAGATTGAGGACGAGTTTCAAAGAATCACAAGGGTGCACCTGGAATCAAAGTTCATGTCCAAGCTGGATGAATATACTCCCAAGCTTCTGAACCTCTTCCAGTCCAAGGGAGGAACCATGGGGTTGAGGTTGCAGGCTATTCTACTCAAGGTATCCTTCAATTAGTATAATATTTGCTGATATTCTATTTTAGGCATTTTGAGATTAAACTGCTGGTTTCATTTGCTTATTACTTAAATCTACAGGAGGAAATGTTTGTCTGGGATTCTCTACAATAAGAATATTAAATAACTGCATACCTTTTGAAGTATACAATCAACGGCAACTTTATTAGATACTGAATTTTTCAAGTTTATAATCAGTTGTTGTTGACATTGTTGGAAAAATGTACATTCAATTATATGTTGATTAATTAGGTCAGAGGTGTGTGGTGCTCTATTGAGCTGCATTGATCTAAAAGTTGTTTCTAATTCTTTGTAGTCCATTTAGATTCATGTGGGGGTCAGGAAAAGACGGTCTGCTGTGATCATTCACAAATAAGGTGCTACATATGTGTGTTTACATCTAGACTGTATGTCCCTCCTGTATCTTATCTGGTTCACAACACCAGCTTAAACCAGAAAAGGGGGGGAAACAGTCTGGCTCTGTCCAAAGGTGACACAATTTGCCTGCCAACATATCTAAAGCTCACTGAATAACATTTTATGTCATGTTTGTTTAATCCATAAAAAAAGCAAGCTCTAAAATGTTGACTATGATTCTTAAACCATGAACTTGAATAGTGTTTATTTTTGTCATTTCAGGCTCCAAGCAATCCTAGCATCAACGTATCCAGAGATGTTGTCATTCGTTGTTTGATTGTTTACCTCGGGGAATCAACAGATCAAATCTTAAAAGAGTATGATGTAAGTTGAAGAACACATCAAATATAAAGATGGTGATCACTATTTATTTCATCTCTCCCCCTTTGTATGTCTTGGGAAGGTCAAAATACAATCACAAGTAACTCCCAGTAATTCTTTGCAAGCTACTAAGGTTTGTGAAGTCATGCAGGTAATCATTGTGCATTGTACATTTGTTTTCCATTAGGGAATTTTAAAGTACTAAATCCTCCCCATCCATCTGTTTCACCAGCTGGCAGAATTCAAAAGTTATCAGTAACTTATTGTCTTTATAATGTAGCCCTAAACGTTCCTAGCTAGGAGTTTCTTCCTAAGAACTATTCACAAAGCAGTTGAGAGAGACCTTTATAGAGATACAGAAGGAGCAGGGTTGATTCAGTTGCTGTGGTCGACTTCAAGAATCAATAATGAGCTAACAGTGCTTTATAAAGATTGGTTGACATGTGACCAACCTTTGTAAGTCAATGTAAAATAAGATAAATATCAAAACATGCGTATCCATTGATTTCATTTTAGAAATTGAATTTACAAATATCTACAGTTCAGATCATCATCTCTGGTGTCATTGAATTTGTATAATTTGTTGGTCAGCTGGTTTAATCCTTTTAAAGTTATCTGGGATGGCAATATACTTTTGCAATAACATGATCTCAGATTTTTATAAATGGTTAAATAGGCTTTGACAGCCCATTTCAATAGATTTTATTGTCCAAAGGGTTTGATGCACTTGGGGAGATGTTCAATTAGGACATTCACATTTGGCTGTATAGTCTGAGAAACAATATTTTTGCTCTTTCAGGATGCTGATGAAGACAGTGTGTCGCAGGATCTTGCTGACCAAAAGATGAAGATCTTCAAGATTAAAACGTCAGAGGGTGTCGAAAATGTTGGAATTGTGGTGGAAAGCGTAACAGTTCTGATTGGACTGACAAATTTTCCAAGGGCTTGCTCCATGCTCGTTGGACTGACATATGCAGTGAATCTTGCCTATCCTAAGGAGCTCAGGTACAGTTTCGAAGCCTTCCAGAAACTCTTCCTGGAATTGGATTGTTCAAAGCTGTCCCCAAAAGTGAACAGCCTCAAGAACAAGCTACTAGATAAAAAATGAAGGGAAGTTTGTTAGGTCAATGGCAAAACATCAACAGTTTCTCCTTTCATTTGAAAGGGTCCCTCTTCAAGTTTAATGTTTTTTAACTTCTTTTTATGTTTTGCTTCAAAGCTTTGTTAAATCTTACAGTTTCTGTGTTGAGAGATTGTCCTTACTCAACCATATTCATTTGAGGGGAGGGGCATTATGTTTTTTACGATGCAACGGTTCTTAAACTTTGTCCACTGTGCACACTAGGGATGCAAATTTGAAATTTTTTACTGAGAAATTTTACCAGTGAAAAAGTATCCAAGACCTTATCCTAGAGAAACTTGAAGAAGAGGGACCCTTTCAAAATGAAGGGAAGTTTGTTAGGTCAATGGCAAAACAGCAAAAGTTTTGACATTGACAAAACAAATCTCCTTTCATTTGAAAGGGTCCCTATTCAAGTTTAACGTTACTTGTTATGTTTTGCTTCAAGGCTTTGTTAAATCCCACAGTTTCTGTGTTGAGGGATTGTCCTTACCCAACCATATTCATTTGAGGGGAGGGGCATTATGTTTTTTTACCATGCAACTGTTCTTAAACTTTGTCCACTGTGCACACTAGGGATGCAAATTTTAAATTTTTACTGAGAAATTTTAAGTGAGTCCAATTTCAGCAGTGAAAAAAGTATCAGCGGCAGCGGCAGCAGCGGGGGCGTGGCTCCACACAACACCGCCCACACAGAAGTATGGAGGGCGATCAGCGGCACACAACCAAGGGAGAAAGTGGCGTCATTGAGGAATGTGAACTGTAGACAGAGTCCCACCCACTCTCCCAACCGAGTACAAACTGGATGAGGCAAATTCGTTTTGGGATTAAAGTTCCAGTGTGCACACGATTTAGGTGAAAGGGATCTATTGGGAGAAATTGAATATAAATTAGTGTTTGCAACTAAATTGTACAAATTGTTGTTTTCATTATCCTAGAAATGGGGTTTTTATATTTAAATACTTATATTTACATCTGGAGCGGGTCTTCTCTACAGAGGCCGACATGTTTTCTATACAGTAGTCCGAACAGGACAAACTAAACATCTGAAGGCTACCAGAGGTCTCTTTCATGTTTGGAAGGGGAGGGTGAAGTGTCTTTCTGTAAAAAAAAAAAAAAATCTTCAAAATAAACGTAAAACATGAGGCCACCAATGCACCAGTTTAGTTGGATTGTATCCTGGCAATTTCAAAGTACATTGTCCAGGCAAGAAGGCAAACATACATGTGTACCTCCTGTGGCTTCTCTTCATGCACTGCTGCCTTCCCTGACATTAACACACCTGCTCCGTTTACTCTAAATCCTACCTGGTCTGGTGCTTAGTGCCCCTAGTGTCTACAAATATCGATGGTACACACTTAACTTTTAGATGGTGTAACACTCCTCCAAGCAGATCCTCATATAGGTATTGCTGATGAGGAACGAGCAGAGAAGCTAACATTTGTTAACGTTGCTCAGAAAAGTTAATTTGGGGTTATTGTTTACTTTGTTTTACAAACAGTATTGAAAGTGACTGACATTGTGGTGAACAAATAAAAAGATACCATACTTAAAGTAAAGGATTACGTAGAAAAAGACTCAGACGTTTATAAGGAGTACCAGTCATAATAATCTCCCTCATCGGCTGCCAGTAGCGGCTAAAGTGTAAGACTTGGTCCCTACACAAGCTAGTTATCAATTCAGCGGCCCAATCCTGCACTGAACACAGAGGCTGGCATCGGCTGCGTCCTCGAACGGCGTGTACATGGCCGTAGGGAAATGAGATGGTCTTTCTTACTTTTGCATCACAAGCTTGTTGTAACAACCGTTACAGCTGTCGCCTGGCAACAAAGCTATGGACGGTTAAATTCTTCAGTTTATTAAAAATGTTGTTCTTTTTATATCTGTGTACCGTGAACTGTTCGGTTGAGCACTCACATTTAAAAATAAATTCCCCTGACGTTTTAACCTCATGAATCATGGGAAATGTACAGTGCCAAAAATCACACAGCTTGTCTTCTGGTCCATGCCTGGCATTAATCACCCCTCATACAGTGGATGCTATGCTGCTGGAGTTCCAAGGCATTATTCACCCCTCATACCGTCTACAAAGTTCCTGCCCCTGTTTAATCTCCTCATGAATTGGTTGGCTAAATTCTGAATTGACTAGTTCTGGACTATAATGTTGAATGGCTCAAATATATTTATGAATACAAGCATTGGCTGGCACCATTCTCCTGTGCTTCGGGATTTATTTGTACCCCCAACTTCTCTGAGAACCTACAAAACATCATGAGTGTCTGTGAGCGTTATCCCCCTACAGTGGCCCCACATGCTGCAGTGTGGGGCCCCACTCCACTGGATCGCCCCTGATTGTTTCCTGTCTTAGATACTGTAGACCGCAAGTGCAAAACCAACAAAACAGCTTGATACTGTTATATATATCATAGGAGTGAATGATTAACGATGGCTATTCCTACCATCTGAGGTTTACAGACTGTGAAATGCAGAGAATGTGTTACTAATTTACAAATTCTGTTAATACTAAGTTTGTCAGTAAGATGATTTGATTGGTCATGTGTCAATCTGTGGCTAGATTCCAAGTTTGTTTCTCTCAGAGATCCACAGAAATGTACTTCAAGGCAGTCACCTAACAAGACAGAAATAGCCAAGAAAGTATATGTGCTCCCCTTTTTCCTGCGGACGCTGATCCTGGGCCAAATTTACCAGGTAGATGAATGGACGAGGTGCACAGTGCGAGGGATGTCTGGACAGGCTTTGAGATCCACTCAGGTGAAAGGTGCAGGGTCATCATCTGCCCACGCTTGAGCCTTTTGGGCCACACCTCTGAGATCACCATGACCACATTTCTCAAAATAACCCAACTCTGGTCTGGAACACTGCACAGACCCGGCTGGCCAGGCCCAACCCAGCCGAGAAGTGGGACTTAAGGAGCAGCCGGGACAACTGTCTCTACCAGGGAAGAGCTGCAGTGCGTCTGCTGCTGTCCAAGGTGTTGGGATTAGCTGCGACTCCTTTAGAACAGCTCTAAATCTAATTAGGTGACATTACGTCTCATCACTCCTGTTGCTCTGTCACACTTTTTTAACTGAGGGCAGAAGTGAAGAGTAAAGTTTACTCAACTACAGACTTTAATACATTTTGGAAAGTTGAGTGTATCTATTTCATACTGCTATTGATGCTAGTACAGTGCATTTAAGAACTACATATTCTAATTTGGCAGCTTCGGTTTGTTTATTCTGGTCATCTGTGGTACTGTACTGAAGTGCAGTACTTTACCATGCAACAGTTTTGAGATACTTATTCTTGAGTTCAGTCCAGTTTTCCATAAACTTTTTGGACTTTTGACCACTTACAAAAAGCAGTGTCCAGTGGAGGCCTATGTACGCAGGTTTCAGATGTCCATGAGTTGTAAGCAGTTCCACATAAGAATCATTTCTACAGAAGCCAAATGATCCAATATTTCACAAACCTCA
This sequence comes from Platichthys flesus, assembly GCF_949316205.1. Lineage (NCBI taxonomy): Eukaryota > Metazoa > Chordata > Actinopteri > Pleuronectiformes > Pleuronectidae > Platichthys > Platichthys flesus. The sequence goes on along the minus strand of NC_084950.1, from coordinate 24,897,029 downwards.
GTAAAGACTAAAGAAAAACACGAGCATGATTAAGCCTTATCATAGATAAACTACCCGACAATCATAAGTCCAAATATATTATATAGAGTTATGTAAAATAGGCCATTCTGCCAAGTGACCAATTCAACCTCTGGTACTAAGTATATAAGTATATTTTAATGAATAGATGTAACTTATATTTGACTTTGACTCAGAGAACTTTTTCCACTGAGCATATTGTGCCTGTGTATGCATATCAGTGACGGAGTTTGTGTGCATTTGACTATCTCTAAAGTATTTTCCTAGATAAGAACCCTGGCATTAACCAGGCTGCATGAATAACCTCTCCAGGTTCGTTGCGATGAAAAACCTGATGCTAGCATGTGGGGGCTCCGGTGATGATGTCGGTTCTTCATGTCGGCCACATCCTGTCAGCAGAATGTTTTTGCAGCTTGTAGAAAGACGGGAGTGGCCTTTTAGCTGGAACTAGATTTCACGATGATTTAATACAAGAGGTAAAACCAGAGCTCTTCTGTTTGCTTTGAATTTAAGATCACCATAATATAGAACTACTATGCAACAGTCAAGGGATGCTCGTATCATGACACACCACTGATATCTGCAGGAAAATGCAGTTTTGCTTTTTTTTTTCAACTGTATGCACAACATCACATATAAAGTGTTAAAGATTTTGCTAAAGGGACTACGCCCTGTGGTGAACACTAAACCTCAAGCTTTTGTATATGTGTATATGGTGTGTGTATTGTGTCATAAGCTTCCTTTGGGGACACATTGCAGACAAACATCCAGTGGACAGCTTACCCTATTAGGGACAAAAACTTTGGCAAAAGCCAATTTGTGGGTCAGTAGTTAAGGTTAAGGTTAGGTTCACGTTAGTTTATGGGTTGGGGTTAGTGGCTATTATGGTCATGGTTAAGGCAATGTGCCTAAAAGTGGTCTATGACTGTCTATGTGTCTAACCCTAACCCAAAACAGAAAACAGAGAAACCTCTTGTATTTTGCAGGTCTCATTTATTGACAGCAAAACAAACACAAAATCTGAACAAAGACACACAAAAGATTGCATTGTGTGTGTTTGATTGGGTAACGATGCACAGCCACAGACAGAAAGAGGAAAAGAAAGCAGATGCTGATTCTAACTGGATTAGTGTAAAGGATGCTCGCTATTGTTTTATTACACACAAAGCCACAGCCACCAGGGCAGGGTTTGAGGGCGTCGGCGCACTTTGAATAACTGTACTCTAACCCGCCCTTCTGCAAATTGTGCTATTTTTTCCCCCTCGTATGAGCACATTCTGTAACATAAAGAGTACGCGTGTGAATGCATATGGTGGACAGAGGCATGAACACTGAGTGGAGCCTATATAGGCGGTTGACATGTGCAGAGTTAATCCTGGTATTATGGGACAGACAAATACAATAGCTATGAATAGAGCATGAAACGAATCTTCAGTGCATTCAAATTAGTCTGTGTAGAAATAATGCTTAGTAACAATTAATTCATCCAACTCATATAAGCAGAGTATTTATGTTAATCACATTTTAGTCATTAATTTTGCGGTTTTCACACTACATTGCATCTGTACACAATAAAACATGCAGCAGGCTGTAATTGTGGTGACAGACTCACACATGAACACCACATGCAGGTACGGACACAGTCCTATAATCAACATTTCAGTTAAACTAACTATTCAAACATTTAAACATCACCCTCCCATCACATCATCCTGTGTTTAATTAATTAATTAATTATATGTCAGATTTTATATATATAGCCAGATATGATGTGAGGTTTAGATAAAGAAAGAATGAAGCAAACTGAAGATCTATTCTATTCTATGTTTAAAATCTGAAATAATTGTTGAAATAAAACAGGAGCACTGTTAAACTTTACTGAGAATTACCTCCGATCAAAGAGCACAGCCTGACTGCAGCAATCACAAGACTATATGTATCATAGCACCATCTAGAGTCCTCATCATGCAGCGAGTCCAACTACAAGATTTACAGGATGGGAGCAAGAATAGAATGAAATGCAGCTCATGGTGCTTTACAACAATGAATTAACATAAAATACATACAATGAACTTAAAATAAGTGCAGGAAATGAATGGACCATTACACCCTGTGCTTTTGTTGATAGGATCAAGATGTCCTTCAGAATGCCCACTGATAGAAATATATAAATATAGTCAGCAACGATAAAGTCCAGAAATCAACAACCAAACAAATCAGTTCAAATCATCTAGTGTCTCAAATTGTGTGCAGAGTGAACCCTCTTTCCAAACCAAAACCATAGAGAATCTCTGCTTTTGTTTACATTCTGTAGAGTTCAGCTTTTCCTCCACATGTGAAGGAACTTCACAAATCATGTTCATAACTTTTCCATTTACATGGGTTTTCTTAAAGGGCACATTTTCTGGGCTTTAACTATACATAATTACCTGAAGGGGGTCACTAGGTGCCCTCAAAGTATACAAACAGTCACTCTGGACTTTTTCACTCAGTCCACTATATAAATATGTTATTTAAACATTGCAATTTTGGTGGATCTTTTGGTCTCGCCTGTAGTCAACCAATCAGACTGCCGGGGCGAAGGGCTCATCTGAATATTTCTCCCATCAGCTCTGTGAGCTTGTGGAGTTTAATAAATAAAGATGGTTGAAAAAGCGGCTTCTAAAGAGAGTGTGAGGCTCCAGGTGTGGGTCTGCCTCTAACTGAGCTCTGATAGAGGCATCTGAGCTATGACTTAGGAATGTATCTGATTTAGAGGGAATTATATTCCGGTCATAACCAGATTATAAACTTTGGTCTCACATATACTCAAGTTGGAACGATACAGAGTACATTAGCTCGGTCCCCAGAAGAAGTCATGTTACGCAGTCCTTGACTTTGGTCCCTGCAGCGAGAGAGGGTTTTTTGCCGGTTGAAAAATAGGTTATGAGAAAGGTTACCTGAAGCCTTTTCTTTAGGGTGCGGGGGTAGGAACGCCACATCAGATTAGGCAGTCCCGCGTCACTGTGGTCGGAGCCTGGCAAGTAAATGAGCCACGCGGACCGACGGGCCGGATGTAAACACGGTAGGATGAGCCGCCCCCTCCCTCATCCCTCTGCATCCCTCTCGTGGCGAGGATAGAAACAGCATAAACAAGGAAATACAGGAAGGAGATATATTCAGCCCTTATGTTCACCTCTGTGATGGGCGTTAATATGAAGGTTTAGACATTATATTGTATGTATATATATATATATATATTTAATTATAGCAGTTTAAATAAAAAAAGCTCCATCCCTTTCACAAAGAAACACAGGAAGGAGATATATGCAGCCCTTGTGTTCACCTCTGATGGGCGTTAATATGAAGCTGTAAACATTATGTTGTATGTATGTATATATATATTTATTTATTTATTTAGAGTATTTATAGTAGTTTCAATAACTAAAGCTCCATCCCTTTCACCTACATTTAACACACTCACTGAATCGATATGATGACAAATGCAACATCACATGGGCAAGATGTGAAATGAGCAGTCTGACAAGTTGTAAAGAAATAAGTACTTTTATTTGAGAAATAAAAACAAACACACACACACACTGGGCAGCTTGCTTGTCATTCTGTGTCCTCCTGAATAACAAGGAAAGAGACGAGAGTCATTCGGGTGTGAGAAACAAGAAGAAAACACACAGGCACGAAAAGTAAAAAGGACAACACTTTAACGTACCTCTTTGAACTCCCTCCCTCCCGCTGCTCTTTCTCCTTCTCCCTCTCCTCGCAGCCTTCCCTCCCTCTGCTCCTTCTTTGTCTCCTGTGTAACAATTGACAGTCAGTCACAGGACATGAAGAAAACACAGAGAGGAAAAAGGCAAATACACACCTCCTTCTCCCTGGTCCGATGACAATCCTGCCAGAGATCCACGCTCACGCCGTCCTACATAGCGCAGTATAACACCCTGCCTCGGGTCAGGTTCAGCTGGCTGTGGCCGTAGTCCTTGAAGGGAGGCTGCCCGTAGTGCTTGCAGGCCCGCACTTAGTGTTGCGTTCTGGGCTTCGTCTGTCCCTCCTCCTCCTTCGGCCGCTCCAACACCTTCTTCATCCTCCACAGGGTGGTGCACAGGATGGGCACGTCGCCCCGTGACTTCAGCCACTCCTGCGGAGACTTCCCGCCGGGCCCTTTGTTAGCTGAGCAGAAGAACTCCCCCCTGTAGAATCGCTATTTAATGTGCACTCTATGTACACTCTCTATCATTGCATTGATATTTCATACTCACAAATGGCGCGCATTTTACTGCGCTCCCTGCTGGCCGGAGGGGGTCTGAGAGGCCCGGGCAGCTTCGGCGGCCTGCAGACAACAAAACGATCGACACGTTTAACGAATGACAATGATGTGGGAAGCGTGTCGGGCACAGTGCATGGTATCAGGTCACTGACCTGTTGTCTCTGTGCCACCTCCTCTGCCCTTTTCTCCTCCAGCCAGTCCTCTACTGAGCGACCCTCCGCACGGGAGCAGAAATGCTGGGATCTGTAGCGACTGAGGCCGTATTCCCGGGTCTTTGGCTGGCCACAGCGCTTACAGATAAAATGTTTTGTTTTTTTCCTGCTCTTCGTGGGAAGGCCCATCGCAGCTCGCCGCCGCTCCTGTTCCTCCCGGACCTTCCTCTGCCAGGCAGTCGTTTTGGGCACAGCAGAGGAGGTGAAGGCGATTGCGTCGGATGCAGACATGGAGGCGATGCTGTGGGCTGCTGAGCTGGAGACGATGGCGTGAGAAGCAGAGGTGGAGGCGATGCTGTGGGCTGCAGAGGTGGCGATGGTGTGGGATGCTGAGCTGGAGACGATGGCGTGGGATGCAGAGGTGGAGGCGATGCTGTGGGCTGCAGAGGTGGAGGCGATGCTGTGGGCTGCAGAGGTGGAGGCGATGGCGTGGGCTGCAGAGGTGGAGGCGATGGTGTGGGCTGCAGAGGTGGAGGCGATGCTGTGGGCTGCAGAGGTGGCGATGGTGTGGGATGCAGAGCTGGAGGCGATGGTGTGGGCTGCAGAGCTGGAGGCGATGGCGTGGCATGCAGAGGTGGAGGCGATGGCGTGGGCTGCAGAGCTGGAGGCGATGGCGTGGCATGCAGAGGTGGAGGCGATGGCGTGGGCTGCAGAGGTGGAGGCGATGGCGTGGGACGCAGAGGCCTGCAACCCCTGGCGCACTATTTCCACCATCCTCTGCTTGCTCCTTTTGTGGTGCCTAATGGAAGTGAATTCAATGATATTGATTATGAGCATCTTCCTTCCCGTAGGCACATTCTACACATCGCACGCAAAGGCGCTCTCTCACCACTGCATAAGGGTCTGCTGGTTGACCTCCAGGAGTTGGACCGGGGCAGCTTTTGACAGCCCCCAAGTGTTGAAAAAGTTCTCCCTGATCCGAAGGTAGTCCGTCATGATGACCCCCCAGCGGTTCAACCGGACCCCGGCCACGGTACGGCCCTCATGGTGAATGCCGCACAGCTCTAGGAAGATGGCCTGCAGCAGCCTGCTGGCATCCGGGAACTGTGCAGCTGCCCTGCGCTGCTGCTTCTGGTGCCGTGGGGGGAAGGAGATAGGGGCCTTGTCCCTGTCTGACAGCTTCTGCCAGAGAGCACCTATCTCCCTCACCTCTCTCTGCGTAACATACGGGCGTTCACGCAGCGCCACCAACGCCTGGGCCAGATGGGCGACGTGCTGGTACCCGCCGTGTCCGTCTGGACCGAGTACAACCTGCAACAGACAGAGGAAGCAACCACAGATGTCAAGCATTTAATAGGCGCGGCAAACGGTCCCTCCCTGCATCGGCCAACTCGACGAGGCTTACTTCCTCCTCCTCCTGCCGCTGCTCCTCCGCAGCGGCAGGGCCGCGAGGCTCGTTCCGATATACGGCCTCGATCCAAGGAGCATCGCCCACAGGTCCAGCCCAGTTGGGTCCAGGCCGGGTGGATCCAGCCACGGAGGGTCCAGCCCGGGAAACTGTAAAATACACAATCTCAAGTTGTCACAGTGATAATACATAGATCCATCTATATAGATATATATATATAGTAACAACGATGTTTAAAGTCACATACACTCACGCAGAGTGTCATCCTCCACGGCAGCAGTGAAGAGGTCGTCGTCGTCAGACAGCTCTATTATTTGGGCTGCAGATGCCGCACCTCGTTTGTGCAGAGGAGGACAAATGAATATGCTTATTAACATTTGAACACACTACTCATTAGCTAGGACAGGTAGGCAGGCAGGCAGGCCTTACTCGATGCAGGCCGCGAAACGTTCTGCTGAGCCGGGGGAGCAGCTGGAGGAGGGGCAGCGGCCGACAGCCCTGCTGCTGACCCTTCTTTCTCCCGGCCCAGTATGTACACCTGTACGGTGTGCAACAGCGACCCCATGTTGCACGGCTGGGCCTTAAGCCACCGCACGTAGCTGCAGACGGGAAAAATATCAAAGTATCGTGTCAACACGCGTCAGCTTGCATTCTCAACTGCACCTGTGGCCGAAATACGAACGTTTGACACTCTGTGCTGGTGGACTCGTACAGGGCTTGGAGCGACATGCCGGCGTGCGCACCGAACCCCACCAGCGTCCGGTCCATGCCCCTCACCGACACAAAGCCCTCGCACATCTGACGCCACTGGATCAGCGGCATCATCTGTGGGAGCAGCCGGGCGTAGGAGGCGAGGGCGTCCTTGTTGACGGCGAGCGGCGACTGGGAGCTGTCCCCGGCTTCTCTCTCCTGCATGTGATACACCAGGATCTCACAGGCGTAGCCCACATCGTGGCTGAGGAGCCACTTAAAGGTTTGATCCCGGTACTTGCCAAACTGGAGCTGGCTCTCACTGAGCACCAGCTGCCAGCACTCAGGGTCTCCTTCAGCCTGGAGGATGCGGGCCTTGGCCTCCTCCCTCACCGCCTCTGGTCCCTTCAGGACGAATGCTGTGGTGGACCTACGGTTGCGTTGGGCCACCGCAAGCGAAGCAGCTGAGGCCTTGAGGATCAGTGTGCTGGATGACGGAAGGAACCTGAAAACTGGACGGAAATCCATTCTGCAAAGACATTAAACGAACAACCAGCAACGTTAGACGTGTCAGATTATTGTGTTGTGATTAACAGACAGATCCATCTATTGATATTTAACCCCAGGAACTTTTAGACAGGCACAAAATACAGTAGCAGCACACAAAACAGTGACACACAAAAGAATATGATTACAATTTCTGGATTCAACACATATACACTACTTATTCCTGTACAGTTAGCAGGATTTTACATGAGGCCGGGTTGATGTCAGCGTAGTGTACGGAAATCATTGAAACGCAACCTTTTCCCGGCGCAAAAGTACAGTAAACGGCCAATGGTCAGCGGTCTGTGGGCACATTCTTCCCCGGGAAAAGCACCCCTTTACCCGGCGGAAGGTACATACAGACTGCAACGGAGCTAGCGGTCTGTATGGACATTATTGACCGTGAAAAACTCCCTTTAACCGGCGGACAAGTACATGGATCTCCCGCAACGAAGCTAGCGGTCTGTACGGACATTATTGACCGTGAAAAAACTTACGCCGGAATAAGGCGCTGACACTACAATGACCTCACTGTACATACATTGTTTAACCGTGACACTCGAAAGAAAACAAGCAAACAGCAGAAAAAAGAATATTAAACATGCACATTGCTCCTGAGCTACTCTACTCACATCTCGCTTGGTAGTACTGTAGTTTATCCCCCGGTTGATGTGTGACTTGCGAAGTTCACCGGCAGAATGAACAAGACTCCCGCTTTGCACAATTAAGGTGGGCAGCAAGCCAATCAGAGAGCAGTTGATCCAAAAGCAACTGGCCAATCGAACGTTGCGAGAATTCGGCGATCTTTCGATTGGCTAAAAAATTTGGATAGGGAGGGGCTGGGCTTCGAAGGAGTCTAGGATCTGAAGCGGAGCACAACGGAACCCTCGGAGCGCGTGACCGCCACCTGAACTACTAGTACAATGCTGTCACCACTACCTACTTGACGTAAAAGAAACACGTAGAAATCTTTCCGTGGTTTTGCGGTTGTGAAAAGTTGAGGCCGCCTCAAGAAATAACATTAAACCTGCACATTCAACTTGAGTTACTCACATCTCTTTCTCGTGAGGTTTGTCCGAGTCGACCGATAGCAATAAAGATCAACTGCTGAATGAATTGTACCTGTGAGGCTGCGATATATATGCAGCCGTAAAGCCTGAAACATGCTTCTGCGACTGCGTCTGCGTCTTTTCACGCCGCTGTGGCGCAAGACTCGTTTTCATTCATGCTTCCCCAACCGTTGCGCGTCTTACAAAGCAATTCCGCGCCAGAACACTAGGCGGAGTAATGCTTTTTGTCGAGACGACCTTAGAGACGCCTTCTTTCTTCTTCGTCGATTGTTTATTTACATAGCCACTGCGGCTCCTCGTAGCCTTTTTCTGGCGGACAAATCCGCCAGTCAGTGACAGGTTATACAAGTGATCATACTATCGGATATCTTCTGCCAAGTGCTCTTCTATTTGGTCCATATTCGTTCTTCTAAATCTTCCGTGATTTCTGCCGGTATTATGGGGCATGAAACCGGAAATGCAGCTCCAGAAGGGATGTAGCGCAGACCAATCACAGCCTTGCGGGCTGAGTGAGCTTGCGGAGCTTTGCCGTAAATTTTAGAAAAGGGGGTCGACACCCGTCAGCACGTAAGGAGGGATACATAAGCACGTAAGGGACCCGGAAGGGCTCTTGCGCTTAAGCCTGAAACATGCTTCTGCGTTTTCACGGGCCCGTAAGCGCAAGAGCCCTTCCGGGTCCCTTACGTGCTTATGTATCCCTCCTTACGTGCTGACGGGTGTCGACCCCCTTTTCTAAAATTTACGGCAAAGCTCCGCAAGCTCCCTCAGCCCGCAAGGCTGTGATTGGTCTGCTCTACATCCCTTCTGGAGCTGCATTTCCGGTTTCATGCCCCATAAAACCGGCAGAAATCACGGAAGATTTAGAAGATCGAATATGGACCATATAGAAGAGCACTTGGCAGAAGATATCCGATAGTATGATCACTTGTATAACCTGTCACTGACTGGCGGATTTGTCCGCCAGAAAAAGGCTACGAGGAGCCGCAGTGGCTATGTAAATAAACAATCGACGAAGAAGAAAGAAGGCGTCTCTAAGGTCGTCTCGACAAAAAGCATTACTCCGCCTAGTGTTCTGGCGCGGAATTGCTTTGTAAGACGCGCAACGGTTGGGGAAGCATGAATGAAAACGAGTCTTGCGCCACAGCGGCGTGAAAAGACGCAGACGCAGTCGCAGAAGCATGTTTCAGGCTTTACGGGCCCGTGAAAACGCAGAAGCATGTTTCAGGCTTAAGCCTGAAACATGCTTCTGCGACTGCGTCTGCGTCTTTTCACGCTGCTGTGGCGCAAGACTCGTTTTCATTCACGCTTCCCCAACCGTTGCGCGTCTTACAAAGCAATTCCGCGCCAGAACACTAGGCGGAGTAATGCTATTTGTCGAAGACGACCTTAGAGACGCCTTCTTTCTTCTTCGTCGATTGTTTATTTACATAGCCACTGCGGCTCCTCGTAGCCTTTTTCCGGCGGACAAATCCGCCAGTCAGTGACAGGTTATACAAGTGATCATACTATCGGATATCCTCTGCCAAGTGCTCTTCTATTTGGTCCATATTCGTTCTTCTAAATCTTCCGTGATTTCTGCCGGTATTATGGGGCATGAAACCGGAAATGCAGCTCCAGAAGGGATGTAGAGCAGACCAATCACAGCCTTGCGGGCTGAGTGAGCTTGCGGAGCTTTGCTGTAAATTTTAGAAAAGGGGGTCGACACCCGTCAGCACGTAAGGAGGGATACATAAGCACGTAAGGGACCCGGAAGGGCTCTTGCGCTTACGGGCCCGTGAAAACGCAGAAGCATGTTTCAGGCTGTAGTCGACAAACCGTCGATCGCCATCTATCGGTCAATCACAGTAACTCTTTGGACTCACTGAAGTCGGATTCTATACTAACTAAATGACAGGACTCCGCGGAATGAAGACTTGCAAATTCCGGTCTTTTACGATAACAGTCAAAGCAGTTTAGGACGAAAGAATAGATTTAGAAAGTAAAACGCTGGAGCTCTTTTACTTTGAAACGTTCATTTCAGACGCCCCCCCATACCGTCCGGTGACTCAGCGCCGCCATCCAGGCAAACAAAGCAAGAGGGGCAGGTACACTTGGCGCCTCCTCCCCCCGGCCAGCAGCACTGCACCTAAGCAGCACAGAGACGGAGCAGACGAATGTCATATGCAATGTGTATTAAAACTGAAAAAAGTGAATATGATACTGTTCCTGAGCAAAAACCTCGAACCAAATCCTATATTCTGCACAGGGGGCCCGGGCCCACAGGGGGGCTTCTGGGAATATTTATTTGAACTCAAGGCTTTGGGGGTGGTCAGTTATTTACACTTTATTTATTGTATTTTTAATAATGGTATTTTTATTCAATTATTTTTTCAAAGCCAAAACAGGAGGGAATACATTTTTTTTTATGTCTTTCCTTCACATTCTACTTGACATTTTCTTTGTTTTAAATGTTTTATAATGTTTGTTGTGGAGTGCACTTTGTCTATTAAGAAGAAATTGTGACGTGACAATGAAACAATGTGTTGTAACTGTTCTGTTATTAATGTCGTTTCTGAAACTTTCCTCTTTAATTAATGAGTTCCAAATAGTTATGGTTGCTGTTATTCATTTTATTTTACTAGATAAATAACTAGCAAGCACAGCTAGCCATATTATTTATTATCATTATGCATTTGACAGATTGCCAACACTCACTCAGTATAAAGTTACGGTATGGGGCCTAATTTATAAAACAGTGCATGGAATTCATACTAAAAGGGTACGTTTGCACACCTGAAGACAATAGACTAAAGGAAGCAGAGACAGATATACACAGGTGAAACACATGAGGGGCCTTCCTTGTATCATCTGAGTTGTAGGGTTTCATTTGATATGTTGACAAGCAGAGAGCTGATGCGAGGCGCATATATTTATATTATCTAGTTATTGCTGTGTGACAGAGGCGGAGCAGAAAGATTGTAAGTGAATATTTCATATTTGGTGACTCAGGGGATGTAAAACCATTGGAATGAAAATGAATGTCTTTGTAATTGCGTCAGATACACACACATACAGCCACACAAGTCACGCAATCAGATCTGTTGGTATCACATGCAGAGCACTTGGGCTGGGCGTGGTTTGAATTGTAGGGGTCCCTTTCAGAACTAAGCCCTCGCTGCAAACCGACACCTCTTGGTGTGAACTGCAGGGGGCGTGGTAAGAGAGCCCTTTCACAAACTCAAACAGCCAGCGTCTCTCTGAAGTGCCTGGGAACTTCCTCTCGCCGATAAGATTAAAGTTGAAAGTAGTTGGTGGCTGTTGAGTCGTTGGTATTGGATCAAAGTATTGGTGGAGGTGTCAGCTATGAAACGTTGGCTGTTGCCGGTGACCCTCTTCTAATTCCCAGATCAGACCTTGTCCCTATTTCTGCGCTTGCATACTTAAATGGTGCTTACATTTTCTATGCGTGGGACGTGATATGATTCAGGTTTGGTCGATCACTACACAATAATGTTTTGCACAGTGAATAATACACATTTCAATGTGACTTGAAAATTTTGTCGCTATCACTATTATTGGTAAAGAATGTCATCTTAATGCTACCACCTAGTGATATTAGAAAATATGACAGACGTTATTACCACCAACTTCGTCATTATTAAATCAAGTAGGATTGTAGTTATAATCATATGTTGTTTGTGGAATATCAAAGTGTAATAACCACAGTACTGAGATTAAGTCAAATGCATGGATGTAGTCAATTTCTAACAAGAGGTTCTCCATATATTGGAATGTTTTGGAATGAAGCAGTTCATACATTAATAGTAACATTGGTTTAAATAGTGATCAATTGTCACAGTGAGAAAGTTCCAATACCTAGTGTGTTTAGTCATATTTAATATGTCTGTGGTTTCCTCCTAAGAAATCAACACAGACTAAATGGGAATTTGAGATAAGGTTTAAACTCATTAATATAAAATGTAAACACATGTTTACATGTCCAGACAGCTTTCTGGACTCTTAAGTGAAAAACATTGTACTAGTAACATTGCATAATGTAGAGAGGTGAAGTTTAGTGTTGTGCACTGTTGAACAAAATTCTACATCAGGAATAAATGTATATTATACATGTAACCTGTCTTACATCCTTGTAACAAGGATATTACATTGCTCAAATGAAATGTAACCCCAAACAAAATAACAAATCATTGTACTGACTAGAAAACCAAATATCACATGAAACCAATGAAGCTGTACAGATTTATTTACATTACAAAGAAAAAATAATTTAAACACTATACATTAGTCTTTCTCTGTCTCTGCAGGTTTAGATACACATCTACAGTTTTTTGAAAGCAGTCATTTAACTACAGAATAATGCTTCTGGTTTGCTGGTTGTCTCCTCAGCCGTTCCTCTGTTTGTGTTGAGGTTTCCATCATATCTGATGGAATGAGAAGTTGCATTATTCAGTGTGGATTTATATTTAATATATTTAATATGCTATGTAGATGAGTGATTGTCTGTTCAAAAGTAAGCATCCATTAATCGTGTTCGTGTCCTATAATAATACTGTCATTGTGGCAAGTTGTCAAAAAGGTTTTGTGAAAACATTAATATTGAGCTGGAAATGTGTATACTGGATACTTCTTGTATTGGTTTGGAAATAGGTTGGAACCTGTTATAAAGCATTGTAAACAAAGCACACATAGCAAATACAGTACGTAGAGATAATACAGAATACAATGTTATCCTATTTGGATTCAAACAAATCAATAAACTTACCATCACTACAAAATGCTGCACAGGATGGCAGCACCTCTACTTCTCGTGCATGGCATCCTTTGACCTGCTCTGTGCAGTATTCAGCTGCTGCTGAAGAGAAGCAGCTTGTTGGTGAGCAGCCTTCTTCAGCCTGACAAGCTTCACCATAACTTGTGTGCCTTTGTTGTGAGCCTCATTTGTCATGGCGTATAACTTCTGGCGAGTTATTTCCGGATCTATACATGCATACTACAGGGAAAAAGACACAGAGATATATGGGTGTAAGAACAATAGGATGAGGTCAATTTAGGTTGGCTGAATGACTGATAGCATGTAATGTCATTCCTTGAGCCATATTATTAAGAATGCAGTATAAAGAATCAGGTAATTACTGTAAACATAACTATGCATATCAGCAAAGGGTTTTACACTGATTTATTTTTAAGTAGGAACAGTAATGTTTCAATTATATTCAGAATATGTCATAGTGATGTACAACCTTTGCTTGAACATGTTCAATGAAACCTCTTATGAGATGAATTGTTGGTTGGTATTTCAAAGAGTCACATAGCATTGTATATCAATATGTTTTGCCATCCATGCTCACAAGCTGTTTGATATATGCATCCTTATGTGGGAGTGGGGGGGATAGTGCCGGTATCAGGACTATTTGTATGTGAGTATGAAGTATGCCTATTTAACAGGGGAGATGGAAGGAAGCCCACTTACATATTCAAGATGCAGTTCTGTAATTGCACACATTCGCTGTTTGCAGGGAAATAATAGCATTTCAGAAAATGTTGGTGGCATGTGTGTATGTGTGTTGTTAATATGGATTGGCTGGCGGTTCTCCATTCCTGCCATGTGAACACATGGACACTGGCCAATAACTTAACAATACATGTTCATGAAGTCACATTAACAAGGGCGCAAATTGGCTGTAATCCTCTGAAATTGTCAGGTACTGACCATGTATGTTTTGTAACATGACTCAGTCAGTATTATTATTAACAAAACAAGTACTTTGTAAACTTGGAAGTCAGCTTGGAAGTTCTAGGAAGTGTGTACGTGTGTGTGTGGGGAGGGGGGGGGGGTCATTCACCTCCTCATTTGAATTTCAGGTGTCTCGGTATAATCCTCAGCTTCCCCTGTTGTCACCTCTGAATGCCCCGTTCTTCTAACAAAGGACCGTTTCGTTTTCCTTTGATAGCTGTGACTTGTCACTTGGGAACAGGAGACAGTCTTCGTTGGGACAGTGTGGGCCACAAAGAGGTTTATATAATTTGTGATATACACTATTATGAATAAACTGAATATTTTTGTCCTTTAAAAAGATTTTCAAACCCCACAGAGATAATTCACATTTGAGCAATGCAAATAAATGCAAATAAAATTTGATCAGTTGACTTGATAGTATTTCAAATGCTAATGTGTAACGTTGTCAAACTATTATTTCATGTATCGTTTATATACACATTTATTTACATATTTACACGTATTTATACTTATCGAATTTTATGTATTCATTTATCTATCTATTCTTTTGTTTTTGTACTTGTTTGTGTTTGTATATAATTATCCTTTGTGTAACCTACCTACAAAATTACTGGCCAAACTGCAGAGGCCTGTTCAGGATCATGGAAGGAGATCGGAAGGCCCACAGCCTTATGGCCCAGGAGCAGATCCGCAAACAGCAGTAACAAAAACCAACACTTTACCCACAACAGTGACCATAATAGGGCTGCAACAAATTATTGATTTATCCATTATACAAATAGTTGGTAGCTAATATAGTCATCGATTAATCAGGTCTGTTATAACATATCTCATGACATAGTAAGATTCAAAGTAATTTTGTAATAGTGTGTGTTATTTCATTATCGATATCTACAATTCAGTAGAATTATATTATAGTATATGCTATAATCTTTCATTCCACTTATCCGATATGCAAAATTTAATTCTGACTTGTCATAAATACAACACCGTCAGAATTAAATTGCAGATGTCTGTAATACATATAAAATACGCATTGTACAAGAAGAACCTCTGGAAAGGTTTTTATCAATATTGAAAAAATTGTTGGTTGCAGCCCTAGTTCACAGTGTGTATTTGTATTAAGCTACTGTTTTTGTGCTGTGGGTGAAGGCTGGAGATGGACCAGCTGCGGAAGGAGCAGGTCTGTAAGAGCTTGTCCCTCCAACAGCAGGACAGCAATGTCATAAAGGCTTCAAAAGAGAGGTTATAAAGTAATTTTCACTTAGTATGTCAGTAATGTCTAGTTTAAATTAGTGTTTAGACTAATTTGATCATGAAGTTGTGTGTCTGTATTGTGAGCAGATCTCAGACATGGAGATGAAGCTGTCTGAGCTGAGAAAAAGGGAGGTCAGTACCAGTGACACATGTGGTTTGGCGGTACAGCGGACTCAGAAGGCCATGCAAATGCTGGAATACAAACTGGACAGAGTCAGTTATGAAGCATCTTTGTCCAGTCAATAGTACAAATATGTCAATTCTGATTATTCCATATATCTGCATCTTATTGTGATATTCACCTATGCTATATCTGCACATACCCTTTTATATTCCATCATATTATAGCTCTTTTTACATTGTACTCGAACATATTATACATACTCTTGAAATCCTCCTGTACTACTGCAGTTTACTCAAGTACATTGACAAACATGAAAATAGACTTTGTGAGAGCCTTCCTGTCATGCCCAGTGTCACCTTTGCATTTGCCTTAATGCAATGTTTTATGGCTCTTCACTCATTCAGGTGCACCTTCACGGCGGGGAAGCCTCTAAAGCCCAAAGGCCGTAAACTGGTAAAGGTTCTTCAAGGTTCGGGACCCCTGCCCCTGCCAGCTCCCTTTACTTTTGCCTGGTGTAAATATAAAGTATTTAGATATAAAGGGCCCATTATTTTGTACAATTGAGATGATTACACACTAGTGATGACATGATGCAATGTTATTAGTACAATGTTCTTCACTTAAGAGTCCAGACTGCTGTCTATTAGCACATGTGTTTACAGTTTTTATTTTATTGAGTGGAAACCTTATCTCAAATTCATATTTTGTCTATCTGGATTTCTTAGGAGGAAACCACAAACATATTAAATATGACTAAACACACTAGGCATTGGAACTTTCTCACTATGACAATTGATCACTATTTAAACCAATTATACTGTTAATATATTACCTGCTTCATTCAAAAACAGTCCAATATATGAAGTACCTCTTGTTAGAAATTGACTTTATCCATGCATTTGACTTTTTGATTTTGATATTCCACAAACAACAAATGATTACAACTACGATCCTACTTGATTAAATAATGACAAAGTTGGTGATGATAACGTCTGTCATGATTTTCTAATGTCACTAGTTGGTAGCATTTAGATGACCTTCTTCACCAATAATATTGACAATGACAACATTTTCAACTCACAATGAAATATGTTTTATTCCCTGTGCGAAACATTATTGTGTAGTGATTGACCAAACCTGCATCATATGCTAACGGCCTCTCAATCCTACAAAGATAAGTTATGTACGTATACGTAGTCAAGTGTTGTCAACGCATCACCAAAAAAACTAGTGATCACAGCAACCTTATTGCCTAATATCTCAGCGAAAACACGTAACGCATGCCATGGCAGAGGGCAGTCACATGCACTCACATCCAAGCCTCACAGGCATACGCCCCACACATAGTTCATTTAAGCACCATTTAAGTATGCAAACGCAGAACTAGGGACAAGGTTTGATCTGGGGATTAGAAGTAGGTCACCAGCAACAGCCAACGTTTTATAGCTGACACCTCCACCAATACTTTGATCCAATACCAAGGACTCAACAGCTGCCAACTACTCTCAACTTCAATCTGATTGGCGAGAGGAAGTTCCCAGGCACTTCATAGAAACACTGGCTGTTTGGATTTCTAAAAGGGCTCTCTGAACACCCCCCCTGCATGTGTTTCACCTGTGTGTGTGAGTCTCTGCTTCCTTTTGTCTTGGTCAGTTCATGGCTTACATGGCCGTTTCCAGGTGGACTGTGATTTATAAAGTGAAGATTGCCTTCAGGAGAGCGCATGTACACTTTTAGTATGAATTCCATGCACTGTTTTATAAATGAGACCCCATACCTTAACTTTATACTGAGTGAGTGTTGGTAAACTGTAAAATGCTAAATGATGTGGCTAGCTGTGCTTGCTAGCTTTCTATCTAGTATAATAAAATGACTAGTAGAAACCATAACTATTTAGAACATCACTGCAACAAACAATGAAATAATTTAGATTTTCTCTTGTGTTTGAGTTTTCTTTGTGCTGCTCCTGTTTTTGATATCTGCCTAAATGTCCCAGGGGGTCAATATCAAAAGGTGGCGATCTCATTACAGTGTTCTTGATCAATATCAAAACCAATGTATGATCGATATTTGGATCGATCCGCCCACCACTGTCGTCCTCTTCACTTTGTGTCTGCTGCTATTCAGACCGCTTCACTTTGCTTCTGTCCTACGTTAAAGTCTCTCCTGCTTCGTGCACTCTCCGTGTGTTATTGAGCTGATACTGCAACCCAATGTTTTTTACTTAGGCTTTGCCTTGAATATGGACACAAATATGACTCTTGCCTTGTATAAAATTGTATGTAGTCCCCTGTATTCAAATAAATACCAGTACCATACAGAATGAAGCCGAATATTTCCCGCACCTGCAAATATTTCACAATAAAGACCTCTTTTAAACAAAAGAATCTTTTCGTTGTTATTAGAACTCAGGTCAGATATGATATTCCTTGTTTATTCTGCTGTGAAACACAATGTTTATGTCTGTAACCAATGAACGTATTTTCCATCACTTCCCAAATCCGTTTCAAAGTAAAAGAACTCCAGCCTTTCACTTTCTAAATCCATTCATTTGTCCTAAGGGGCTTTACTTTTATCGTGAGACCGGGATATGCACGTCTTATACCGCAGTGTCCTGACATTTAGGTTACTATAGAATCCGACTTGGATTGAAGGAAATGCACGCGATAAACCAGCCGCTCCGCACCCAGTGAGTCCAGAGAGTTACTGGGATCGGCCGATAGATGGCGATCGACGGTTTGTCGACCACTGCTATACCATCTATATCGCAGCCTCACAGGTACAATTTATTCAGCAGTTGATCTTCCATCCTGACGGTCGAATCTGAATAACCACACGAGAAAGAGATGTGAGTAACTCAAGTTGAATGTGAAGGTTTATTATTATTTCTTGAGACGGCCTCAACTTTTCCCGACCGCAAACGAAAGATGTCTACGTGTTTCTTTTACTGGTTTCTGTCATGTTTGATGGTGAAATAATGTGTGTGCATTCCGGCAAAGTGTGCCGTTCATGTCAGCGCTGTCTTTAAGTTTTTTTCCGCCGGAAAAAAGCCATGTTGACCGTGAAATAGTGCGTGTTCATTACGGTGATGTTGCGGCCGTCTCCAATTTTTTTACGCGTTAAAAAATTCGCCTTTCACGGTGAAATGATGCGATTACAGTGTGCCAGCGAAAAAACACTGGCCTCATGTAAAGTCACAGAGATTGAGACTCTTTTAACTGATGGTTCACAACCTCTTTATTTCCATCTCCGTACATGCTTTGATAAGTGAACACATCTTAAGAGGTTGTGCCTTTATCATGCCTTCATTCTAATAAAAAACTAATGTTTATCTGTCATTTACAAGGCCATCATGTGAAATACCAGGACGAGAGAAAGTGTGCGTGCATGCTCCCAGACACACTCAGTGAGATCAGAGCTTGTTCACGTAAAGCAGGAGGTCGGTGACATTGTTTAAAAACAGTGAAACACAGAGTATGACACAAGAGAACTGACACATCTCCATAAGTAGTTCTGGTAGTGGTTTCATCTCTCTGCAGTGTACTTATTCTGGATTGGTATTATTCATATGCTCTTCTGTTTGACTGTTTTGTGTGCTGCTAAAATGTTCCTGGGTATCAATATCAATTGATGGATTCTTCTATCACACAGCTGACATGTCGGTTTTTATCCTGAGCAGGTTGTGTCAAACAATAATAATATTGCTTCTTGTCTGCTAAATGTCTTCACAGAATGGATTTCCGACAAGCCTTTCGTAGGCAGCATCAGGAGCCAGCTTCACAGCCTGCATTGAGTAAGATCTGTCTGTCTGTATACCAGAGGTCACAAGTAGTGTTTCCATATGTTAATACGCACATTTATTTGTCCTCCGGCGCACAAATGCAGGCGCAGCACCCACGGCCCCATCTTCGGAAGGGTCTGACGTTCTCCTTGCCGATGCAGTAGAGGTTGACACTCAGCGTGAGTATATTTGACTTTAAATATCCTCGTTAGTAGGGAGAGCGGGGTAATGTGAGACATTTGTTACATTTGTTCCCCTCTAGGCGACCTACTATTATATATCAGTAAAATTACCACATTTCCCATTAATTCAGGATGTTTTCTAGCAATGGAAATGATCATAATGTCTTCAGGACAAGAGGCAGTGACAATATGAAAATATGAATCCACTTACTTTTTCCAATGTAAAACTACCATAACAACACATGTTGTAATAGTTAAAATCCTCACAGCTAGATTGACAACCACACTTTCCAAAACTAATATCGGACTTGTAACAGAATCATGGGGATTGGTCAATTAAGCACATTTATGATTATTATGATTCATGTGATCTCCTGCACACCCTAGTTTACCTGCACATTGTTTTTCTGTCCAATTGTCAGGGACAGGGATATTGTTTTTCTCTGCTTATTCAAATGCCAGTTCAGGTGTAGTTTCTTGGCATGATGGCTTTTCTACAATGTTTGTGACATTAAAAATAAAACATATATAATATAATATTACACTCAAATATTTTTAAGACTAAACTTAAATTGTGCTACATGTCTCACTTTACCCCACAGCATTTGTCCCACTTTACCCCACAGCCAACATTTTAGAAAAAAACCCATCTCTTAGCAATTAAGGCTAATCTTCAGCTAGCATCAATCACATGGTTTTATATGTTGGAAGTTCATCAACATGTACGATATAAGTTTTTCTACCTGAATCAATTTGTTTTGACACAACAGTTGATTAAGTTCAAAGCAAGAAAATTTACTTTTACATGCAAAAAACAAATTTTTGTGAAAAAATATACTTACCACAGCACCAGCACCAACTTAACCTATATGGCAAGGGGGGAATGGGAGGGGCTTGAAAACATAATGGGCACATGACCACAAATGTGTTCCGTTGCCTAGATAAAGCAGGTGTCTCACATTACTCGATGTCTCACATTACCCCGCTCTCCCTATATCAGTATGACAACTTGAGATTGTGTTTTTTCCAGTCTCCCTGGCTGTAAAAAAAACAACAACAAGAACATGTCCACAGGCCACTTTATTATCCCTCGACTCAAACGGAAACGAATGTCTTCTTGTGCTGGTTTTCTCAGGCAGCGGCCCTGTTCGGCGAGTGGGAGCAGCTGTTGGTCAGGCTGGACGTGTGGCATCTAATGCAACGCTTAGCGAGGGCCATCACCGCCGGTAATCACCAGCAGTATGGCCCATTCATGTCCCGGCTTTCCTTTGCCATGCTTGAGTGGGATGGCTGTGATGTGGCCCGCCTGAAAGAGGCCAAACAGTCCGAGGAGGAGGGGGACGCCAACGTGGAGCCCACGTCCAGGGAGCTGACCCGCCACTGCCGCCGCCACACAAGGGGTGCAGCAGAGACGGAGCTGCTGGTTCAGGAGGTGCTAGACTCCTTCTCTGAGATGAACGACACCATGGGTGTCCCACTCTTCGACCGTGCAGAGATGGAGAAGGTTTGGAGGACACAGCGTCACCATCTCCGCTGCATTCAGGACCCGCCGGGAGTGGAACTGTATGCGAAGACAGGGGAGGAGACCAGGGGGGGTGTTAAGCTCCCCGTCTACTGCTGTGCCAGAGGCACCAGCTCCCTTGAGTGGTTCCACCACCACCTTTACACGTTCGTTCCAGGTGAGTGTCTCAGAATGAGCCAGTTCGTTTGTGTGTGTGTGCGTGCTGAGCTAATGTTCTCCATCCTCTGTCTGTCCCATCACAGGTACGTCTGCCAACGCCCTCCACTTCCAGGTGTACCTGCTGGAGGGCATTGTGAGATGGAATGAAGACTGTGCCAGAGTTGCCGTGGAGGGCAATGCCCGACGTTCGACACTGCGTTGCTATAGCGCCCAGCTGCAGAGAGGCCTCTCCCAGCTCACCCAACAGTTCTTGGGGAGGACGCTGGTAGAGAATTACACCCAGCCTGGGGAGTACACAGGTATAATGCAAACAGCTGTATTATACAAACAGCTGTATTATATAACACATATATAACATATATATAACATATATATGACAGGTGTAACCGCATTTCCTTTTTCTTCTTCTGTTTTTCCTTTATGTAGGGGAGCTCATCGGGTTGGAGTACCTCAACTCCCAGACTGGTGCTGCAGCTCTGCAGCCGGACTTGGGCCCAGATGATGATGATGCTCTTGATGGGACGGATGAGCTGGAAGAGAACTGGGAAGAGGAGGAGCATGAGGGCTTTGAAGAGGAGCTGCACCCATTGCAGCCTGTTGTTGCCACACAGCCTAATTTTCCACCCGCAGTGGAGGAGGAAGTAAGTGATGTCAAGTCTGATGATGGACTTGAAGGGGTTGTGCGTATTGAATACTTGACCTCTGTAGTATCTATTGCAGGAGGTACGGGGTCCAGATGGACACAGTGGATACCAGCATGCCGTCCATCTAGCCCATGCCCTCGTAGAGCTCCGTCACCACGCATTTGTTACAGAGCGGCAGGTGAGGGAGATAGTGGCTCTTTGGCAGAAGCTGTCACACAGGGACAAGGCGCCCACCTCCTTCCCCCAGGGCCACTGGTCCAAAACTGCCTGCATGCCTGGAGGGGACAGCGTGACAAGGCAAGTGTAGCGTGTAGCATTCAAACTCAGCTTATAGTCATTTTACATATTGTTCTATTTTTATATTTCATTTTCTCCACAGCAAATTCATTGTTTGATTGTGCTCTACGTGACTCCGGTCTGTAACGCAGGACACCTCTTTCTCCTCCTCTCTCTCTCTCTCTGTGTATAGTTCGTATCTCGGGCAGGGAGTGGCACAGTTTCCATATGCCAACAGGATGCTCGAGGCCATCTTTTTGGAGCTGTGCCGCATACACCCTGAGAGCTGTACCATCCCTGGGGTCCCAGTGAACCGCTGGGGGGCTGTTGAGAGGGACTATTCTGTCATCAGAGACAACTTGTACAACAGGCGGGACCTCTTGGCAGCTTCCCCTATGCAACTCCCAGAGGTCAACAACCGGACCCTTCTGCAGTGGTGAGCGCCTTTTGCGCTAGTGCGTGTGATTGAAGAATGTTCATACTGGGCAGAAGAAGCTAATAATCAATGTCATTGAATTCCTTTCCGTCAGGCACAACGAGCGGAGCAAGGCGATGAGGACAGCCATGGTGCGTGCAGCGGTGCCGGGGCCGAGTACTCAGCAGACAGGAGCAGAGCTGCGTTCTCCAGCCAGGTCTCTGCTGCAGGAACCTTTGCGTCCTCTCACACTCTCTCCCCCGGAGGACGCCTCTGGTCAGGTTGTCACACACAATGTAGCCCTGGCACCTGAGCTGTACAAAATCATCACAACCACTGCAGCCTCCTCCTCCACACCGACCACCCCTCGTGCCTCCCCCTCTGCTGCCCCCCCTGCCACCTCCACCTCTGCCGCCCCTCCCGCCACCTCCACCTCTGCCCCTGCTGTGCCCCGAACCACCGCCTGGCGGAGGAAGGTTCGTGAGGAAGAGCAGCGTCGGGCCAAGGAGTTGGGCCTTCCTGTCAAGACCAGGAAGAGGTGTGAACATTTCATCTGCAAGCACTGTGGCCAGCCGAAAACCAAAGAATATGGTCACAGTCGCTACAGAGCAGAGCACTTCTGCTCCCGTGCCGAGGGATCCTCGGTAGATGACTGGCTGGCAGGGAAAAGGGCCCATGAGGCCAAACAGAGGGAGAGACAACAGGTCAGTTACCTGATATGCACAGTGACTGAGAGGCTTCCCTCATCATTGTCATCAACCATGTTGTTCATCTTGTTTTTTTGCAGGCTGAAGCTGCCCAGGCTTCACAGACCCCCTCCAGGCAGACCCAGGGCCAGCAGGTAGGACAGTTAATACAGGGGACAAATGGCACAGTCAAAGCTTGGGAGTAACAAATTATCAATGAAATGCTAAAATGTGTACATCAATCTATCTGCTAGTGTATAACAGTGTGTATAAGTACAGGAGGGATTTAAAAAAAAAAAAAAACTTCAGATAAGAAATGACAGGAAAAGACATTTCTGTTTGGTTATTGAGAACAGAAATGACAGATGGAGTAGAAGGCAAGACTGTCACAGTACCCTCCTTGCGAGTATCAAATATCAAGGAAATGTGAATGTCTGTACATTAATGAATCATGATATTGTATAACTAGAGATGGTATTTTTTCCTTTTCAAAAACACTTTATTCAGAACAGAAATGACAGGTCTTGACAGAATATGCTATCAGTTCACAGAGATGACCCTCTAACCCTCAGTTACTAAGGAAATATAAACAAAACTCATTAAATTGGAAATGTGTGTCTGACTCTCTTAGACACACACACACACATCCACACAAGCTACGCAAACAGACAGCTCTCTACATCAGATCAACAAGACGTTGCCAACCCTTTGTGTGTGTTTTGTTCATATCTTGTACATTTCATGAACTGGAATGACAGTCTCTTTACTCTTTTTTCAGGAGGAGGAGCAGAGAGATGAGGAGGACAACGACTGATCTCTTTGTGTGTATTTGGTTCTGGTGATTTTTAATAAAAAGCCTTTTTTTGCACTTTACTCTCTTCTCAGACTGCTCATTTAATATGTTGCACATGTGTTATGATTTGTCATCATTTGCCTCTCAAGGCTCCAGTGAGTGTGTAAGATATATAGGTGAAAGGAAAGTATTGGCAGCAATTGGTTATCAAATAATCCTACTGATGTTGTCAATAGTGTGTAATAATCTCAATTGTACAAAATGATGGGCCCTTTATATCTAAAAACTTTATATCTAAACCAGACTGGGTCCTCCCTCTTGCAGTTCAATATCTATTAAGGCAACACGTGGTCCTATTTAACACCTCACTTCAATAAACAATAACATATGTTTGACAAAAACAAGCTTTAATAAGAAGAATGTTACTAATAAGAATACTAATAGTCACGTATGATTAGTGTCATCCTCTGCCTGAATGACTATCGCCCAGTAGCACTCACTTCCATTATCATGAAGTTCTTTGAGTGGCGGGTCCAACCATTCATCACCTCCTCCCTCCCTGACTCTCTGGACCCTCTTCAGTTCGCCTACAAACTGTTTTATTCAAAAAAATTGTTTAAATTTTTTTTTTATTATTGAGCATTGTTAGCAGAGAGTCTGTGACCCAAGTATTTCATTGCCAGCAACTGCTTAATTGTTATCTCTGTGCATTTGATAATAAAACTCTTGAATCTTGAATCTTGTACAAATGCTCTGAGTGCAGAACGAAAACGGGGAACAGCGTCTTTCCTACATATACTGCCCAACTATTCCACTGATTTCCAAAATTGATTCAACTCTGATTAACAAAGTTTTGATTTGGTATCCGATTTGATTCAATATCGATTCAGGTGTGGATATGTCAGTCTACAAAACCAATTTAGCTTGGATATGAAATACATTCTCAGGTCGTCCTCTAACTAGTGTCATGGTCGACAGCACCTCAAGGCAGCACCAGGGTTTTCCCTTGTGTCATGGCGCCACCTAGCGTCTGCTTCGGGCCAGTTCGGCGTTATGATGCTGTTGATCCACCACAAGAGGGAGCCCGACACCTGCAGTTTCACTCTTTTCCATTTTGAGCAAAATGAGAACAAAATGAGAACAAAAAGAGAACAAAATAGAACAAAAATGAGGAACGCTTCACGAATTTGCGTGTCATCCTTGCGCAGGGGCCATGCTAATCTTCTCTGTATCGTTCCAATTTTAGTATATGTGAGACCGAAGTCTCACAAACATAGAACGGTTGGGACCTGATTATAAACCCCTTTGAATAAAGACCATTCCTTAGTCATGGTGCTGAAATTTTGGGACTTCACATGGAGCTCAGACAGAGGCAGACACACACCTGGAGCCTAACAAACTCTCTTTGGAAGCCGATTTATCAACCATATTTATTTATTAAACTCCACGTTGTTCACAAGCTCACAGCGCTGATGGGAGAAATATTCAGATGAGCCCTTCGTCCCGGCAGCCTGATTGGTTGACTACAGACGAGAGACCAAAAGCTCCACCCACAACCCCCCGCTCTCCCCCGGTCTGTTTCATTGTTCACGGTGGGCAAATTCCCGTGGGTGTTCCAGACTCCCCTATCCTTAATATTATTGAAATGCTATTGCCTAAATAATTGTAAGTAGTAACATTATCTAACACTAGCTCCCTCCCTCTTGCTGTGTTATTGACTTCCTGTTAGTCGCAGACACAGGAAGACACAGGAAGACAACTTGAGAGAGACCGAGACACAGTGAGAGATAGAGCGGACTGTGTGTTTCTATTGAGAGGCAGCAGCACTGGTGAAGAGGTTGGGGTTAGGGCTGGGGTCGGCCCCAAAACGACAGAAAAGTGCTGTGTTTCTGTTGTGTGTCATTGTGAAATAAAGTGTGTACAGCAAGGTCAACTGTGTTGTTAAAGCTGTCGCCTTCTTCCAGTTCGTTCTGTTAGGAATTTATATTTAGCTGGAGTCTGTGTCTGACTGAAACTCTATGTAAAAAAAGGAGGGGGGAAAGCAGGAGCTGCTTGGGCCAGATATAAGGCCTTTATACAAATCATTAATAATAACCTTTTGATCTTTGTGTTTAATATTTGGAATAAGCTAGAAATGTATGTTCTTCAAAAACGCTGTTTGGTCTCACACCTTTCTTGTTAAGAGAGCCGAGGGATTTTGTTATGGTTCGTTTGGTTCAGCTGAGGGAGCAGGAACCTTATCCTTCACCTGATCCTCCAGCACCTGGACTCCTCAGGAACCTACGCCAGGATCCTGTTTGTGGACTCACCGCCCATGGCATATTGCACATCCACTTTCTCTCCTGTTTTGCATTTTACTTTTTATATCTTGCATATATTTTGTTTTGTTTTATATATAGTTATTTCTTTCTCATGTGAAGTACTTATTGTGTTTTGAAGTACTTATTGTGTTTTTATGTTTTATGTTCAATGTATGAACCTTTTTTACCAAAGAAACTTCGAGGTAGGTGTAAACCCACCTGGAGATTAGAATATGCTCCCTGAATTCCGGGACAAGAGACATGTGACTACAGCTGTGGACCAATAAGGGAGAACCAAATAGATTTGCGGTGACACACCTACAAGATTTTATCACATTACTTTCTACTGTTATAACTATATCAGCCTTCTGTTCGGGGCCATTATTGACTACCTATTGCTAACTGATTTAGCCTAGGCTGTGATAATTGTCCATGGCTATGATTGTTCAACTTTTCATTGTTTCTCAATATATACTCTTTACTTTTTTTAAAAGATTTTCTGAGATAATTATCTCACTTAAACAGAGGTTTTTTTTACATGCTTTTATTTTGAAAGTAAAGTTGCCGTATAGACGCGGACTTAATGTTATGAATCTTTAACCTCACAAAGGAAAAGTTTATGTTTTAGCGTCCCTCAGAAGAGGCACAAGCTCTTACGGTGTTGTTTAGGGAAGTTTCAAATAAACCTGAAAAACATCAGTTGAAAGTCTCGACCATCTTTCGGGGGATATGCTTCAGAAAGATAAAAGATATTTTTCATTTTTGTCCATAACTAAAATATTTCGCTTATAAGTGTAAGATATTTTATCTAGTGGCTTTTATTATAGAAGGTTGATGTGTAGTTCCTGTTATAAGCAGGGTGTTGGTTGGGACTCTTGTTTTGAAAGGGTTCTGTTCATAGAGAGGTTTTGGAAGTGTGAAAGAAAGTAAACGGGTGTGATGGCCCAATTCAATAACCATCTCTTGTGTCCTTTTTCGGCTGAGGCCTCCTGACGGTAATGCCTTAAAAAAATGAAGACGTTAATTCCACAAATTAATCATCCCGAGTTAACGCGTTAAGTTTGACAGCGCTACGTATCTTATTCCTTTTCTTCTATTTCATTCCTTTTCTTCTATTTTATTCCTTTTCTTCTTAGTGCTTATATACTCAGGTTTTGCTTTTAACGTTATTGCGATTGAAAGGCTGATGACGCCAAAGTACAGCTGAAGATTATGATTTTCATTATAACAACCAGTCCGACATGTAGAAGTTGATGTTCCTCTCTCACCCCAACGCCTATTTATCTGTCTTTTGTACTCCCTCTTTGCTCCCTCTAGTTTTATTGCCATTCACCTATTCACACACACATTCACTCCATTTCCCATCTATGGGCAGCAGTTTTTTCAATGAGGGTCAATACAATGCTCAGTATCTTGCCCAAGGACACTTCGGCATGCAGATTGGGAAGACTGGGATCCAACCGCCAACCTTCTGGTTAAGGGACGACCACTTTTTCTCACTGATTCAGCAGTTCCGCTTGAAATTTCCTCTTTTTCATTCAGTCTATGTTCTGTCGTTGCGTGTGAAGGCCATTATCTCTGGCGAAACTGTTCATGCCCCAACCTCCTATCTTTATTTGTTAAGAGTTCAGTCAGACACAGACTAGCTCAAATTTGAAATCCTAACAGTTCTCATCCAATGAACACAGTTTTATAACGTCGTGTCTGGTCCTGAGGGAGCTTTGTAAAATTTGATAATCCATGATGATACAGTGATGTCATGGTGGATAGATGGTCTAATAGAGACAATAGATTTGCATTAAGGGAAATGTCGGAATTTTGCGTTCTTGTGTGTTCATCTTTCATAGTGAGACATTGATCTCTATAATACAATAATATATAATAAAATAAATGAAAAGATAAATGTTATATTTATTCTTAAGTTTGTGAAAAGTAAATATCAACAATGACCTTTCACCTTCAGTAGTTTGGTAAACACAGGTCCTGGATCAGAGAGTTTGTGTGTAAAATGCTTCCAGGCTCTTCTGACTGCATCACATGAGTTTGGATCAAACACAGTGAAGTGTTTTTATTTGGATGGAAACAGATCAGCTGGGTGAGGAACCTCTCGATCTGCCCCTTTAACCTGTTCACCCCGCTCCTCGTCTCTCTCTCTCTGTTCCCCGTCTCGCCGCTTTGTGTTCACCGTCGCTCCTCCGATCATGGCTGCTCACTCCACCGAAGAACCGTTCCCCTTCCACGGGCTGCTCCCCAAGAAAGAAACCGGCGCCGCGTCGTACCTCACCAGGTTCCCCGAGCACGATGGCCGAGGGGTGCTCGTCGCCATCCTCGACACCGGCGTGGACCCCGGGGCCCCCGGCATGCAGGTAAACCCGACCGGCTGTCTCACGTTAGTCAGTTAGCTTCTAGCTAGTCAAGCTAAAGGCCCCACTCATTCACATAATTTACACACAGTTATGTAGCTTGTTAGCCTCGAGGAACGCACACGCAAACTGTGGCATTAAGCTTCATAGCTTTCATGACAACTCAACCAAACTACAATAATCCATAACATGTATTTCGTCGTGTTGCCAAATTACATTAAAAGGCCAGAATGGTTTATAGTTAACCAACAGTAGCTGGTTACCTAGCACGTTAGCATAGCAGCTAAAATCTGCATTATTCTTCTTTAGGTTTCTCAGTAAACCCAAGTTGCCCTGTCAGGTGGTTCAATCCGATCTAGTTGTTGTGGCCTGGTTAATATGAGTTTAATTAAATAACTACGGGTCAGTCAGTTGTCGGTTAATGAGGCGTTCAGAGCTGCACCTTAAGTGCCAAGTCACACTGGAGTCCTGGTAGTTAGCTTCACAGTGCTAACTTTGTTGGCAGGAACCTGCTGGTTCCCATAACGTTATGGTCGGGAGGTTAGTTGGCTCGTTGTTAATAGATTAAGGTCAGACATTTATTTCCAGACATATGTTGTCTTTCTGTAATCCCGGTTTAAGGAGGACAGAGACTGAATCAGCTCCCCTCCAGTGTGTAAACAAATATCCTCACATCGATAGGGTTTGTGTGCAGCTTAGCTTCAAGATCAGATTCAAGTGACAGCTTTTGATTTTTGTTGTTTTATTTATGCCGAGCTGTGTCAGAGGCTGAATAGGTTTTCTATACCCTCAGATTTTTGACCTTCTATGTAAAGGGCCCATAGATAATGTATATTATGATTTGGCGCTATACAAATCAAATGGAATTATTGTCTGTAAAGCTGTGTCAGTGTCTGTATATGTGTACTCTACACCGTCTAAATGATTATTGTTCCCTTAGGTCACGACAGAGGGGAAGCCAAAGATCATCGATATCATCGATACAACAGGCAGCGGTGACGTGAACATGGCCACAGTGGCCGAACCTAAAGACGGGACAATCGCAGGCCTTTCTGGCCGAACACTTAAGGTCAGTAAACGTCTTTTGGTAAAAGCTGTCCCATAAGATGTGCTGTTACAGCTACTGTCCTGTATGTTAAGTCATTTTGTAGTAATGTGTAATCATCTCTTTAAACCAAATGAGATAATTTGACCCAAACTTGATATATTTTCTTCATATCTGTCTCACACCGAGTCTTTTTCTGTCTTCCAGATTCCTACTGCCTGGGTCAATCCTTCAGGGAACTATCGCATTGGAGTTAAAAATGGCTACGAATTCTTCCCCAAGGCTCTTAAAGAAAGAATAGAGGTAGATAGATGGGGACTTTATTTCTGTACCAGCTCTGCCATGGCTTTGTTTTTTTGACTCTATAGTCGTGCATTATAATTTATAGCTATTAAACTAGTACACAGGACTGTACATTGTCAAATTTGTAAAACAATTAGAATAAATTTCGGCCTTTGTCAATGTTGTTAAGGCACTTTAACTTTTGGTTACTAGAAAGAGCGAAAGGAGAAGATATGGGACCCACCACACAGAGCGGCACTTGCTGAGGCCTCCCGAAAGACAGAAGAGTTTGACCTTTCTCACCCGACGCCCTCACAGGTTAGACCTGCGAAGTGGAGTTCTTGATTACTCATAACCTTTGCATGCTAGTCATAGCAATGTAATGTTTCCTTTTCTGATTTGTCTCTCCCACATGTATGCCTCAACCCTGCTTTCTCCCTCCAGATGGAGAAGTTGCAGAAAGAAGAGCTGCAGAGTCAGTCAGAGCTGCTGGCATCTTTAGAAAAGAAGTACAGTGATCCTGGTCCTGTATACGACTGTGTGCTTTGGCATGATGGAGTCACATGGAGGTACCATACTACTCCTATTCTCTCATAATCCATGATTCTGTCATCTCTTTCTAGTCTTTTTACCATTTTGTTTATTTTTTTATTTATCTGCTTAAATTTAATTTTTTAGGGCTGTCGTGGACACTTCAGAATGTGGAGAGCTGTCCCAGTGCACTGTGCTGTGCTCCTACAGAGAGACTCAAGAATACGCCACATTAGGAAATGCTGAGATGCTTAACTACTCTTTTAATATTTATGGTGTTTTCCTCATTTTAATTTTCTCCAGAGTGTTAAACTGACACTGGTAAATACAGATTATTCCGGAATTCAGGGATTAGATTCAATTCCACAGAAGCAATCCATCATTCACTTAGTGTGTTTGTGTCTGGACCTTTTCCGGCATTTAAACTCTGACCTTGTCAGGACTAGTTGACCTTATGGTGACCAATGATCGATCCTACTGGAGCAGAACATCATTTCTGAGGTGTTGGATAAGGTTGGGGGTAAGATGTGAATTGTGGTGACGTTTAGTAGTGCTATTCATCTAGTTTTTTCTTTCACTTGGTCAACCTATCTAGTAGGCCTGTTTATTTGCACTGTCAAAGGTAATCCCTCAAGGGTTCTTTCAAACAAACATGACAACAGCTCAGCTAATCTCACCTTGAGACAGGGGGAGACAAGTCACTGATAATTGGCTGCTGTACTGTTGGTTTGGAGAGAGCACCTGCAAACATTCTTTGGGAGGTTAGAGCTCTCCAATGTGATGTTTCAGGGTTAAATATTGAATACTGTGTTTAAATTTTTCCAGAAAACAACTTTATTTCTCACTTCTTGTCCTGTTGGTGTTTTCTTAGCAGCATTTTTTAAAGGGGGGGGGGGGGTGGAGGGTTGATTAATTGAAAGTGCCACAGGGAGTTTTGGGTTGTCCAGGGTGATGGAGGTCCGCAATAATTTCCCTTGCTGCATTGAGACGAGGAGGTGATGACCCCACGCCCCACGTCCTCAGCACACCCAGAGTGATGAGTGGCAGTTTGTCCTCAGCCTGGGCTGATGCTGCTCCAAACCTGACAGTTGTAGATGAAGTGAAAGTGACGTAGGTTTTAACTGTTCAGGAGTTGACTGTGATTGACATTGGACAGTAGAGTTTGCTCAGCAGCTGCGATACAACAGCTGGGGGAAGGAAGACCTCAGAGGTTTTGAGTCATGATCTCAAGTTCCCCTAAAAAACTGCATATCAATAAAACCGTCCGTACGTACATATATACATACATACATACATACATACATACATACATACATACATACATTCACATACACATACACATACACATACATAAGTCAATAAATACAATTTTATTTGTATAGCCCATATTCACAATTCACAATTCTGCCTGGCTACTGGTTTGTATTGCAGTACTATGAAAACCATGTGGCCCACTCAGTAGATCAGACATCAATACCTCTATGCCTTTTTGAACTAAATGCTTCCTATTTTAGAACATAGGACAAGTTAGGTTCTGCTGCACTAATTAATGCATACCGCCACTTGATGTTATCAACCTTCTAGACCTATAGCAGCATAACTAAGAGCAGGTCTAAAGGCCTATGTATGCTTCTCCGTTTCGACTGACACAGACACATGGCAACGCCTCTCCGCCGTGGAACGCCCTCTCCAAGCACCTTGGAGAGCTCTTCGTGCAGCTCTGATTTTTCTAACTACATGTTGGCATGGCGGAGAGCCTAGGGATAGCCCTTGGCTGAGATTGGTCCGCTAAAGACAGTATTTCTGAACATCATTTCCGGAATCCCACATTTCCAGACCTCAAACTTCCTGTTTTATTCCCTATATCACAATACCCAAACACAACTATACAACTATGATTGTACGATTAATTTGACAAATGTGTTAAGCCAGCGGAGTTGTCCGGCTGACGGTGGCTGGTTATCACTAACGGAATGTGTGTACGGTCACAAACGGTTATAACGCCCTGTCATAACATAGGGTGACCAGATTTGAGTTTGTAAAAAAGACACTTCGGCACGGGGGGGGGGGTGTATTGTATAGCATGCCGCTTGCTGCGTTGTAAACAGCGCACGGAGTGGAACAGCAAAGTGCTCAATGTTGCCAGATTGGAAATGGCAAAGTAGGCTCAAAATAGTCGTATTTGGAGGATAATTATCGTGGCTCTGGCAACCCTGAGATTGGTCGCCCAATGACAGACTCTCTCTACAGTTAGCTCGCGCAAGAAGGTGGAACGTAAGGGTGGTACCATTTCCAGAACTTGGAAGGCCGAAATAACTAGTAGGCTATGTGAAAGACCCAGAAACACAAATATGCAACGAGGCAAAAAAAAAAAAATTATTAATATTTTTTTGGCGACGAGGGAAAATAACGGACGCTTTTGGAATCCCTGCTGGACGCATTTTTTAGGTCTCGAAAAGAGGACATGTCCGGGAAAAAGAGGACGTCTGGTCACCCTACATAACAGCGCTAGCGGGCTAGCCACCATGCTAACATCGGTGGTAACAGCGCAAAAACCCGCTGTCCCGACTTTAATTCCAAAGGCTATCATGACACTGAATTAACAACGCAGTTCGAAAACAAGACCGGGGAACCACTCGATAAGAAACGATAACATAAGCAATTTGCTGGGTGTCACTTTATTTCAGCTAAAACTGTCTTTTCTACGTGTGTTCAGAGTCAACTACAATTCTCTGAAGCCTGAAACATGCTTCTGCGACTGCGTCTGCGTCTTTTCACGCCGCTGTGGCGCAAGACTAGTTTTCATTCATGCTTCCCCAACCGTTGCGCGTCTTACAAAGCAATTCCGCGCCAGAACACTAGGCGGAGTAATGCTTTTTGTCGAGACGACCTGAGAGACGCCTTCTTTCTTCTTCGTCGATTGTTTATTTACATAGCCACTGTGGCTCCTCGTAGCCTTTTTCTGGCGGACAAATCCGCCAGTCAGTGTCAGTTATACAAGTGATCATACTATCGGATATCTTCTGCCAAGTGCTCTTCTATTTGGTCCATATTCGTTCTTCTAAATCTTCCGTGATTTCTGCCGGTATTATGGGGCATGAAACCGGAAATGCAGCTCCAGAAGGGATGTAGAGCAGACCAATCACAGCCTTGCGGGCTGAGTGAGCTTGCGGAGCTTTGCCGTAAATTTTAGAAAAGGGGGTCGACACCCGTCAGCACGTAAGGAGGGATACATAAGCACGTAAGGGACCCGGAAGGGCTCTTGCGCTTACGGGCCCGTGAAAACGCAGAAGCATGTGTCAGGCTTGAGTCCTCTTCTATGGAGGACCATACATGACATAAGTAAAAATAAATAAATAAATAAATGTATAAATAAATACAGAAAGCTCAGTGTGTAGCTCAGTTGACCAATCCTGCTGGAGACTGAGGTTAGGCCCGCCTTTCTCATTAGCATAAGGACACTGAAATCGAAAAATAAAAGTTGGAATAAATGTGGAAATAAATAAATAAATATGGAAATAAATGCAGAATTAAATAAATCAATGTCTTAAACTTATTTCCACATTTATTTATTTATTTCCACTTTTATTGCAACTTTTATTTATTTCCACATTTATTTATTTCCACATTTCAGTGTCCTTATGCTAATGAGAAAGGCGGGCCTAACCTCAGTCTCGAGCAGGATTGGTCAACTGAGCTACACACACACAGCCCCTGCGCTCCGCCACACACTCGCTCAGAGACACGGGCAGTGACTGAGATTGAGCTCTTCACCGTGAAGCAGGCAGTTAGTGACTCTGGAACAGTGGAAACAGTGAAAACACAGAGCTTCTCTGGTCACATCTGCTCAGAGATCAGCGGCTTCATGTTCAGAGCAGAGGCGGCAGGTGGTTTGTACCGAGCTGGAGTTTCTGTTTCCTCCTCCTCTCGGCTCGCTCCTTGTGCTCAGTACAACACGAGACGTGACGCTCACAGTCAGGACTACTGACAGCTAAATCATCCCAATAAAAAATAACCTTAACTAACCCTCTGAACTTGAACTAGTTCATTTTAAGTGTGAACTGGCTCAACGTCCCAAACAGCTACTGGACACCAGCATTGAAAGGCAGAAGTAGTAGGGCTGGATCATTACACTCCTGTGACCAATCCTGCATGAGACTGCGGCTAGGCCCGCCTTTCTCATTAGCATAAGGACACTGCAAATGCAAAGGAAATGTATCAGGGAAAAAATAAATGTTAAAATATATTTAAGACATTTCTTTTGACATTTCTTTTGGTATTAACATATTTATTTATTTATTTCTGTATTTATTTATTTATTTCCATTTTTATTTATTCATTTATTTATTTATTTCTGTATTTATTTATACATTTATTTATTTATTTATTTTTACTTATGTCATGTATGGTCCTCCATACTCTTCCATGTCAAGCAGTTCCAGTTCCATCAACAGCCTTTGTCTGTTAGTTGCCATCGTTCACTATGTGTGAGGAAAGCCGGGAGGAGGTAAATAAACAATCGTGGACTTCTTCTACATACGCCATGATGTAGGCTTCTCTAAGCTTGTCTTAGGGAAGCCTTCATCATTAGTTTTTTCAATTGAATTGTTCAGAAAAAAAAGTTCAGACAGGATTTATCTTTGTCTCATTTGTTTACATTACAAAAACCTTGTATTTTACAGGGGTGTGTAGACTTCAAACTGTAGATAATCAGGAACATTTCATAAAGAGTTTGTTGAAAACCTACAACTTTTTAAAAAACTTGTTATCCTGCTTAAACCCAATTCTTGCTCCTTGGGAAAACCCTTTAAGTTTTCCCTCATAAATACAACAGCACATAAGTTTTAGATCAAAATTATTTTAACAAATGAAATTGAAAAAGCAATTCAGTCCAATTTTTTATTTTTAAGAGCAACATTTGAATTAGTAGTTCAACCTCACAATGAAAATAGAGACCTTACCTCGAGAACAAAATTTTTCCTATTGTGTTGGCGATCCGAATCGCCTCCGAAAAGCATCGTAAACGCCATCCATCTTCACAGTGATGGGCCTGCTCTGCTTGAGGGAATTTGTTCATGCAGTCACTCAGAACACATGTTGGTGCCAAATATACTGGATCCTGTAAAATACAATAATAATAAAAAGTCTGACACACTGCATTGTCTGAAAATGCAATGCGATGGGTTGTTAAAAAAAATGGATAGTTCGCCGAAAAATGGAAATACCCTCATCATCTACTAACCATTATGCTGATGGAGGGGTGGGTGAAGTGTTTGAGTCCACAAAAAGCTTCTGGAGTCTCAGAAGCAAAAATTGTATTGGCATAGTCTGATACAATTGAAGTCAATGGCGACTTACACTTTAGTAATAAAACAACAGAAAAAAAAAAAAAAAGCTTCCATACTGCTCGTGTGGTGACACCCAGGTGTCCACAAGCCCAGACATACATCTTCCTCTCGAAACAAGTTCATTTACACTTTGTTTTAAGCCTAATGTCGACTGGAAGTGGATGTAGTGTGTCCAAGGATCCATAAATACATATATATATATATATATATATATATATATATATATAAATAATAAGATAAGATCAAATCAAACTTTATTGATCCACACACCGGTGCATTTCAGCCGTTATAGCAGCAGGTTATTCAGAATTTGGTAGAATAGAGTATTGAAGACAAATATGAAAAGGCAACAGAGTTAAATTAAATTAATGTATGTATGATGCTGGCCCCTCTTGTACAGGACGTCTGAATTTGTTGACCAGTTCAATTTGTTGTTGAGGTGAACACCCAAGTATCTGTAGTCCCCCAGTATCTCAATGTTCACATCCTGGATGTTCTGGGGCAACTTCCTACGAAAGTCTATCACCATCTCCTTCGATGTTTGACAGAAAACATTGGTAAAAGTGCGTGAAATGCAATCATGTTTAACTAAGACTCAAAAATCACATTGTTTGACTAAATTTACCATGACTGTACTTTTCCAGCACCAAACCAGATGGCGGAAAAATTAGTCTTGGCGACATGACCCTCTTCTTCTTTGAGATTTTATATTACCTGGCATCCATGGAGTTGCATTTCTGCCACCTAACAGAATTATTTACGTTTTCCCTTAGTTCAACACACACACACACACACATGCTTTTTTCATTTCATTCATTAATTCATTCATTGAGAAAAAATCATAAAATAAAACGAAGTGTTTTAAATTACAATCATAATAATTTCTCTTAGGCTGACTTAAGGAATCCCTTTGAATTCCCTAGTCTAAGGAGCTGTCAACAAAAAAAGATGATTTAACATGAAGATGTTCTTCAAAGCACCAACAGTTCTGTACAGTGTGTTTTGAAGAACTTTTCTTTTGAATTCAGTTCTCCAAAGCACCATAAACAGCAAAAATAAAGGGTTATTTAGCAAGAAAAGGTTCCCCAGAGAACTGGAGCATGGGATTGTTGGATTTTTTTAATGTTACCTCATTTAAATTTGTTTCTATTTATTTAATTATAAAATTATGATTCTATAATACATCCAACGTAATTAAGATGTTTTATTCGCTGGTGACCTGGTCGTACCCTGCTTCTCTCCCAATGTCAGCTCGGATTGGCTCCAGCCAACCCTGTGGCCCTTAAGGGTAAGCTGTATAGTTAATAAATGGATGGGTTAAAAGTCTAATTCTAAATCAAATTATTGCCTTGTTTAGATACTCACATACCCCCTTCCCCGGAATCCCTTTGCTTTATCACCCGCAGATCCAGGGCCTCTGTGGCCGCACCATGGATTACGGTTTGTGGATCGCGCACCGGGGGTCGCGTGTTGGATCCAGTGTGGGGGATTCTGAGTCATGTGGGCTGATTGTGGTGCTGGTGGCGGACCCTGTGTCGCGTTGGCATTGGGCACGGGCGGTGGACCAGGACCGCGGTGGTGGCTTGTGATGGGTCCTCCTGGTGGGCGGCGATGGACGGTGACTGAGGACTGGAGTGGCGTCTGGTCTGGATGGTGGATCGTGGTCTAGATGGTTGCTGAGCATGGACTGTACTTGCAGCGGGACTGCTTGGCATGTCATGTAGGGGTTGTCCTTCGGGATGTCTACCTTCATCAATGCTGCTAGAGACTTTGATTATTGATGATGTTGTCCTGCACGTGGCATCTATTGCACTTCTGTCCGTCCTGGGAGAGGGATCCCTCACATGTGGCTCTCTCTGAGGTTTCTACATATTTTTACCCTGTTAAAAGGTTTTTTTGTAGTTTTTCCTTACTCTTGCTGAGGGTTAAGGACAGAGGATGTCACACCCTGTTAAAGCCCTATGAGATGAATTGTAATTTGTGAATATGGGCTATACAAATAAAATTTGATTGATTGATTGATACTTTTTAACCAAACATAAATATACACTCTCAGAGTACTTTATTAGGTTCAACTGCAAACCTGCGTATTTCAAATCAGTCATATGCAAGCAGTATAACGGATAAAATCCTGCAGATATAGATCAGGATCAGGAGCATTAAAAAATAGGATATCTACGACATTGACTGTGTATTTCTGAAAGCTCCTGGATTTTTAACATTCAACGAACTCCAGAGTTTTAACTCAGAATAGTGAGGCAAAAACTAAAGTTGGAGCTGCAGATGGACATGCCTGGTTGAAGAGAGGGGACAGAGCAGAGTGGCCAGACTGATTGGGCCTGTCAGAAAACATTCATAACCAAACTAAAACTGTTCAAAGCGATTGAGAATTCTCAACACACTGCATCTTGAGGTGGATGGTCTGAATATGAACCACAATACAAACACGAAAAAACACTAGGCTGCTTTTTAATCGTACTCACTTCAAAGTAAGACATTGAACAATTAAAACAAAATTAACTTTCTGTGAAAACTAGCTAGATAGTTCTAACTTCAAGGAGCAGACGGAGGAGACGTGAAGTCTGAGGCTGAGTCTTTGGATCAGTGATTCGTTCATCTGCCGGATACAAGTCTTTGGATCCTTTTTCACGTGACCTGCATCAGCCTATGCAACAGTCCCGATGCGCGGGGGGAGAGGCGGTGGTCTAGTGGTAGAAACTTGGACTATGGGCAGAGAAGGTCTCTGGTTCGTCTCTGGTTCAACTCCACGGAGAGACAACAAAAGATGAACCTGGATTGATCTGTCCAAATATGCAAGAGTCTCCCTACCCTGTCTAGTGCCCCTGAGCAAGGCACCTTACTCCCCCAACATCTGCTCCCCGAGCGCTGTACATGGTCGCTCACTGCTCTGTGTGTCCTTCACACAGATGGGTTAAATGCAGAGGTTAAATTTACCTACCATTGCATGAGTGTGTAGTGCATGTCTGTGCATGTGTTTGGTATAAATAAACATATCTTAATCTTAATCTTAAGAGTAGACTGTGCCTCCACATCGAAATGATTTTGTGTCATTTCACAGTGCCCCATTAATTTAGAAGTTAAACAATCAAATAATATAATGCAAATAAGCTTCAAGCGCAAGGTCAATGAAAGACCCACAATTCTCCTTTTTCAGGAAATTTGCTTTTGCGTGAAACAATGAATTTTCACATATGTTTTTCAATACATCCTTAATTCATTACTGATCACACTTCTATACTAAGCATGTGTATTTCCTTTTTTCTGGTCGGACTTTGTATTTACTAAGGATTAATTTAGATCCTGTGGCTCCATTAATCTGAGTTGATGAGCAACGCTTTCTCCTGCACTGCAGAGATTAAATAGCATGTCAATCAACTAAAGGAGGCGGCCTGTTTTGTTCCACAAAGTCTCTCATTGGATGAAATGTGCCACCGGAACCGCCTTGAAGACAGTTCTCCCTTGCGATTGGCCGGAATCGACGTGGCAACAAAGTACGTGACCAATGCAAATGGTTGACTTCTCGTCCCAGATGAGGCAGAAGCTCTCTCTTAGCTCACGACCGCAGACAAGCCCGGCCGAGAGGAGTGTGTTGATGTGTGTGTCCGTGCGCTCAACTCTCAACTCTCAGCGTCCAGCTTCCTCACGTCCCATCACAAAACTCGCGTTCCCTCTTCAACTGTCTCATTTCTTCTTTGGAAGTCACACTAAAATACAAAACTGAAGTTGCTTTGGTAAAGGTAAGGCCGATTTTCTCCCTTGCAGAACCGCACCGGTTCATCCAAAATGGCTTCGGCTAGCTAGCAAGCGAAGATGCTAACGTCAAAACAGCAGAATCTTGCATTAGCTAACTGTAGCATATGAGCTTCTGAGCCGGGTTGTCGT
This sequence comes from Platichthys flesus, assembly GCF_949316205.1. Classification (NCBI taxonomy): domain Eukaryota; kingdom Metazoa; phylum Chordata; class Actinopteri; order Pleuronectiformes; family Pleuronectidae; genus Platichthys; species Platichthys flesus. The sequence goes on along the minus strand of NC_084950.1, from coordinate 24,857,533 downwards.
GTCTAAAAAAAGACCCTCTGTCAGAGACTGATAGCTGTCCGCGGGAGCGCGCGCAGTCCAAGCGGAATAAGGTAAAGATACAAAGTTTCCCCAGCAGCTACGAAAGCACTGATCCTTCTTGCCTGACATTTACCACCAAAGAAGAAAGAAAGGTCGTGGACGAAGTCAGGGCATTTTGAAGCAGAATAACTTCTATAAAAAAATAAACCAAAGAAGAAGGAGCTGCATTCACTTTGTCGAGAGGAATTGTTTGATTTTGACCCGTTTTCTTGGGGCCCAGAACAGGTGAAAATAATGCAGTCATTAGGATGATGGCAAAAAAGAATTTGATATGTAACTCATCAATAAATACTCTTAGTTACAGTGTAGTTTCCAAATGTAGCTTGAACACGGACATAAGACGGCAAGTAAATCAAAGACAATTCTTGATCCCCATACTGTCATGACCTCAACTGGGATCATTCGGTTACGATAAACCTATCATGTTTACCATGGTGTATTTGCACTTGTTAACGGTTCTCAGTCAGATAATAGCAGCTGAAAACAAACGGGGAGACACAACTTTAACAGACTGCGTGCGCGCTCCCGCTAACGGCCATCAGTTGCTGGCAGATGATACTTTTTGGTACGACATCGGCAGACAGCCTAGTTTACGAATGGCTCAGCTGATTTACTTTCAAGAAGAAAATGGCGTCGTCGCCTAGCCCAGCCTAACAAGTTTTTGCAGAAAAAACGAAGTGATCACTGTTTAGAAGTGATCCATCACTTCTAAACAGTAAACCCTGAACGTCAGACTCCAGCCATGATGGATGGCGCTACAAGCACAGAGTGGGGACGTTAGCGGCTACACACGCTGCCTTGCCCCGTTGCTTTGCATTAAGATGCACCGATCATGTCGGGGTTTGCAGGCTCGTCCACCATCGATCAGAACAACAGACAAATAAATAGCCTCTCAGATCCAGTCCGCAGCGTTTTCCCAGTGCAACACCACACACCCGTCCTGAGATTAAAACACATTGCATGTCAAATCCTGCAGAGACAACAGTAGTAACGGCACCGGTGTGTGTCAAACACATCGACGTGACGTAGCTAACTGGGAACTTAACGGCATAACGGGTTAATTGTCAACATTTAGCGGTCGGCGTTAGTCCGTTTGCTGCACATCTGCTTTGTTGGGGCCCAGAAGAGTCGAGCTGACATTGCTACGTGTAACCCTTTGATGTTGTTGAGGAAGGACGTCGGTACTAAGCTTGTACATGAGCCAGATCATGTTTCTATTTTCTACAGTCAAGTTTTTGCTATGATGATTTTTGCGTTTGTCCAGATGCTCGGCCTGTAACAAAGACCTTGCTACTGAACATCAGAATCAAGCTAAGCTGGCTAACTGACATTGTATTTAGAAATAGCCTCACAACGTATAGTACTCTTTTAAATGCCTGGTAATGTTGTTATAGTTGCTGCCCGTGTCAGCTCTGGTTAATGCCTCGCTTCCCACATGCAGTCACTAATGCATTTCCCCCTTTCTCTCCTCAGCACCGTTTTCCCCATCCCTTCCTATTATTCTTATTCTTTTGAATATTCTTCATTTTCAAGCCGCCAAAGTGGAGAGTGTGATTGCAGAAGGGGGTGCTTCTCGTTTCAGGTAACACACCAGCGCTTGTGCAGGAAACATTCCATGGTAACTTCTCTGTTAGCTGTCTGCTTGCACTTTGGGAAGGAACTTCCAGCCTTTACAACAAAGTAGGATATGGGGAGGCTAAAAATGGCTTTCAGACTGCTTTTTGCAACAATAAAGGGGGGATTGGATAGATATTATATGTCTTGGGAGGAGGCTGGTTTCAGTGGATTGTGTTGAGGCGATGACTGCACACACCCAGTTCAGTGTACAGGGTTATAGGGAGGGTGTTTCACAAACAGGACAAAGTATTAATATAAAATGCTTCAAATGCTCTGCTCTGTTATCTCACTGTGTGTGTGTCGCTCTGTGAGTGTACACCACCTTACTCCCAGTCTGAGGAGTCTGGGAATGCATTTTCTCTCGCTTCAGGTAAGCCACGTGATGGCCTATATATTGAAGATATTTCGTAAACAGTGTCTTAAATGTGAGCAGCATTTCCTCTCGTGGGAGTAACAGCGCTCACATTCATCATTTGTAAAGTGATTCGTTCAGTACAGCGCTCACTTAAAATATGAACGTGCTCATGCACAACAGTGGTCCCATGTTATTGATTAATATAAAACGGATGAAAGTAACATAGACACGCTTTTGCAGAGTCACGCAAAAATAAAAAAAGAAGTAGTTAAACAGATACTTCGTTTGAACTCAAGGTAGCTGAGAAGGAAAATTAAATCTCACCAGAAGGAATGCAACCCTCCTCATTAGCAGATGGAGCTTGCAAAAATTGAGTTTGTTGAAAACCAAATTAATGCTAAATGGATTGATAATGTGGGCAGTAACCCAGCGTAAACCACCTTAGAAGAATGCAAGGAAGGAGGTATGCCTTACCTCTGCTAAGTCTTGCCATGTAAAAGAAAAAAAATTACAAACAATCTTCTTGTTAACACCAGCACACAAAGGCCTCAGTGAACGTGAAAGGTCATGGGTTTTGTGATGCAGAGCTAAAATGCTCCTGGACGGGTATTTTTTTAAACTAAAGTATAATAATAAGAAGGACACACGCATTTAAATATACAACATGTATTGTAGACATCTATCTTAATGGCTTACTGTGTTGTACTGTATTCTTCTAGAAGTGTGGGGGTTACCAAGAAGTTAATTCATCTCCTATATATTTAAGGGCACTTGGTCCTCAGTGTCTTTCCAGTTTAAATGAAGGCAATTTGAATGAAAGATCTATACAGATAATCCTGTTTCCCATGAGAGCGATATAAAGGAGCAAAAATGTTTTGAAGTGATGCATGTACCTGATGTGTTCCAAACTTGTGTTTGCCTCTGCAGTGCTTCTTCGGGGGGAGGAGGTAGTAGGGGTGCACCTAAGCACTATCCCAAGACTGTCGGCAACAGGTTAGTGGTTTTATTTTTAATGTAATGGATTATTGATTTAATTAATGACACCATGGCACCAGTAACTATTGTTAGCAGCTTCCTACACTGCAGAAATACTCTGCACAACTTTGAGTAAGAGGAGCTGAATTCCAGGAAACTCTGATTTGAATCTCAGATAGTTCACATACTGTATGTTTGACTACCTGGGCAGTCAGATCATTTCACAACAAACAGCTGTAAGATAGAATTTAAAGGCTTGTACTGGCAAAATAAATATGTTAATCACAATTAAGTGAAACATTTAGAATAACATAAAAAAAATAAGGATAATTATCTATACCTAGCACCTGGATTTTATTTTAGTAAAAGTGTGGAGGGGGGGTTCTTCTCTACAGACTAAGCAGTACGGACATTAAAATCAGCATTGGAGGTGCAAGGTTATATGCTTGAGCATCAGCCAGATGTCATCAGTTTGTCTGAGGCTCTTCATTCAGATTGCTATCTTGTGCTCCTGCAGCGAGTTCCTGGGGAAAACCCCAGGGCAAAGCGTTCAGAGATGGGTTCCTTCACGAAGCACTAGACGAGATGCCAACTCCAGCAACGAAAAAGGGCGACATGATGCAATCTTCAGGAAAGTGAGGGGGTAAGGTTCACAGCTATATGCATTTTTGAAGACTCATCTAATAAGACAAATTAGATTAATCTATCCCGAAGGACAAAAAGCACTTTTTGCTTGCTCTCTTGTGGCGCAAAGATTGTTGCTATTCAAACCATTTCAGTTATGTGCAGAATCCAATTCTCACGGTATTTACAAAACCTATTGCATCAACAGATTAGTATTGTTTGGTGACCACTGGTATAATATAATGTCACTAGCTCATCATATACATAATGCAACTCTCTGTAAAAGACCAGAGTTACACTGGCACCCTCTAAATGCAGATATAATCTGTTGAATGACCACTTAAATGTGTCTTGATCTTACACAGTCAAACTTACTTTCTACTTTGCAGCTTCTCATTTCCCTCTTGATTTTTATTTCACTAGCATACTCAACAAACTCACGCCTGAGAAGTTTGACAAGCTATGCCTTGAGCTCCTGAATGTGGGCGTAGATTCAAAACTCGTCCTTAAAGGAATTATCTTGCTGGTAAGCGTATATTTTTTGTCAATGTCAATCTTATTTATTTAGCAAATTGAAAACAACTTGGTTGTGCTTCACAAGGTCAATATTACGCTTTTGTCCTTTGCTAAATGGATGTGAATTCATCCATGCTTGGCAGGCTACGCTCAGTGACTCATACCCATACACTGCTTGTTTAAATGACCTTGAGTGGTCTGTCTCTGGTCCCCTCCCTCTCTTCCTCTTTGGTTCAGATTGTAGACAAAGCCCTAGAAGAGCCAAAGTATAGCTCGCTCTATGCTCAGCTATGTCTGCGCTTGGCAGAGGACGCACCAAACTTTGATGGCCCTTCATCCGAGATCCAAACATCCCAAAAGCAGAGCACAGTAAGTGTGACTGTATCTTTCTACGGTAAACACCCTTTAAAGCTCTAGTACATTTATTTTACCTCCATAACACGAGTCCCTGTCATGTTCTAGCATTTGATAAAATGCAATAAGGATTTTCCTTATGATACATTGTTTTTTAAACCCATGTGTAACTAAAAAATGTAAAATACAAATGGTTTCAATGTGTTCTTTGAATCCTACCCTTGAATGTTACTCGCTGTATGGTTAATTAATGGTAGTGATGCTGCTGTTGTAGACCTTCAGAAGACTGCTGATTTCCAAGCTTCAAGATGAATTTGAAAACCGCACCAGAAATGTTGAAAGTAAGTCTCCATCTTTGTGCACTTTGTCACACAATCACAAGCTCATCTTATCGTAGCCTGTTCACTCACTGCCTTTCCTCCCCTCTTATTCCAGTCTATGACAAACATGACAATCCTCTTACTTCTGAGGAGGAAGAGCAGCGTGCCATTGCCAAGATCAAGATGCTTGGCAACATTAAATTCATCGGGGAACTTGGCAAACTCAACCTCATCCACGAATCTATCCTTCATAGGTGCATCAAAACAGTACGTCCCTTTTGTAATCCATGTTTTCACTTGAAAACTTCACAAGGCAGTACAGGTTAGAATTTAAAGTAATGCTGCCTGCATCATGAAATTAGAGTACCTTGTGTGACCCCCCTTTTTGCCTTCTCTCCTTAATCTGTTCTGAAGCTTCTGGAAAAGAAGAAGAGAGTCCAGCTCAAGGATATGGGGGAGGATCTGGAGTGCCTCTGTCAGATAATGAGAACAGTGGGGCCGAGACTCGACCATGATAAAGCAAAGGTAACCATCCCTTCATGGCTGCCTAAAAGATGTGCAATTCCCATCGCTACTACTCAGGATTCCAGAGGGGTCTTAAAAAGTCTTAAATTTCATAATTGGAAGTTTAGGCCATAAAAAGTCTTAAAAAGTCTAAAATTTGATTTAGCTAGGTCTTAAAAATGAATTGCATTAGGAAACGACTTCGCGATAACTTGCTCTCCAGTAAATGTGCTTGAGGAAATGTCCGCGCTGCAAAGTAAGCAGTACAGTAATCAGTCCCCCCCCCAACAATTCGTATGGAAATAAATCAGAATGGAACCAACTTTGCAGCCCCCGGTGAGAACGTATCGGAGAACACCCAGTGTGTTGGTGAGGATTGATTTAAGGACTGTAAATGAGGAACTTATTCTTTTAGCTGGTTCTGATTTCCAGCTCTGCTCTATGTGTTTTTGGGAACATCCTTTTTTCTCTATGCTGAAATAATTGTTTATTGAACTCATACTTGGTAACTGTTTGACAAACAAAAACATCCTTATGAATAGAAGGCTCAGTTATTTCTGATTTGTTACTATTTTGGACCTGTTAGGATTTCCAATTGCTGTAAGTTCAGAAATACAGTCTTTGCCTCAGTGCAGGGCCAGCTAGCTGTCGCCTGTATTCCTTCTCAACCAGGTCTACAGACACACACACACACACACAGTTCTGTGTACTGTTATGTTCAGTCATTGTTATGTTGACCGGGAATACATTTACTTTGCAGGTAATTCTGGGACTTATGTCTTCTTTCATAGTAATTTTCCTTCATACCTTTTTGCCAGTCTGGCCATGAAATAGGTATTAAATTCTATTCAAAGTGGTCTTAAAAGGTCTTAAAAAGTTCTAAATTTAACTTGTTAGAACCTGTAGGAACCCTACTGTTTCTCACTCCTACCCACCTCTCTCATTTCTTTCTCCAGTCTTTAATGGATCAGTACTTTGGCCGTATGCACTCTTTAATGAACAACAAGGAGTTGCCCGCTAGGATCCGCTTCCTGTTGCAAGATACAGTGGAACTGCGAGTAAACAACTGGGTCCCCCGCAAGGCTTTCATTGACAACGGACCAAAGACGATTAACCAGATCCGTCAAGAAGCAGTGAAAGTGAGTTTCGGTCAAAAAGGAGGCTCATTGTGTAGATCACACACATTTTGGTATGATTAATAGTTTATCTCTTACAAGAAAAGCTGAGGATACCTCATGCTATAACATTGTTGTTAACATGCCTTGCTCATAAAATGTCTGCACAGCAACCAAGCATGTTGTTGTGAGGAATGACTCATCAGCACAATGACCTGAAAATAAAATGTGCGCAGCAGGATGTAATTAGGTTTTCTGGTTTCATAACCACCATGTACCTTAGTCTTGCACACTTGAGTTAATGATAGAAATTCAAATTGAGTACTAGGTTTTACTTTTAATCATGTCAGACAGTTTAAAGACACTGTCTGTTTTCTGTGTGCTCTACTAGGATCTGGGTGTTTTCATCCCAGCATCCATGTCTCAGGGGATGAGGATGGACTTCTTCCTGGAAAGCCCCTTCTTGCCCAATAGAATGAAACTGGACAGGGAGAATCTTGGGGGATTGGCCGACATGTTTGGACAGATGCCAGGTACATACTGTTCTGTGGGATCTTCACTTTCATCTTGTCAGTGTTAATACTTAACTCATTTGTTGTACTTGATGGTATTATGACTCTTTATAATGTTTAATTAATTGAACCCATTAATGCCAAATAAAGCATTTCTGGAAACCAACCAGCTAAAACCTACAGGTTTTCTTTAGAGCTGAAAGAATTGCTAACATTTACAAAACTTCTCAGCCTCTGAAGCAGATATAGACATGAAATCAAAATAATTTGATAACCTACTGAATGATCATTGGTCAACAGGAACATCTGAGGTGGTGAATCCTCATCACTGTTATTTTCATCTCTGCTTGTACGTCTCTCCTGCTTGGACTCGCTCCAGTGAAAAATCTGTACTAACGTGATCTTTGTACTTGGGTTCTCAGGCAGTGGGATTGGAACAGGCCCTGGGGTTATTCAGGATAGGTATTCACCCACGATGGGACGCCATCGCACCAACCCGCTGTTCAACGGCCACGGCAGCCAATTCCCCCCTCCACCACAGTCACAGTTCGACACGGGGCCGAAGTCTTTTGTCAAGTCCAACCAGGTAATCTGGGGATGTAATATTATCCTGCAAACACTGTAAGATATTTCTCTGCAAATCCTGAGGTCAGCTTTCTAAAAATAATCATTCATGACTTTTGACAGGTTCAGAACCAACATTTTCTCAACCAGAACCAGAACCTCATGGCCCAGCAGCAGGTCCAGTCCAAGGACATGCCTCCACGATTCGGCAAGAAAGGACAGCTCAATGCTGATGAGGTAATGAGACATGTACAACACTGAACAATGTATAAAGTATGTAGCCTGCATGTATGTAGCCTGCATGCCCACTGATTATAAAAATACATTATTCTGAGGAATAAAAACCAGCTACTGGTCTTCTATATTTTTCTTTATCACCGGATCCTTTATCTTTGCTCTCCATCCTCCTCTCTTTAATCTGGTGACTGGTCTGCTGATTGGGATTATGAGATAAAAGGGCATGAGCACCAGCGCATTCTATACAATTATTCTTGATCTTTACAAAATTTATAACCTGCATATTTCTGTGTCCATTATGCCTCATGGTCCCACAGATCAGCCTCAGGCCTGCTCAGTCGTTCCTCCTCAACAAGAATCAGGTACCCAAGCTCCAGCCGCAGATCCCCACCATGATGCCACCCAGCACTCAGCCCCCCCGCACTCAAACTCCCCCTCTGGGTCAGGTAAGAGATAATCACTTCTCACAATTGACCACTGCATTAGTTAACTTAACAAAAGTATAGGTAGGATAGATTACATTTAAAACATTAATGAATAGGGTTAGGGTTAGGGTTAGGGTTATAAATAGATATATAAATAATAATGTTCCCCGGCAAAAACTCTGGATAATGTCCCAATGAGCTTATGTGAACACATCACAGGAGTTTCTTTGGAGGATTCACGAGTCAGAGATTCACAATGTTTTTACAAGCGATAGACGCAAACCTAAAAAAAATATATAAATGAACTCAAATATATCGCAGGACGATAACATGTAAAAGACATTGACAAAGATTTCATAGAGCTTTTGGTGCTGGGCCACACCTCACGAGTGGGGAATCTTATACTGAGTTGCTCATATGTGAAAGGCAAACTCCAGAGGAAGTCTAGACCCAACTGTGTGGAAATTCTCTGTTATGAACACAGCTTATGGTTTAATCACAAACACTTTGACCTCAGCCTCCGCAGCTTGGCCTGAAGACCAACCCTCCGCCCATCCAAGAGAAACCTCAGAAAACTAACAAGAAACCACTTCCTGCCAAGGAGGAATTGCTCAAAATGACGGTAAGAACAACTATTTGGTGTACAACCACATTTGATGACTCTGTATGTTTATGACACAACATATTTCTATTGAAGCAAAGGTAATTGTGATACCAGAAATGCAATCATAGAAATAGTGGATAAACATGGCTAAGTCCACTGTTTCCTTTGAGGCTTTCCTTTTTGGTGCTTGGTAAAACTTTTAGTTACTTTTTATTACAAGCCATCAAGGTAAGCAGCGTGTTATAGGTTTTGATAAATGAGGCATAGTGCCAGAGCCATTTGGGACATAAACAAATAAATCTATCAGGCTGGGCTATTCCTGAGAAAAACAGAGTTTTAATTTCCTCACATTGAATCTTCTCTTTAGGAGGCAGTCATGACTGAGTATTTGAACAGTAAGAACCTGGCTGAGGCTGTGAGTGGTGTCCGAGAGATGAGGGCTCCAAAGCATTTCCTGCCGGAGATGCTCAGTAAGTTCATCGTGTGCTCCCTCGACTGTCCCGATGAGGACAAGGAGCACGCCAGCACTCTGATCCACATGCTCCGCACTGAGGGCCTCATCACTGGAGAGAACTTCATGCAGGTGCGCATGTAATCAAAAATAAATGCCAGTCAGTGGTAATGCGGTTACAGCACAGAAGCTAACTATTCATGTGAACAAATTGAACTGATGAGTCTCTCCTAAATATAAACTGAATAAATAGCCAGCAGAAAATATTACTGGTATTTTCAGAAAAATGGATGAAACGAAACCAATTTGTAACTTGACATTTTCTAAATTATGATGGATTGCCCATGTTGTCAATCATTAATTACATGTTTTACACAGATGAGCCCGGAGGGCAGCTACAACATAATTCATGCTATGGTATTTTTCCTGTATTTCTCCTGAAGGCTTTCCTCAATATCCTGGACCAGTGCCCTAAGATCGAGTTGGACATGCCCCTGGTGAAATCCTACCTGGCCCAGTTTGCAGCCCGGGCTATCATCGCCGAGCTGGTGAGCGTGGCAGAGCTAGCTCACCCCCTGGAGAATGGCACCCACTTCCCCCTCTTCCTGCTCTGCCTGCAACAGACAGCCAGGCTGAAGGACAGGGAGTGGCTCACCGATCTCTTCCAGCAGAGCAAGGTCAACATGCAGAAGATGCTCCCAGGTATTTTCCTACTGCTCACGTACCCCTCCTCTTTCCTGTCGAAAATGGTCTTTGCCTTCATCAGATTACCTCCCATTATCCCTTTGACTGATATCTCATCAGTTCTACTTTAGAGTACGCTTAGGGGTCACATCAGAAACAAACATTCCCATAACTCCTTTTTTATAACTGACTACTTGGCAGAAATCGATCAGAACAAGGACCGCATGCTGGAGATCCTGGAGGGGAAGGGCCTGAGCTTCCTGTTCCCACTGCTGAAGCTGGAAAAGGAGCTGCTGAAGCAGATAAAGGCAGACCCCTCTCCACAGTCCATCTACAAGTGGATTAAAGATAACATCTCTCCCAAGCTCCACATCGATAAAGGTTTTGTCAACATCCTCATGACCAGGTAATTATACCCCCGAAGGCTGAGACTCAGTGCACAAAACCTCCAGTATTGGTACCTCAAATATTTATTATTTATTTATTTTAAAAGGGGACCTAACTAAATTCAAGATTATGAGTCTGTATGAAAAGGACTGTAGTATGACTAACAAGTCAATGTGTTACCAGTTTCCTCCAGTACATCTCCCAGGAGCTGTGCATGGTGGAGAGTGACGAGCAGCTAGCAGCCCTTCCCAAGGAGCAGCTGGAGCAGGAGAAACAGCTGCTGCTGGCTTTCAAGCCTGTCATGCAGAAGTTCCTGCACGACCACACCGAGCTTCAGATCAGCGCCCTCTATGCCCTGCAGGTGCACTGCAACGCCAGCGGTCTCCCTAAAGGTACACTACCCCAATGGTCTGCTACAGTCCGATCCATAAATCAGGCAGGCAGATATAAGCCTATTCAAAGTATATTGGTTATGCTGCATGCAGTGACTAGTTAGTAACAAACTAGTCAATGAAAGTGTTTGGAATCAGTGTTGCAGTTGTGTAGTTTGTCCACCAGAGAGCAGTGTCAACGTTGTTTCAGCAGAAGGTCTCTGCTTTGTAACTCCTCTTCATGATTATGTTCCAATGTGGGTGTTGTTTTTAGTTTTTATTGAATAGAATCAGCCGGTGTCTGTTTGAGTTGATTCAGAGCAGCACTGATTAAAGCAATGATATGGATACACTGAATACTTGTGCTCATCAAAGACACAACTAGCCTGTTCTGACTCAAGAAACCAAGGTTGACGTAGAAGTTTTTATTTGAAACATCTCTTTTCCCTGTGCTTAAAGGTATGCTGCTGCGCTACTTTGTGAACTTCTACGACATGGAGATCATTGAAGAAGAAGCCTTCCTTGCATGGAAAGAAGATATTACCCAAGAATTCCCTGGAAAAGGAAAAGCTTTATTCCAGGTACAGTGATGTAAGCCCAGTGGGTTGCATTATTTTATTTATTTAATGTCTGCATTAGTTTGAATAAATATCAGAGGAAACGGGTCAATGAAAGAGCCAGAGGGATTTTGTTGGGTAAAAGAATGACCAGAAGTTGCAATTACCTTGTTCATCCCTCTCCAGGTCAACCAGTGGCTCACCTGGCTGGAGACGGCTGAGGAAGAGGAGTCTGAGGACGAAGCAGATTGAGAAACCCAAGCAGAAGCCTCATGGTGTTGAAGATCGACCTTTACCTTATTACTTCACTCCCCTTTTCCTTTATCAAACTGCATGCTTAATTGAACCACTACCCCGTGGCAGTCAGCTGCTTCTGTCTTGCAAACGTTAACGAAGCTTGTATCTGTAGGGCCTCGTGTGTTACCACCTGCACCGCGACAAAAGGCTGGGACGCATCATTTGAGCTTTTGCCTGATAGTTGTTTGATTTTGGAACTGTGTCCTGATCAGCTACATGGAATCTGGAATGGCTGAGTCATGTTTCCTTTTTTGTCTTTTTTGCTTTGACTTTATTAGGGGTGAAAGCTATTTTTCACTATTAGGTGTTTTTCATTTGCACTCATTTTCCTTTCCGATTTGAAACTTCCCCAATAGGAAACCTTTTTATTTAAGAATGTGAAGGATGCCCCTTTAAATATGTCAGATTAGTGGTAATCTTCACTAATGTTAGATACAATTAGAAGATAAGGTAAATAAAGGTTTCGTTAGCAATCTGCTCAGTGACCTTGAGTCAAGGCCCAGCCTGGATTCCCTTTCATCACACACACAGTGATTTAATTCACTGCACAGACAGCAGGATCCTCAACAGTAAATTGTATGGGCCCTCTGAAGTGGTAGTGAAGCATAAGCTGGCAAAACATTTCATAATAAATTAGTTACATGTTTGGTTAACCCTTTCTTACTCAGCCTTTCTTTAATGTAGAAGTGTCTTTTATAATCACTGATGAGCATCTTCCTTTCCTATGTTTCTCCCTCATCAGAAGTTCTACAGTTCCCCTCTTTTTGATATCTGTCCCTCTTCATCGTCTTTAATTTCAAGAGTGGTTGCAATACTTATCCTCCAAATGTAACAATAAGTTAGAAAAATAAACTGTAATAATTTGTGTGCGTAAATGCATTCAGAGCTGCCTGTGTTTCTACCTCTTAGTTAGATGGGGTTCTGTTTGTTTTTGGTGCTGGAATAATGAGAACTTCTAAGAACCTAGAGGCCAAGCAGAATATGAAGTATTTGATTTAGTCCTAGAATTTAGATTGCACACTAAATTCACTGAAGCTTCACATGGTTTACAACTGTTGATATTTAAGAATGAGTTGTTCTTGTTGTTCAAGAATTTGGCTGTTTAGTGTTCCTGTTTTGGTTTTCAAACTTAAGTCACAGTGCTTATTATGTTGAATATGGAAAAAATCAACCAAAAGTGAATTTTTTGTTTTACTAAAATTGGCAAAGTTAAGTAAAAACTGTTACATTGGTTGAAATCTGAAATCTCCCCATCACCTACCCCAATAGCTACACATTACAAATCCTGTTCACAAGCCATTTAATGTATAAGGTAATGGATTTGGATCATATTGTAAGATATAACAAATTTATTGTGCAGCTCTATTGCTTTAATGCCAATAAAGTCCAGGACATGAGCACCAACAGTACTTTTGACTTTTATTTCTACAATTTCTCCTTAAATATTTGAACAGTCTGAGCATCTCCACTCAACCATCTGAACTTCTGCCTTGCTTAAGAGCGCTTGGGAAGTGGCAGATGTGGTGTAATTCCTGATCACTCCTGGTCAGTAGGGATCCAGAAGTACTCCACCACCTTCCTGCTCCTGCGAGTCGATGCGGAGTCCGGTCGCTCTCCTCCGAAGGCGGGCAGCTCATCGAAGTGGCTCGGACCCAGACCCCTTCCCGTGTTGGGGGCGGAGACTCTCAACATGGTTCTTAAAAAATAAAGGAAGGAAGGAAAGAACATGTATTTGTCTTTAATATGACCTTTGATTCACTGTCAGGCCTTTTTTGGGGGGGGGGGGGGATTATGGTTTTCTTTCCTGTGGTAGCTTCCCAGTCTATTTACAAAAGTTTAGTACAATAATCAAATGTGTCACATGAGCACAAAGCTACTACACCCGGTGTGTGCGGTGCTCACAGGACCCACAGCAACTGCTGCTTTGACCCTTTGTTTACCTGGATGAACTCCGCTCTGCCTCCTCTGGACTGGACACCGGTGTAGAGATGTACACAGGGTCTCCCTCCTGAACAAAACCATATTACATTAGACTAACTGGTTTCACAATTATACAGTCAAATTCAATGCCTGTTCCTGCTGGCACCAATCCCAGATGGGAAATTTACTGTGTTTTATCGTATATTGTTAGATTTACTTAAGAAAAGGAAGATGTAGACTCACTGTGAAATTTCTCGGGGTGCCATCTTGACTTTTCAGTATTCTAACCCTCTGGTCGCTCTCTGTCATGCAGAGGAAATAGCTCTTGATGCTGGCTTGACACTGCAGAGGAAAACACATATTCAACATTTACCTTAAAATTCTATTCAACACCAGACCCAGATGTGCTTTCTGTGGGTTTACAATAAAAATGTGCATTCATGCAGTTCTTTTAACGACTTATAAAGCACTGTAGCAAACAGATGACGTAACTTGTGTTATGTGCTAATGTTTTCTCACTGCTTTGTTCTGCCTCAGAGCCTTTAGATCCTCTTGAGCTCTGAACTGCTCTGCCAACCCCTGGTGCCTCTCCCTCCAGCTGAGGCACTCGGCCGTTCTATCCTGCCTCTCCTTCTCGGCCAGACGCCGCTCAGCCGTGGCCTCCCGCTGAGCCTGGTTGGCCTTTTTGCTCTCCTCCTCCGAGGCAGTGGCTCTGCACCGCATGTTCCTCTCACTGTAAACAGAGCACTAAAAATGGCGTCGTAGAGTATTCCATATTTGCAACCAGGCAGCAGAGAAATATTTCATATTCCATTTGGTGTTGTTACTATATTCATTTTTTTTGAGTTATGTTTCCCAGTCAGCTTCATTTGGCATGTATGTGTACAACAGAGTAGAAATTTCACTCCGATGAAATTGTGTTCAGTGTCCCCACACAGATAGACAGACAATTAACAACTGAATACAAGAAACTAGCAAAATAAACATACAGTAACTACTGTGTGCAATTAGAGTTAGACGGCGCAAGACAGTAGTGCAACCTTCAAGATGTGCAAAGGTGGACAAAAATAAAACATTTATCTACTATTAACTAATACTTTTACTAATACTACTAATTGTGACCAGAGGACAACAGTGCAGTGGTGCAGAGTGCAAAGATGCAACAACAAATCAGGTTACTAATATAAATGAGGTGAGTGAATCATTCGGTGCATTGTGCAAATTTGTTTGAAACTGAATATTAATGTTCAGAGTAGCAGTAAAGGATAATAAATGGCTTGTGCTGGATGACTAATGTAGAGGTATATTGTCCTGCGGTTGTTCCTGCACTGAGTGGTTAGGTGTTCAACAGACTGATGGCCTGTGGGAAGAAGTGCTTGTGAGTCTGCCTGTCTCCTGACTCTGGACAAGTATTAGTCCTTGATGGAGGACGGGTTGGCCCCAATGAGTTCAAAGTACTCTGGCGAGGATGTCATGTTTTCACCCAGTCCGTTTCTTTGACAGCAACTTTATAAAAAAAAACAAAAAAAAAACAGCTGAAGATCTGGATTAGGGGGAGGATCAAGGAATATGTTCATCCTTTTTTTCTTACCAATCCTGTTTTTCAAGAAATTGGTTGAATGCTCCGAGAATAATTCATGGATCTCGGGATAAATCAAATCTGACTGGGTACTGATATTTATGAATGTGTGGAATTTGGTGACGGTCCAAAGTAAAACTCTGGATACTAGTCAATTTCAATGTGGATTCATAAGGGGGCTGTTGGGCGCCTTGGTTGAATTATGCACTCTACAGAGTACAATTATAGTTAGTTATGTTTTTGGCCAGGCAGTTTGTTTAATTTTTTGTCAGCGGGATTAAACACCGACTACTGAACAGCTCTCCAAGAAACTTGGTGGGAGAATGGAACAAAGAAGAACCCAATACATTTTGATGCAGATCACAATGTATCACCAATACATTTTGATGCAGATCACAACTAAGGGGCGATTGCAGGGATGTTTTTGTTTCGGACAATCTTTCTGAGGGAATTATTCATGGACCTTGACAATCTGACATACTTAGGGACTGATATTGATGAGGGTGTGCTCCTCTGATGGACATGCTAATTCTCCCTGTTTTGCAAAAAACTTCAATGCAAACTTGCAAACTGGAAATCATTCCTTCAATTTGAATGCAGATACAACATTATGAACAACTAATCAGACCCTGTGGTGTACCTGTGTTACCACATTCATGTGGTGTGTTGGCTTAAACCTGTTTCTTACCGAGCACATCTGTTTTCGGGAATTTTACCCCACCGCTCCCCTAAGAAGAATAACCCAGCTTCACTGGCAATTTACAGGGACCACCTTTGCACATGTTAAGATTAAGTGTGGTGGGTGGAGTGGGGATTTGATTTATACGGCTATAATTGATTGGAGCAAACTGTCCTTCCCTTCTCTGACTTTTATTCGTGTTTTGTCTTGTTTCTACCGTTTTTATCTCCGACTGCTCCTTCCATCTCTTCTCTCTTTCATCTTCTCCTTTCCGTTCAGCCCTCCCAGCTTCACACAACCTGTTGGGCTCTGACTATGCTCAAAGAGCTGTAATTTGACATGCCATACCTGTGACAATTGCCCAGTGACTGACCTCAAGGATGCCTTTAATCATTCAAGCAGTAATCTTGAGCACAGAATGTTTAGCAAGGTCCGTCAGCAGATGGACAAAATCAGTGTGTTGAGTATATAGCATTTTAAAGGATTTTGAAGACTGCTGAATAATGAATGTTGCTGCTGCATTGTAGCGAATATTACATTTCTTAATGTTTATTTCAATTGTATTATTTTTACGGACTACTCTGTATACACGTCTGACTCTGCCCTTTTGAAATGTCTATTCTTGGTCCTCTTTACTTTTCTTTGGCCAATAAATGTTTACCCTCTACAGTGTCTAGTGGGTTAACCATTATTTCTTTCCCTTGTTATCTGAACATCTGTGACCGGAAGAGGTAAAGGACTCCCTGTGACGGTGAGGCAGTTTATGTATGGCTCCAAATGAGAAACTAGAAATAAAATGAGGTAGATCTATAATATCTCGGTCAGAAGGGAGGGGATTTCTCTACTCTTCTGTTGTGTTCCATACTTTACTTTGGTTTCATTGCCAGATGCCATTGAAATGCACTGACCTCTCTTTAAGCTGTACATTTTCTTGTGTGAGCTGTCTCAGCTTGTGTCTGAAGTCGTCTCTCTCTCCCTCCAGGCTCTTGTTCTCCTGCAGCAGCGCCTGTTTCTCCCCACACAGCCGGTCCAACTTCAACTTGGTTTCAAAATAGTTATTTTCTTTTTGTGCCAGTAAAAGCTGTAGATCGGTGTGCTACAAAAAAAGACCAGATGCCAAATTAATCAATAGATTCAGTCCACCGATATTGTTATTTCCTTTGTATGCTCTCAGGAAAAATGCTGTAATAAGTAGAGGGTACTGTCTTTGTAAGAAAACTGCACTGAAATGTCCTTTACCTCATCTGCTGTTCATTGCACTTCGAGAATTTCATGTGTTTCTAAGTAGCACCATAAAAACATCAGCACTCTACTGGTCTCGCTCTCTAAATCAAAACATTACTGTTTGTTATCATAGCAACTGGTAGCCTGGAAACCTTGTACGTCTCAGGCATTTTAAATGATCTTAAATCATCTGAGGTCTCCTGACCTTAACTGTAGAGTCAAAAGACCTCATTATGAAAAATGGTAGGGATCAAGCCTTTTTCTGTGGACCCTAGATTATGGAGTGCTTTCATAATTAAAACCTTGTAGGTACCTTTATGTCCCTGTCTGTGTTTTACATTGAACTTGCTTTGCAAATTGTGCAACGCTTTGATCAACTTAAGTGTGTTTCTCTGCATCCAGCCAATTCAAGACAACTGAAGACAGAAAATACAGGTCTCAAGAATAATTGGATAAAGGTATAATTTTGTTTAAGTCCCCAGTGTGGACTGGACACTGTAGTTTTACGAATAATTTAACTTGTATTAATTTTATTTTATTAACTTCTTTGTTTCTGTCTATAAATTGAATGCATATCTCTAAACCCTTTCATCTTATCGGCACAGGCAGTGCTGAGTTTGGTGCAATTTGGGCATGCTGTTCCTTCAATATTAATAGAATTTGGAGAAACAGGCAACCAGCAGACAACGGGTAGGAGCAGTGTGCCTTAAGTCTGTGGACCGAGTTGAACAAGTCTTCTTCTATGTCCTCAAAAAAACTACAGCAGTGGTCAGCAACAGGTAGCCTATAGACAATACTATCTTCCCGCCGGCTCATTTACATAATTTGGATTACTTGTATTTCACCATATCGGACTGATGCAAACATTCAAGAGAGTTGATGGTGCTGTTTGCCTTCATACATCCAGCATTCAAAGCATCATTTCCTCTTTAGCAAATTGTAAAAGCACAACGTTTGTTTTGTTGCAGCGATGCTTTATACCCAGCTGAAATGCAGATATTTTACTTTGAAAAGTTGTGAACTTTGGTCTGAAGATTGTGCTTAACACACCTCTGAGATAGCCAAATTGTTCTCTCTGTAAAACAGCAGTTAAATACATTTATCAAACTTATATAAAACCATACACTTGACTAGTAAAAAAGCAGTTTCATTTTATGAAAGATGTTGACTGTAAGAGCTTCATTGTAAATATGGCAAACATAATAAAGACAATACTTTCTGATATACAGAGCCTAAAATAATATAATATAAAAGAAGCCTCTAATATTCACAGTGTTATAGAAATATAATTTAATAATTGATCTCAACGGCCTCCATTCCAATTTAGCAATATTCCAAGGAGCAGTTTTTAGTAATTATAGCGTATAGTAAATCTAGTTATATACTAATACTATACCCATACACATGTGCTTTTCTTATAGTTGCCTAACAGGTGCTTAACCCGACATGCTTTTCTGGTTAAAAACACTTTATTGTGTGTTATGTCTACACCAACTGCTGTCTGCTTTTTATATAGTTAACTCTGGTCTTTTGCTAACAAGTCGTTTTTTGGGCGAGTGTGCAGGTCAGGTGATGATGTTTGTGTCATGTTTGTGTGCGTACATCTTTTTTAAGCCGCCGCAGCTCCTCGCTCAGGCAGTTCCTGTCGGCCTCGGCGTCCTCTTTGTCCCGCTGACACCCGAGTGCCCGGGCCTCGGCCAGGGCCCTGCTCTTCTCTGCCTCCCCCCTGGATTCCTCCGCTTCATCTGCAGCACGGGAGCACAATGTCGCCCTCTGCTGATTCTGATACAGCTTCTGCTTCAGCTGATGGGGGTCAGAGCGAGGTAGAGAGGTGGGTGTATGTAGTGACTTGGTCAGGAAACAGTAGAAGCTGGCATTTGTTTCTAGATGTTACACAACACCAAGCACTCAGCGGAAGAATAAGACACAACTACATGACAGGAATGGATATAGGGTTGATGCTACTGGATGGAACTCCTTTACACATTCATGGGAAAACACCCTCATATCAGATTGAATCTATACATCTATACCTCTTAACCTTCTGACTTTACACACAAAACATATTTTTATGTCAAATGCAGGCTTATTCTAGCTCAGCTAGAAATGAAACTACAATTCTTGGCACCTCACAGACTGTAAATCTGCTTTTGAAGGGTAAAATGTGACCTTTATTTCAGGCTGTCAATAATATTTATGACTTACAGTAAACAGGTAATTATATTACAGCTGATGTGAGGACAGAGAATTTACTTTATGTTGACACTGATGTTTATACTTTCTTTTTACTAGTGCTTTGAAGAGGCAGGCCTTATTTTCTTATCTTTTGAGTGATGCGCTGCCTGGGACTTTGTTCGGTGCTCGGGTTTACCTCTTTGACTTGGGCCTGCAGCTCCTGGTTCAGGTTCCTGAGGTTTCTCATGGTCAGCTCGTTCTCTGTGCGCATCATGATCCGCTCCATGTGGATCTCATTTGATAAGTACTTGTTTTCTTTCCTCAGATCCTCACATTCCTGAGGAAAGTTTGAATCATTGCAGGTATATGATATGTAGGAAAAAAAAGGACTCCGGAAATGATGGATCACACATAATTAGAACAAAAGTGACAAACAATGACCATTCATCAGGAATAATGGTTAACTTCTCTGGATGTACAGTGCTTTGAAATACATCTGATCTGTCACATAAAAAAGTTTTGACTTGGAGCAAACTGACGAAGTTCCTCACTCCAATAGGTAATTTTGCTTTACACTTATCACAGTGAATAGTTGCTCCTCAACTTCCACTCCGTCAACTATCGCTGTGACCATTTTAAGTTACATTTAATTCTGAAGGCCAGAGTTCAATGCAGACATTGAAAACATGTCTAGGTAATGAAGGTTGGAGAGAAACAATCAAACCACAAGGGATATTTATTTATCGATTGGATGAATTGAATTTTCATGGAACGTTCACATTTCCACTTTCTTCCTCACTTCTTGGACATACTCCAGTTGGTGATGAAGAAAACCCCACATATATTTGGCAGAAAGCCCCACGATAGATTCTAGATTGATTTTGTGGTGAGAATGTGTTTGAGTGTTACTTTAAACCATTTTTTCCCCCCTTAGTTTAGCATCCTTCCACCACACACACTAACATCAGTCCAGCTTTCAGCCAAATACAAACACAGTACTATCATAAAATCATACACTTTTTTTAATGGATAGATTTTTCGATTTGTAGATCAGAGTTTAAAATGGACTATGAGACTACATAGCTTTTTGTCCTCCACACTCTTAATAAAGCAAACTAAATTAGCATGATCTCCCTGATCCAACACACTTCCACACTCATCCCTCTTTCCCCCTCACCTTCCTCTTTCTGACCAGCTCTCCCTGCAGGTGGTTGATTTGGAGGAAGGAGCCATTGGAGTTGATGGCGCTGACGGGCCTGACCGCCCGTACAGGCCTCCTGGTTGGCCTGGGGAGATCCTTGATCTCTTCAGTTACCCCATTCCCGAAACGACTGCCTCTGTTGAAATTGCTACTGCTCATGGAGAAGGACTTAAACAAACTGCCGTCCAGCGAGGACGTCCCAGCTGTCTGCAGGTCCGTGTGAGATTTGGCTCTGAGCGACATTTTAAAGCCGGTTCGAGGTCGTGCACTTCACCGCCACTGCGATGCTGCCGAGGGAAGATGGGGCTGGTTTGTGCTCAGAACATAGGACAACAACTTGAATGACGTTCTCAGTTTCATGTCGAGTTCATGGGGTGATCCAATCACCAACTGAGCATTATTCATTATTCATTAGGTAATGTGATAGGACGAAACTGTGTAGGATAGAGGCAAGCAGTCTCTGTGTGTTGGTATGAGACCTTTTAGTCTTTGATGACTTTCAAGGAGGAGTTTCACATGAAATCTTCCAATAGTTGAACTATAGTGAAACATTCAACCCTGCAAAAAAAGTATATGTTAAGAGGCAGGGACAAAGCTTTGATGGACTCCTCAGGTAGACAGAGCAGTGAGGACAAAGAGGTGCGGGGTCAGGTCAGTTGTTACTGAGACTCAATAGGAAATTACTGTATGATGTCTTTTGTTGCACCTATGCAAATAATCAAATAATCCTGTGGAGGTCGTTGTTCCGACTTTGGTGTGTTAATGTGCAAGTCAGAATGTGGAAAAAACATGGATGCTGTGAACGAGATGTTTTGTATTTAGAGCATTTGCATTGTAACAAGGAGCATAGGAAACGGATCAGGTGGGAAACGCATATAAATCCTGTGTACACGTAAATCATGAAAATGTCTGTTTTGGCTAAACATTTTGTTGGGCACTGATGGACAGACACATTGCAAGTTACAAGCGTGCAACATATGTCGAGTTCACATTAAAAGCTTCCGTTAAGAGCTGATTGTAAAAATGTTAATTGGTTCATAAATCAGCAACTCATGTACCAATATTTTTTGCGAGTATTGCGACAGCACACCAAACAATCACAAGCACTTCTTTCAGAGCCAGATACCTGACACAGGCAATGAGTGAGGAACTACTTGAATAGATATTTATTTTTACAGTTCAAAAGACATGACAGAGAACAACTGATCATTACATTTCATAGCTAAGTATCTTGTGCTTTAGCCTAACCACATCTTTATTTCACATGGGATAATACAAATCAATTTGTAATGGTTGTTGTATGTAAGAATTGACTGATAATGTAAAGAGAAGCAGCAGATTGTATAATGCAAATGCTGGGTTGGACTTCAAATGGCACATATAATACTGATATTAAAGTTCCTTATTTTTATTTGCTCTAATGTTCAGTAAGCACACCATTCTCTGTCCACTGCTGCAGCTCCTCTTTTCAGCCTTTGTCTAAAACTTTTTTTAGTTCCCGTCTCTTTAAGCCCCTCCTCCTGCATAATCCCAGACTGCTCTGATTGGCCAGCTGGACCACTCTGTTGTGATTCGTTCCAGCATTTGTAGGAAAGGTTATTATGTGGTACACTATAACTGGACAAGCCTTATGCAAAGGTAAAGCACATTGATGTCACGTCCCTCCAGCAGGAGGCTGAGGGGCCATCAGGACCAAAACCTCCCGCCACAAGACTAGCTTCTTCCCGGCTGCAACTGGCCTTATCAATAAGGCCCAGGACCCCCACCTGTCTTTGACTCTTATCCTGCCCCCACGCCTCAATTCTGTGTTACATTAACTCACACTACAGTATATTGCTGATTGCACATCCTCATTCTCTCCTGTTTTGCATTTATATCTTGTATTTAGTTTTTTTGTTTTATGTATACTTATTTCTTTCTTGTTCTTATGCTGTGCTTATTGTGTTTTTGTAGTACTTATTGTGTTTTTATGTTTTATGTTCAATTTATGCACCTTTTTTAACAAAGAAAATTCCAGGTAGGTGTAAAACTACTTGGCAATAAATCCTTTCTGATTCTGATTCTGATTCTGATTCTGATATCCTGGAAGTATCGGTCAGAGTAATCAGTCAGGAGCTCCCTTTATCACAAACTCTGGCCTTTTTCATTTTGCAGAGATTCTACATACACTAAAACCTATATAACACAAAAGAGGAGAGAAAAACTCAAAGCATTATATGTCTCCTTGAAAGAATCCAAATGATCTTCTCACATACCAGTTAAGCTGGTGCACAGATTTTAAACCTGGAGCGAGGCATTCTGTTAAAGTATCTCTCAAGAGGTTGATAACAGTTAAGATGCCATGACGTGAACAATAACAACAGTATTCTTTGTTCAGTGCATGTGTATTTCTTTAAAACATTGTTACAATAAGGAGAAACAGGGCAAACATTTGGATAGAGAAAAGTCTTGAAAAAACTGTTTCAATTACAATCTGCTTTTGTCCCCAAAGCCAGCATTCTGCAATGATGTGGAGGGAAATCGCTGCACTTTCATTCCTCTATTATACTTTTCCCTCCCGTTGGGTGAGACGAGACTTGTACTCCTCTTGACCAGCGAACTCTGACCATTTAGCCTCTCCTCCATGCTCTCTCTCTCTTTAACAGCCTGACCCCAGTTATCCACGCTGGAGCCGGAAGCATGCAGGAAGCCCCATTGTTCACATGACATTTACTGAGTCAGGAAAGAGGGATTTAGTGAACTCCCTGACCTTCTGCACCACTGTATATCAAAACATCCTCGCTGTCAGCAAGTGATGATTAAGTGAAAATAAATCCTTCAGAGTGACAGGGAAGAGACCTCTATTTTCTCATAATATAGGTCTTCCTAATGCTGGGCTGCAGAGATCAGAAAGGCGTGCAGACATTTGAATGAAAAAGAGGCTTGTTGAATACCTAGAATGAAAATAATGTGAAATGTTAAGCACTTCAGTGAGCTAAGAATATTGAGGTTTGATCTTATTTCAGTGCTTATTTCATCTGATGAAAACTTCAAAGTCCATGTAATAAGACGTTTTAGAGCCCTTTTGTTAAAGCTCTGAGAATTGTCTACATCAATAAAACAAATGAGTTTTGTTAGAATTTGGTTTCCTGGGGCAGCTTCTCCTGTTCCTGTCTTTGTGCTAAGCTAAGCTAATTGATGGCTGGCTGTGACTTCAACTGATAGATATGAGAGTGTGGTTTCAATCTTCTCATCCAACCTTCTGCAAGAAAATTATTTTAGTTTTTGTGTCATTTATGTGAATGTTTACTTAACTGAATTAGAAATGAATAAGATTCCTAAGCTGGACTTTAAAACTGTTGCCCACTTTGCCTGTTTCATATCCCAGTTTCCTCATCCTGCCTGGTGAATGAGACTGAGAGCAGAAGACATAATATATGTGGTTTCACTTTGCCTGACTTTGCCACGGTCAGCTGTTTTTACACTTTGATGTAATGCCCTCTCTCATGTCTTTCCTCCACACATCTGGTGTATCTAAAGAGCCGACAATACTAGTTTTGTTCATCTTAGTTTAAAGGTTATATATACATTATTCACTGCCACTAGAGGTCAGACTAGAACCAGCATCAAATCACCACAACACTTTCTTATATCAAACGCACCTTCACGCTTCAGATGTGTCTGAAATAACCATGTCTGAGGAGAGTGGTGGTCCTGAGCCGTTTGAACCGCTGGCACGGGCAGTCACGTTCTCATCCGCTCAAAAACTCTGAAGGCAAGAAGCCCTCTGCTTCACGCAACAGTTCTGTTGCAGAAGAGTGTGTGGGACAGCCGGGGCAAAGGAGGCCTGTCTGAAGACATATGCCCTGCGCACACCTGACATGTGGTTTTGTGATCCAATGTCAGTACAGGTCTGAACGCACTCAGAGCAGATATAGACCCGATCACACCGGACAACATTTGGTCTGGGCCACGTGTCCACATTCTCTGCCTCTCTTTTGTTTTTCAAAAGAGAGGTTTTTCATTTCAGATATAAAAATACAATCTACATACATAAAAGCCCCATGCTGGGCCGCTGTGTTCATGATGTTTTCTGCTCTGACGTTACATAATTACTTAATAAACAGTGGAGTGACCTCATGCATGCACAAGCACACACATGCAGTATCACACCACTGTATCTTTACATAGAAAGCAGTTGATGGCTCAGTTCGACCGTATACAAATAACATTACATTCTGGGACATCAATTGTCTTTTTTGTTAAATAAGATGAATATCTACAGTATTTGATCATGCAGAGCACATACAAC
The DNA here is from genome assembly GCF_949316205.1 of Platichthys flesus. Lineage (NCBI taxonomy): Eukaryota > Metazoa > Chordata > Actinopteri > Pleuronectiformes > Pleuronectidae > Platichthys > Platichthys flesus. The sequence goes on along the minus strand of NC_084950.1, from coordinate 24,832,935 downwards.
ATGGAAGTATTTCCTTATTGTTCGAAACTCCAATGCCTTTGCTAATGTATTTTGTCCCCTTTATCGAATGTGAAAGCTGAGTCAGGGACAACATTATAATTATGTCAACCGTACCGCACTGGGTTTTGTGGGGCCTATAATAATGAACGAGTGGAAGCAATATCAACACAAGGGATTATAAGTGGATGTGCCCCACACAGTGTCAAAGTTCGAAGTCTGGTTCCCGAATGTGTCACTAATGCTGAACATGCAAACAGATCAAAGATGCTACGTCACTGCCATGTTGTTTCTGTTGGGTTCTTTGATGACACGCTGCATTGGTACAGTTTGAAACAAAGTGAAGAGGTCTGAACCTTTTTTTTCTTTTTACAACATGGGGCTGCAGAAACATTATATGAAAGAAATATATTAAATCACTGCAGCGTAATACAAGAGTAAGAAGTGATTATAGAGAAGAAGGGGGAAAGTGGTTATTTAAAAAAGAGACACTAAGAAGAAAAGACAGAAGCACAGGGACAGTGTGGAGGAAGTCGGCTTGCTGACAGGCCTTTCAGAGCAAACATACCTCTGCATGATGGATGCTGGCGAAACAGAAAAACCACAGAAAAAAACACCGGTTTTAAAAAGACTCATGAAACGCTCTGAGCATCTCTCTTGACACTTATAACAACGACTGTCTGAACTCAGTTGTTATTTAATGAGTTATAAGTATCATACTGAATATCTAGGATTGGATAATCAGAACAACATGGCTTGGATCAAACACAGCATGATATACTGTCAAGGTCTCCCCGATGTTGATGTAGGTGTTATCTCGATACAGGGCGTCAAGCAGATTTGACCTCCGCTTCCTGTTTCCTCTTCTCACCCACATCACATTTGTTCAAGGGCTTTTTGCCTGCCTTCGCATTATTTGGTTCTTCACCTTCGCTCCTTGCAGTTATACTTGTTTTTTAACACAAAACATGGCAAGACTTTGGATTTTGACTCAGTTATTACTGGTGTGTTTTGCAGCCTCTTTTCTTTTCTCTGAGTCCAATGTGATGAGAGGTAAGCTTTTTTTGGTTTTGACTAAACATTAGCATATTTATTTACTTGTGTATCTATTTATTTATTTGTGTATTTATTTATAATGCTGGGGTTCACATCACAATGAATGCTTGCATGTGTCACCTTTAAATGGGTATACTAGGACTGTGTTGTTGGATGAATTTTTGGTTCTAAACTTCTTTGCTCTTTGTTGTTTTTCATTCTTTGCTGTGTTTCATCCATTTCATCAATGTGAGTTCTAATGTTACAGACAAATAAAAAACATATATAAAAAAAATGTCAACCAACTGTAGCAGGAATTAAGCTTTTGCAGATGTTTACTTATACTTTGTTCCTATTTATTATTTATTACCCATACTGCTCTGTTTATATGACAGTATATAGTGATTTCACAGTGAGTTAACACTGACATTTAATACAAATTACATTAGGCTGCTTTTAAGAGCAGAGAAAGCTAATAACTTTGTATAACATGTGATGTTATCCAGAATTTATTCCAGAATTAAGTTTGTTCTTTGGACCAGAACATAACTGTATAGGACAAACTATGTATGACATGTTAATGGTGCTGCTTGCTTTTTGGGTTTGTGCATCTTCACATCATTTCAGCAGCTACTCACAGTCCCAGAGTTGCCGGGGTCTTCCTGCTCATCGAAGGAGGAACGTACACTTTGAACTTCACTTCTGCCAGAGCTGCCTGCTTGTTACTGAACGTAACCATAGCGACCAAAAACCAAATGGAGCGAGCGTTGCAGCGGGGACTGGAAATGTGCAAGTAGGCTGAAAACACATGGTGACTACTGCGCTGATGCAGCTGTGAACACCTGCTAAGAGACTGGCACTTGTGCATTGTTGACGTTTTTATTGTGGTCAAATATTCCATCACTTAACTATTGTTCAGTTATTCAAAACCATATTGAAGCAACTGCATTATGTCATATTAGTCAACAACACCAGCTGAAAAAATACAAACATCCGATAATCCATCATTTGTACCACTTATCCTTTTTATCCGTTTTACCCCCCAAACTGTCCCTGCTTGGACATTGCTTTGTATTGCTGAAGATGCCTGACTGGTTGAGTCCTGCAGTATTTTATATTAGTCGTTCAGTCTCTGCAATAATTTGTCAAATCTGTTTCCTGTCCAGCATTTTGGGTGTTTTGAACGTGCTTTGCAACTAGTGCTTGTACCTTTAGTTGCAGTGAAATCTGATAGGGTGAAGGAAAGATGGTTTTCTGGAGATGGATGATGTCTTAAGCGGAAATATTTATGCCATCATCAAATTTGACCTGTCCTTGCAAAAAAGGTGCATTATAAGCCTAAAAAGACTGGGTGGCTGGAAACCATTAAGCCATATGTGGTATTGAACCAACAATGTCAGTTATCTATACTGCTTACTTTTGAAGTTTATTGGGGATTAGCTGGAGCAATAGGCTGGAGCCAATCCCAGCTAAGACTGGGAGAGAAGTGGGGTAGAGTCAGGTCAACAGCACAACGCAGGGCCAAGACAATGCATAGCCTGCTAAATTAAACAAATCAAAACTAAATCAACAAAACAGATTTAAATCATAACAATATTCATAACAAACTCAAAGATCCCATTTCAAAACACAAAATCACAGCCAACAGCAGATTTTGAATTGGAGTTTATTATAATCTCCTCCATGTTTACTGTTGTTGTAGTGTTGTTCCATCTATATGTTGTTATCGTTGTGATAGAGTCCTGTTAATTGTTGCAACCTGGTGGACTGCGGTAGCTATCGACAAAAGCAGTTTGGCTGCAGTTAACAAGAATGACCCTAGCATGCCTGTCAGCTTTCATCAGTTCCATCATCATTTTGCAGTTTTCAGACTCAACCAAAGCTGCAAGTGACATCACCTGAGGCAATCCATCACATTTTTACAGCTCAACCTGAAGCCACAAAAATCTTTGCTCAACTATTCCATATATGCGGTTGTAGACACCTGTAAGACCTTGTCTATAGACGTGGCGCTCCACCTTAAAAATGCATTTAGTCACCTTACAAGTCTATTCATTGTGTTATCAACCCTTTATTCACTGTTTTAACAGATATGGCTGGATTGCAGAACAGATTGGAGCCATCCCACGGATTATATCTGACAATAACTGTGGACGGGGCAAAACTGGGTTGGTGCTGTGGTCGGCAAGTCCAGATAAAGCGTTTGGTGTTTTCTGCTTCAATGCCTCAGGTACGGTTTATTTTAACCTACATTATCAAAGGTTTTATGGAAGATTCATTTATTTATTAAACTTTGACGAAAGCTTCCATCTACTGTGTTATGTGAGCAAAATAGAAAACTCTGTAGCTGTGTCTATATTCAGGGTCGCATCCTTTCGGAGGCTGCATTTAAAGACTGATCATCACATTTGCGTTGCGAAATAGGTGGCACTGCCTGTTACATGATCATTCTACAGTCATGACAGTATGACTCTATGGCTCTTACTATTTGCTTCTTTTCTACAAATTATAATCTATAGGAATCTACAAAAACATTAAAGTTTTAACATAAACCTTTTATCCCACCACTAGCAGATTCAGAGGAAACTCAGAGTACGACAAAAGCCGTCCCCAGAACCTCCACATCTCCAACCATGCTGACTTCACTGACTCAAACCCCAACACCTACCACACCTACAGTTAAATCAACAACCAGGGCTCCATCTTCAAGAAAGCCCAAAACAACAAAATCCCCTGAGCAGACATCTGCTTCTGCTCTCCTGGTCAAGACAATCCCTTCTACTAGGATGTCCTCCACCTCCACTTCTCTCGATTCTTTCTCCACCCATATTCCCACATCTCTCTCTCACCTCATCAGCTCAAAACCAACAGTCCACACTGTTGCTCAGTCTGCCAGTTCTGCAAAAACTTCTCTCGGAGGTACGGCCATGTCTACTTTCATCTTTAGATTTTCATCTTTTGGTGCCTTTCAACAGATATACATTGCTATTCTAAACTCGATCTTATTCCTGGGGAGAAGAAAGCCTAATTATTATATATGATGAATTACCATTTGATTATTATACAGATATGTTAAGAAATACAAATGGTCTTAAAGGTTTCAGCAGTCATTGGTTCTATAGACTGTAATGGTAGGTAGTGGAACCACGGTGGTCAGCTGCAAAGTACTATGGTAACAGGCTGTACCACGCTGTATTGTTTAAAGAATGCTTATTAACTGACCACTCATGCCCCACATCATCAAACTCACTGAATATAATAGAGCGGAATAGAATTATTTCATGAAGGTGTTTACATGAGCAGGGGCGTTGTTAGGATCATGAGACATCGGGGGCTTAGCCCAGGGGCGAACATTGACTAAGGGGGGTAAAAATTTTGCACGTCAGTTAGTTAAATCCATCAATCTGGTGCAGTAGAATAGTTAAAATAAAAATGTCAGTCCTCAAATGCCTGCTTATTGGATGCAGACCATTGGGTGTGGGTGTGTACATATACAGGGTACAGGCTGTGCCAACTATTCTCCCCTTATTGTGATAAACCGTGTTTAAAAAAAAATATATATTGGCAGCTTTATCGAACAGTTTGTCTTTAATAAACATCCAAGAGACAAAAGGTACATTGGAATAGAAAATTAAATGCAGTCTACATATTTGTGTTATCTCGTATATGCCTATGAAAAACAATGAATCAATTAACTGATTGGCTCTCAAAGTCCTGCCTGACACTCAACATCAGTAAAACAGCATGCATGTACTTTTAAAATAGAACTTCTAACCCTAACCCTAGCCAGGGGAGAAACTGGAGCAATTCATCTAAATTTTCTAAAACATACATGACTGCTTTGGAAAAACGTTTGCTTTATAATCAGCGAATGTTATCGCGGGGCTATAATTAAAAAAAAAAAAAAAACAAAAAAAACAAATTGATGCGAAATTGATCCGGGGCTATTCATAAAACATCCGGGGCTAAAGCCCCGGACGCCCAGGGCTAACGACGCCCCTGTACATGAGCATCAGCATTCTGGTTTTGTTTTGAGCATGTAAACGTTTCAGGAACCTGGATATCCCACCTGGAGTATTCTCTGGATACTTCATCCAGGTTTTGTGAAAGAAGCACGAGTAAGAAGCTAGGAGAATAATCACAAACCTGGGTACTGTTACCAAAGAAAATTAATAGCAAGTGTCATTCAAGTTCCATTGAAACACTAAGAATAATCCAAATTGTCAGGCGTGTTAGTTTATCCTAAATAAGAGATGAGCCGGACTGGTCCAATTCAAGTATTTATTTAGATGCAATGAAAGTTGAACAACATAGCTATGGACAATTATCACAGCCTAGGCTAAATAAGTTAGCAATAGTTAGTTAATAATGGCCCTGAACAGAAGGGGTATGATATAATTATAACAGTTGAATTAATGTGATTGGTTATAAATGATTTGAGGGGTGTCACCGCAAATCAATTTGGTTCTCCCTTATTGGTCCACAGCTGTAGTCCCCCGCCTCTTGTCAACTAATCCAGGAAGTGACAAGAAGCCATCTCCATCACGCTCCTACTCTACGCTGCCGGTTGCTAGACAACTCTCCCTCTCCTGATAGTTCGATGTTGTTTCATAAACTAGCCTTGAGTAGAGAATGTTATGTGTTCTGCTCCCTCGGCTGCACTTACTGTCCCCAAAACAAATTCAGTCTGAACTTGGGAAATCTGCGCGAAACTCTAGGTGATGTGGAATGAGTCCGAGGGAAATACGCCTTAATATGTAGACGTTAGAAATGCGATCAGGTTTAAAGTACAGTATATTGAATGTCACAAATTCACAGTCTTAACAACAGGCAGCAGCTCTTAGCAAACCTTTTATCAAGGCAGGTGACTAAACACCCATGTGACACACAGGCTCAAAACCATAATGCTAATGGACATGTAAATGCATTTACTGTAGTGTGTAAACAGCAGATTCTGGGGTATGAATAAACACACATCGTGTCCCAAATGAGATCAAGGATATGTCTCCTGCATGTTAACACCGCTTATTTCTTCCGCTTGGACTTGAATCTGTGAATTTCACTACATGATACAAATAATACAGAGTTTCTGTTTATTTTCCAGTTGTGTCAACAGCCCTCATCATACTTGCCGTCATTCTCTTACTTCTGGCAGCAGCAGGTGCTACGTGGTACTACAAACTGTGAGTCAATGATGTAGCAGACAATACGCTTCTTTAGTTTGGGTTATAGAAGAATAAATGTGGATCCAACCTGGAGAGAAAGTGTTTGAAGTCACCTCTATCTTTAATTCTCATTAGGTCTGTTTTCTTTGCACACGTAAAACCAAGCTTTTATCACAAACTTTGTTGAAGGACGTAGATGTTACAGCCTCATTAAGGTTCCTACTGAATTTGATGAACTTTCAGTGCTCACATTCAGTCATATTTCTAATATGATTATCTATTTCAAAGGAACCCATCTTGTTGTCCAGGGCAGCAGAAAGATGACATAGAGACAGAGATGTGGAAGCATACAGACAGTGAATTGGACCTGCGGAGTCAACATGGAGCAGAGGATGATGATGGATATGAAGAACCAGACAGGAAGTACTCCAGTGATATCACGCTGTGTGTGAATCCAGACATCAAAAATCAAATGCATGGGCAATAATACCCAAATGTTTAAAAAAAGTTTTATACAGACTCGAAGATGGTTTATTTCCTAAAGGGTTTGATGGTTTTTTTGACTTTTCAATGTGATTGTAAATATTGTACATCTTATAAGAGCTTTTTCGTCTAAACTTACTTTTACTTAGATTGGTGAGATGCAGTAACTCAGATCGACTTAGTTTTTTTTTTTATCAAACGGTGCATTTTTTTCCATTAGAAATCAAGAGTGGCCACAGGTCAGCCATCACATTCCTAAAAAATGTGCAGGTTTGGTTTGCAGGTGAAACTGCATAGATGCAATTACGGCAAGAACACAATTAGCAGTAATAAAAGACATTAAAGAAGTACTTATATGTTTTAATAGTTTAATTACCCCAGAAAGAGGCGTGCATATGGAATTATATATTGGTATATAGCAGATGAAATTACAAGTTATGACAGATACGGACATAACCAAGAATAAATATTTGGAGAAACAGGATTGCAGTGCCTCCATCCGTTGGACACAGGGGCTTATTGAATGTTTTGATGATATAAAAATGATATGACCCATATGCTATGGCCTTCACTGTCACCACATCCAAACCCATGGAGAACTTTCCACCCGATGTGTTAGATAGTGCCCTGCACCACCATCATCAGGACAGTAATTGAGGAAATGTGTTTCATCTCACCAATGGAGTTCAGAGTTTTTTGGAGAGATTCCAGTTGCAGTGAAGCTGCTCTGGCAGTGTGTGTAGAATCAAACACCTACTTATACAAGTTATGTAGGCTTTTATTTCATTTGTCCCTTATGATCCATATGTATTGTGGAAACTTGAAGTGTCTAGTGCACACACTTGCAGAAAGGATATTATCAGTGATGTATGGTATCTGCACATTTACAGTGAACATTATTTTGTAGAGTCTGGGGTTTTAATGGAGGGAAAAAAGTCATCTATTTCTGTAATACCTCAACCAAAGCAGGTTTTGTTTTCACCTCTTTCCATTGTTTTCTTGGGTGGTTTATAAACAGGATTACGCAAACAGCTATTGGACAGATTATCCTAAATATGGTGGGAGGATGTGGTATGTATGGGTCAGGGAAGAACCCATTACATTTTGGTATGGACCCAAGGATTTTGGACAAAGAGTACATCTTTCAACATTTTCTTTATGCTCTCAGAGAGTTATTAATGGATGTTGATTGATAAAATCTGTTATGATCAGGAGATTAATGTTCAAGTGTGTGTGCAAGATCCAAATAAAATCTGGATCTAGTGAATTTAAATATGGAGGAGTAATTTATGATTGTTTCATTATTATTAATTGATTGTTGAAACTTTTTACTGTTTAGTCTAAACAGTAAAACATGTTCATGCTTATGTAGGGTTCATTCTCAATATGTTTTGAAACTATACACATATTTAACAGATCATCTATTAATCATACAATAATATATATATATATATTTATATTTACAGTATATATAAAATATTCGAATCAGACTTAACTTGAGTTGTGAAAATTATCCCACCGCACGGTGGCGTGAACGAGTCGTTCACTTTTGACAAAGCGACATTAAAACGAGAAGAAGAAACAGAACACGTGACCAGATGTGGTCCATGATGCTGAAGCGTCGTTAGGAGCTGATGTTTTCTCATCGATAACGAAAGATGCGGCGCCTGGGCTCCGTGCAGCAGAAGATACCGTGTGTGTTTGTGACGGAGGTGAAGGAAGAACCTTCCAGAAAACGTGAGAGTCAGGTGAGTTCTGCTGGCCGCCATTTATTTACCAGCACTGACACTAACCCGTCTGCAGCTGGTCACTAAACACTCAATAAGTCTGAGAGCAGCTACTGTCGCTCCCCTCACTCCGCCATGAGAACAGGAAGTCAGCTGCTCAGGGGCCGCATCCTTCAGATGACCCCGACACTGAGGCTGAACCGAGATAAGGTGATGTGTGTAGAGATGAACTTGAGTGTTTCGGTGTTGATCCACCGACCTGATCCGCCGACGGCTGGAGGAAGAAAACACAGACGTCAAGTCGGACACGTCAGTGAGACAAGAACAACGACAGATCTCGTTGCTGATGAAACGGATGTTTGGGAAATCCTAAGTTGAATGAGAACTTTCTTTCAGCTGAACATGTAATTAAACTATAGTGTAAAGTGGCCATGGGTTAATACACAGGATATGAAATCATTACATCCTCTTAGGAGAGAAATAAACAGAGATAACGTTTTTCTTCCGTATTATCATCTCATTAGAAACGTTAAATAAGGCACACATAAAATACCATAACAGAAACCAATAGATACAATGCCAGTGGCTATATAGCTTCACACAAACCTATATATGTATGTTTTACTTTTAAAAACTTACATTTATGGATACACGAAGCAGAAAACACATCTGAATTCTTAGAATAAGAATGTCATGTGCGTCAGTGAAGCTTTTAGCTGATCGGAGCAGAGTCCCTAAGGTGCTGCAGCTGGAACATCTGCACAGTCTGTCTGCAGCTGCTTCGCTCCCGCTGTGTTTTAGGTCACGTGGCATTTTTGCAGCTCTGGTTGAAGTTGGACTCAAATTCTAACCAGCATGCATTGTGGTAGGACCATCAAGCATCACGTGAAGTAAGTGCTTTATCCGGTCGAACGTACCTATGGTCTCGTCTTCTTACCGCGTTACCTGCTTGTCCCGCTTGTGAAGGATTATTTGACCATCCTCACATATAACATCTGTACAGCACCATTATGAGAATAGAGCCTGTCTCACTCACATGTGCTCCTTTCTCTCCAAGTCAGGTTACAGACAAAGGGCCAACTAGCAGTACATTGTCTACGCTCAGGGACTTTATTATCTAATTTAGAGGCCCCCAGACAGAGAGGCAGAGGGTGAGGAAGATGTACTGGCAGGCTGTGGGAGACATCCTCAGACTTTGGGTCGACAATTGCTCATGCTACTCTACTAGATGTGGTTGATTAAAAACATTGATGTTTGTTTTTTTACGTTCACCCTGAGCTGTTCGCTTGAGCACTAACATTTAAAATTCAATTTTTCGGGTTTTCTTGTCTTCATCTCTGGTAAGTGGGAGGACGTGGACCAAATAGATATAAACAAATGCTGTGTTGTGCCAGTGTGAAAGGCAAATGTCTGAAATGACTTTACTGGGTCCTACAAATAAAGGCAAATATGCCCCCCAAAATATCTAAAACAATAAACCACTATACTTTGACTAGTCAAATCTAGACAAAATTATCCCAGAAAGACTTAAAGGAATAGTTCACCCAGAAATTAAAATTCACTCATCTACTCACCAATATGGCAATTGAGGGGTGGGTGAAGGGTTTGAATCCACAAAAGGGTGGCTGTGGCTGAGGGGTAGAGTGGTCGTCCTCCAACCTGAAGATCGGCGGTTCGATCTGACCCATCTGCATGCCGAAGTGTCCTTGGGCAAGATGCTGAACAACGAATGGCCCCCCATAGAACATCAAAGTGCTGCGAATAGATGCAATGTATGAATGTGTGTGTGAATGGGTGAATGTAAAGCTGTCCTGTAAAGCGCTTTGAGTGGTCATCAAGACTAGAAAAGCTCTTTATAAATACAAAACCATTTACTAATCACTCAAGGGGTTTTAGGGGTAAACTGTTGCAGCAGAATCCAATACAAATGAAGAAATTAGTGACCAAAGCTTCAGACGACACAAAACAACAGAAAAACTGTCTGAACTGTTTTTTTTTTATGTTTTAGACGCAAAGTGGTGAGTAGATAATGTGTGAATTTAAGTTGATGGGTGAATTATTTCTTTAAGAGGATTTTAAACAGTTTTAGAATTGTGAAGCAATTTGTTTGTTTGTGAACATGCAATTCATTACAGCCTTTTCACATCTAGACCACATTGCATCAGGTCTAGATCAAATAACCCTTGACGTAGAGTGGTCAAATCTGGACTAGATTACCCGAAAGAGGCAACAGCGTCTTTAAAACTATTTCAGATTTGTAAAACCGTTGTTGCATATCTGTGTAAATGCTAAACAGTTAACAGCATTTTCGTAATGAGAACCCATCAGACCAGGTCCAGATGAAAATCCACAACACTTAAGCATGTCATATCTGGACAAGATTATCCCTGGAAGGCAAAATATTCCTCTAAAACAGTGTCAGATTTGTGAAAGCTAACTTCTATTTATGAAAACAAAGAGATATCTCGGGTCTTTATTGTTTTAACACCTAGACCACATCAGTTCAGATCAAAACTGTTATACTTGTCAAATCTGGACCACATTATTTCGTCCCTCTTTGCTATGAGCTTCTTGTCCCTCTCCAATTAAACTTTTGATCAGCTGATGAACAGCCTACTTCAGTTAAATTGTTGTTTTTAATAAATTGCCGGCTCACAACTTTTGGTCTCTTGTTCCCATTTCTTCTTTTTGCATTTTGAAACTCTACTTAGAACCTTCCTTAGATTCAACAGTGCAAAATGCAAATTAATGCAATTTTTTAACTGGTCTTAAGATTTTGATCAGGAGTGTATTTACCTACTTGCATCTGTGCCATGTGGAGGAACACAAAGCTTTGTCTTAACTGATTTGTGACTAAATAAACGATGGAGCACAGAAGACTCTGGTTCATACCAAACAGTCCTAATCTCAAACAGAATATTCTTCAGTCATTCTTTAACACACAGTATAACAATGGAGACGTCTGACTTTAAAAAATGCAGTTTGCTCCTGCAGTAAAACCATCCACAGACTAAACAGCAGCCAGAACTCTAAACAGGTCGTTTGGGCAAACGACTAATTCTGCTCTCTGGTCTTACGGTGAATTTTCCTTCTCGGAATAATAAAATTTTCCCACTCACACAATTTCCGGATTCACACAGCTTTAGGCTTAATAACTTATTGATCTCCTCATTAGCTCTGAGTCCATTTTTGTCCGATTTCTGCCCCCCTGTGTGTGCACACGTTTCCATGAAGACATCATTCAGAAACCTGTCTGTAGTAAATGGGGTCAGTCATTAGAAAGAAAATGTAATATGATCAATGTTTTGGCAAAAAGTGCATAATGACGAACCAATAATGAATGGAATTTGTTTTGGTTTCATAACATGTTAATAGGATGGGACTGATATCAATAATCTTCCTGGCTCTGTGAAGCTTGTGGATGATTCATTTAATTTCTAACTGCTCTCTTGGTCTTGTAAGTGAGTAAAGGTGTTTCCTAGAAGCTGAAACTTTGTCTTGCAGTTGTCTGTCCAACGTATAATGGTTAAACACTGTCTTTCTTTTTGTCTGCAGCAATTTCGGGTAGTTGCTACTGAACAAGTGAACCCCGTTGCTCTGGAGGCTGACATTGATTGTGCACTTGCCACAGAAAAACTGGACGGTACCTGCTGCTATGTTACACTCTACAAAGGTGAGTGTTACTGTTTTCGATGACAAGTCTGTCATGTTTTGATTCTGTTTTAAGATGGATACTCGTTGATTTTAACAGTAAAACAAAGAGCTGTCATTGTTCTTCAAACCTGATCGATAAAGGTGACTTCTGATGTCATGAAGTAAATGTCTTTTGTTTCTGTAGGGCAGCCTTACCTCTGGGCTCGACTGGACAGGAAACCCAACAAACAAGCAGAGAAGAGATTCAAGAAGAACCAGCACTCTCACACCGCCAAAGGTTTCTGGACGATATGTCTTCTTTTTTACATTACACGCCACCATTTTTTGCAGGGGGGTTTAGACTGGTTCTGTCTCTTTTTCAGGTTTCACGTGGAACGTAGAGGAGGATTTTAGGATGGTGCCAGAGACGTGGATCCCAGCTCACCGGGTCAAACATCACAACGGCTATCCAGTGCCTGATGACCTCGGACACATTCCAGGTTATTGACAAATTCTATTGTTACCTATAAGGATTGTTGTCAAAAACCTAGCAGTAGTGCAAGGAATCAAAGCTTTAAAACTAATATAAAGTAAAAGTATGACACTGTGACAGCTCCCTGGAGCTCAGGGCACTATATGTGGTTCCAGAAAGTGAATGTTTGCTTGTATGTGGCTCACATTTCTCGAGAACCGTTCATCTTATCAGCTTCACACTTGTTTTGCGTATTGTTAAGGGCTCAATGAACTACAATGTTGATTGTGGTGGGATCTGGGCACATTATGTGTTAAATATGAATAAACTTTGACTAAATAGGTGACCAGCATTCTATAGCAGTGCCGGCTGGGACTCATCAATGTAAGTGACGATGTTGATCATGAGAAAAACACTTTCACAACTGCAACTGATTCTTCAGTTCAGGGTTCTACGAACTGATTTGAGCTTCACCGAACTTTGAATAAACGGGTGAGCAGCTCAGTGCGCAGCAGCGGGGCTTCATGGCTCTGCAGCAGGTCTTTGCGTGCCGCAGCTCAACTTCAGTGTCTGAAAGAACAGGCCAAGCATGTTTGATTTAAACCCGGACAGGTTTACATCAGGCACTGCACTAGTATCCTAGAAAAGGAAAAAAACTCTATCTCTACTGGTCATTCCTGCTGACTTAGAGACCAGGTCTTAAAATGTAGGAATAATATTGTCCTGTCCTTATTCCTCTTGCTAAGACACAATTTTACTGAGCAGCTGTATTAAAACCAGCCTGTTACAATTTCTCACATGGAAATGATCATCATCATGGTGTAAAGGCAACACCGATTTTGCTCTTGTGAATTTTCAGGCTGGGTACCAGTGGAGAAGGACAACAAGCAGTACTGTTGGCACTCGTCTGTGCTGGATTATGAAGTCGGGGTGGCTCTTGTTCTCAGGCCCAAGGCTAACGACGAAGATATGTTAGAAATTGTAGAAGTCCTGCTGGCTGACCTCATGGAACAAACCCTGGAACTCATTGGAACCAACGTGAATGGGAACCCTTATGGTAATGTGATATATCCTTCCACAGGAATCTACGTCATTGTGTAGACAGCTTGTTCTTTCAAAACAGCCTGAGCTGTTTGATGTCAAATGTTTTATGCTTGCTTTAATAAGTCCAGTCACAGTTTTAATGCAAAGCGACGTCTCTATTCAGCTCCTCATGAAATGAAAAACACATTTTTCACCTTTTTAAATCGTATAGCTCTGTTTTAATTGTGACAAATAAGCCACAGTTGGGTCAGAGAAACATTATCATTATTTTTACTAGTGCTGCACGATATATTGAAAATCTGTCGTCCTCACATTAACAACGTGCGCAATAGACATATCGCAAACGACGGCAACAACTGCGATGAATAGTGTTTAATCTGCCACACATTCACACTTTGCATGTCAATAATATTTGTCCTGCTGCCCTAGATGTTAAATTAAAGAAATTCAGATCGATGGGTTTTTCTGTCAATGATTAATTGTTGGAAGCAGAGAATAAGAAGAGAATAGAGAGAAAGAAGAGAATTTAAAAACAGATTTGACAGAGCGGGGCGGCCCCCCGTCAAATCTAGCTCAAGACTAAATTCTACGACATCACGTTTGCTTGAGTAAAATTCATCACTATGAGCAGTTGATTATATAAAATAATACAGTTTAAACGTTGATTTGTTTGTCGCCACATTATCATCACTGATCATTGAGGCATTTTTTTTACCATCCTATCACTTTACTCTGTATGCCCCTATATATTATGTATATAGTGTATATTAGATCTGTACACCATTAAGAGAAGATTACCTGTCTAATCCCACAGTCTAACTCCCTCATCCTTCTAAGCAGTACCAAAATTCAGATTATAGATAAAGTACCAACCAACAGTACATTGTAGTGTCTATGCTTAGGGACTGTCATATCTAATTCAGATGTGCCAGACAGAGAGGCACCAACTTCAACTCACTAAATTTCACCAGTGGCAAGACGTAAGGGAACAATGTGATTTAGTTATGCATACTTTAGGCTAAACTATGCAAACACCTACATTTAACATAGAGTGACAGCAATTCTAGCCATGGGTTTGCTGTTAGAATGGGGAATGCAAGTAGAGGAAGACATACTGGAATGCTGTGGGAGTAATCTTCAGAATTGGGGGTGACAATTCCTCATGTTGCTCATGTAGCAATTGTATGTTGTTTCACTTTCTGGTCTCCTTGATGCGTTAAATCTACATTATATCCTTCTGCAGAAGACATCAGCTCCTGCCGGAGTTCTCCTTTCACCAGCTTCCAGAAAACTTCCATAACATTCATCACATAATGATCGATTATTAACGAGTAAAGTCTTTATTCAGAGCAGCGCATTCGTCAGCCGCTCGCTCACTCCTTTCCTCTCTCTCTTATACCCCACCCACTCACACATATGTGATCAGATATATGTGTACACTCAGTCTGAGTAAAAACAACAGACTTTATAACTTAGTAAATTAATGAAGAGCCAGAGGAGATGGTGGCGCGCTTGGTTTGGTTTGACGCACAGCGCGAATGACTGAGAAACTAGAAAGGATGTTTATTACTGACAGAGCTGCAAACAATGTGAAAGAAAAATTCACGGTCAAAACATGTGTGAAAAATCCCACATGAACACTGTAAGTGGACTTAGTGGAGCTGTGCATGGTTCCCTGGTGCCCGCCCAATACTTGGTGCAGCTGTCCGTGGTCTCTGTGTCACTGGCCATGGACGGTTTGTGTTTATTTAACCCACAAATCATATGGTCATCGCAACTTTAAAACGTTATCGCATATCACATGTTTTCCTAATATCTTTCAGCCCTAATTTTTGTTTGATGATTGACTCCTCCTGCACTCAGAGACGTTCTTCAGGATGCCTTTTTCATCTCCCTCCCTTTGACTATAAACTCTACCAGTTACGAACCAGCGTAGAGAGACCTTTACTTTGTGATTCATGTGTTATGTTCACTGGCGTAGGTCAGGGCAAGAAGTCCTCGATGATGGAGAGCAGGCTGTTGCCATGACTTTGCCTGTTGACCTTCAAATTACTACCAACTCTGCCGCTCGGCCGTGACGCACATCCAGCGCTGTTGATTACTGTAAATGCCAAATAATATCTGTTGTCTCAATAGCTTTGGGTTTTGACCAGGCATCAAACATCACATATCTCCACAAGGTTGACAGAGAGTGATGTGTGACAGAGAAAATTCTGTGAATGGGTGAATAGCAGACACTGAAGTGCTTTGAATGGTCATCAAGACTAGAAAAGAGCTGTTTAATTCCAGACCATTCACTGTTTTGTCTCTGCAACCACAAATGATGTTTGTGACTATTGCATATTGAGTCGTGGTCACAGGAGACACGTTCAGAATTTGTGAACAAACCAACTTAGAGCTGAGCATTTGTCCAGGGATGTAAATAACAGGTCTGTGACATCACAGACAGATGTGAAATAGGTTCACAAACTGGACATTGTGTATTTGATAAAACTAGAGTCTGAGTTTTACCCGTCATAACTGGAACAATTTCAATGACATTGATACTTTTCAAAAAATATATTTTAGGAAAAAAACATTAAAAGTAGTTGGATATGAGTGTCTACTAAATGATATAAAGTTGAATGTTTATCTAAGGTGTGAGGATATTTGTATGTGTGAAACTGAAGTTGGGTTTTTCTATCCTGACAGGACTGGGGAGTAAAAAGCAGCCCGTCCACTTCCTGGTGTCACACGGGAGTGTTAAATTCAGAACGCCTCCACCGGTGGACTTCCAGCAGCTGCTCACCTGGTTCCACGAGTGTCCGGAGAGCCGAGTTGAGGGCATCGTGTGGCACTGCAGCGACGGCACTCTCCTTAAGGTGGAATGAGGCTCAGGAATTTCACATTGAGTGTGAATAGTTTGGAGGAAAATGAAAGTGGACTTACTTATGTGATGATGCAGATGTGGAATTTTTAATGCAGTTTATTTTTAGACTTCCCACACATGAATCAACACATTAACTGTAGTTAACTGGATCTACTAGCTGTCAAGGATGTAGAGGATTATTAGTTTGCTGAAAGATGAGTGTGAAAAGATATAATAATTGTACAAAAGTTGTCAACTGAAGGCAGACTGTATCGTTAAATGTAGGCATGCAGGTGTTGAGCTTTTCTTTGGTTGTTGGTAGGTTCATCGTCATCACCTGGGACTGAGGTGGCCAGACGGGGAGTCGTGCTTTGGGAACAGGCCGGTGGGAGTTCACATGGACGGGACAGTGGAGGACAACAGGAGAGACTTGTTTGCCTCTTTCTCTGCCCTGAATGGATGCAGCTTCAGCCGACTTCAGGACGTCCACTTTGACCCATGAACCCTCAGGCTGAGATGATGAAATGTTCCCTCTCCTAAAGCTGCTGTGATCCTGTTAGGATTTATCAGCTTGCCGATCGCTGCCTGATAGTTTGACCTGTAGGTAGCGATCAGTAATTTAACATGAACTATTTTAGGTTATTTTCACGTGAGAACCGTGAGGTACACCATGGCTGAACAAGGCTTATTTTGTGTCAGGGCCCAGCCACACATATGTAAATACTTCACAGGTGAACCTTCGCCTTCCGTTCACTCGGTTTGAGCGAGTGTGGGGGGGGGGAGATATAAGATAAGCTGCCTGTGTCGAGGCAACAGCAACATTCCTGCGCATCGAGTTCAAAATGGGTGAACTTTGACCTGCGATATTCCATTCACATTTGCATGTGTGTGACCCGGGCCTCAACCAAAATTAGCTGACAGTGTTAATCTACGTTTCCATAGAGGCCAGGCTCACTGACACGAACATGGAGTTAGATCAAACCTGTAGCGCCAAACAGGAACAGTATCTCTTCATGGATCACTACGTTTGATCATTTCTGCTCAGTGCTGCAAATACATATACTTTTTTTCAATCATCTCAGAGCACAGCTCGAATTGACTTTCAACTGGCTTGGAACTTTTTAATCCTGCATAAGCATTTTTGTGTGAATATGCTTCCAGTATATATAAAAGAAATTATAAAAAAAAGACTGACAAACTGATCATTTTTAGCTAGAAGCTTAAATGTTCCATCTATATACAATCAATTATTTGTCAAGGTTCAATTTCAATGCTAAGTGAAGATCATCTGAGCATTTAAACAATCTGATAAGTATCAAAACTGCTTTATTCACAAAGGACATTTACATTGAAGTTCAATATGTCAGAACTGTACAGTATACAAATCTAATAAATATGCTACTACACCAGCCAGAGAACTAGTACAATAACATAGAAGGCTGCCTAATGGAAGAGGGTGGGGGAGCTGTGTCATATTAAAGGTCAAACTTAATGATTTGGTTCCTACTCAATCATTCAAACACATTTCACTCAGGACCATATTAAAGAAAGATGAAAATTCCCTCACAATCCACTCACCACTATGCCGATGGAGGGGAGACCGAAGTGTTTGAGTCTGTTTACCCCCCCAAGACTCCCAAAGTGTTATGTGGCATCAATCACTTCACCCATATACTTCATGGCATTGTGGTGAGTAGATAATGATTTAATTTTTATTTTTGGGGTGAAATATCCCTTTAAGGTTCAGCTCAGATCTAAACTGAAAATAATATAAGCGCTAAAGTTAAAGATAAATTCAAAGATGAATTCTAACAGTGTTAAGTCCACTGAATGGCTCAGTAACCTAGTGTCAACTGATGGAAACACTGGGCATTTCAACTTTTACACCAAACCGGTCACACACTTTCCTCAGCTGCTCCTCCAGCACAATGTTCTTCTTCACCTCCACATTGTAGTTATATTTCAAGTCCTCAATCTCCTCAAAAAACGTCGGGTCAAAGTTCTCCAGTTCTTTCTGCAACTTGTTGACCTCATCTTGAAGTTTTTTTTTCTCCATCTCTGCTGCCTGCAGACGACTTCTGAGCATCCCGAGCTCTACGAACACAAGTAAAGAGGCAGCGGTGGTGACTCATGTTCATCTGGACTGCTCACATCACATAGATTCAGATGTTTGATTAGCTAATGATTAAACTTAGACCAGATTACTTGAACGCTCCAAATGAAGCCAACATTTACAGAAAACCAGCAGTTTATGATGACATGTTTAATATAACAGATGTGTTTTGTGAGGCCACAGTGACCTTGACCAGCAAAATCGAATCAGTTCAACAGAAGTTTGTATCAAATTTGAAAATATCAAGGCAAGAGATATATTTTGTTCACAAGAATGGGAAAACATAAAAACGTAATGCCACCATCTAACGGCTGTAGCTGGTGCGGAGCAAAAACAAGTATGATTGTAGCAGTGTAACTAGAAACACCAAACACATGTCACACTGTTTCATTTCACTGCTTTACAGAAGCAGCTGTGTGTTTGGAAGTCTCACCTGGTTTAGATGAAGTCTCACCATATCGCTGACTGTACTCACTGAGACTGTGCTTCAGATCTCTGTTCTCCTGCTGCAGCTCAGTGTTGACCAACCTGACGACCAAATAAACATACAAATCAAACTTCCACAAGTTACCTAAACCAAACAAATATACTTCGTCAGAATAGGAAAATACTGCTGTCGCTATATACTATACATTATGTTTGCATTAATTTGGTGGTCAGTCTTTTCCACCAGTGACTGACTTAAAAAGCCAAACTGAATAAGGCTTCAGCGCTGCTAGAACCCAGACAGATGGTGATTGTGGGTGAGACGGCAAATAGA
This sequence comes from Platichthys flesus, assembly GCF_949316205.1. NCBI lineage: Eukaryota > Metazoa > Chordata > Actinopteri > Pleuronectiformes > Pleuronectidae > Platichthys > Platichthys flesus. Next base: position 24,813,658 of record NC_084950.1, on the reverse strand, counting down.
GGGAGGAGTTACAGATGGAGGTGACAAGCCCTCACTGTCTCTGCGACACACGCATCATAACATTGTCCCGGAAAAGGGCAGGAAAGGTGCATGGCCACTCGGGTGCTATGTTTACATCACTGCCAACCCGAGCTGCAGCTGATTTACACCCGTGATTACTGCAGTCACTTGGTGATAAGAGTCCTCTTTCCCACTAAAGACAAACCAAATCAAAACGCCAGATGTTAGTGGGTGTTGTTGGGTTTTGTGCCCAGTGTGAAAGAGGCTTCACAGTATTGAAGTATCTGTCTGCTTGAAGTTCTGCCACAATGTAACCAACACTCATTCAACACCAATCTGGTTATATATCACTCTGCATATGTAAACACTATGGGGACAAATGTGATTATGATCAAAATGATATTAACTATATGGCCCATCCCTAAAATAACTACATTATTACCAATACTCAACAGTGCACATAACTTTGCATACCTCATTGCCCTGAACTCCTTGGTGAGTCCAGTATCTGTCTTTGCAGCAGTGGGGCCGCTTTTAAACATGTTAACCTGAGAAATGACAAACAAATAACAATTTAAACCCCTTTATATGACACACTGGGTCTGATTGCTCAGCTCTACCACACTGAAAGATATTGATTGAAGATGAGAGAGGAGATGAGAACTCTGTAACAGGATATTTTAATATTTTTTCAATTCTAATTTAAATGTCAGACTAAATATACTGAAGAATTTGGTTCATTAAAAGGGTGTATTTGTGTGATTATGCTATTACATTATCAGTAGTAGTGGTATACAATGGTTTAAAATGATGTCCAAGTCATTTATGACAATATTTTCTGGGATAATATATCGTCCAACAATCTTTGCTACGTGACAAGCCTATTTGAATATTTTTAATAATGCACTGAGTTAAGAGGTTTCCGCATATCCCAGCAAAATTGGTATTGTACAATGAAAATATCCTTAACTGAATCGATATTGACAAGGTTTGTAAATAAGTATATAGTTAACCAACCAGTTAACAGCGACAAGTGTCTATCATGCCGCACGTTTATGAGATGGGTCGAGCCACGGAGACTTTGGACTTTGACTTTCACGGGACTAAATATCATGACATCTGCTTATTCTTAAATTTGTCTTGTGCAATACTTAATTGTTGGACCTCTTAAAAACGTCTCTTACTGTAAAGACTAATCAAAAAGATTAGGACTTCCACCAAGCTGGTTATATTCTCATTTTGTACTTATGCACCCGACTCCAGCTGAAATGAGGTCAGATTGTCTGCATGGACGGTAACAACTTTATGCACGATAGCGATCAGGCTGAAAATAGCGCTGCACTAAGCTATACAATGCAGCAACAAAGCAATACACTAAGTTAGAGATCACATGTGTTACCATTAGAAGTGTAAAAATGTTTGATTAATTATGAGGCTGTGACAGGACCAATTAGAATATAGAGGGTCCCCCAAGTCTGGAGAGTTAATGACAAACACTGCTTTAACATAGTATGCAGTCTCATGTACCTGATCTTCAAGCTGTCGGATGCTGGTCTGTGCTCTTTCCTCGCGCTCGCTCGCCTCCTTCAGCTGCTGTTTGACTTCAGACAGCCTGGAGGTCTTCTGGGAGAGCTCTTTCTCCAGTTCCTTCATCTTGTTCTCAAACATTCTGCAGAGAGGAAGAAAAACAACCGCTGTCTCACACTCTGCTCTCTACTGTTTACTCTTCATTAAAGCTGTGAAAGCTTTTGAATAAGACTCAGATGGACGGTGTAGGGAGCTGTTTGCTGACCTTGTTACCACAGAAGCCTTCAAGGTCTTTGTGTCAGTTCCCTCTGAGACAGGTTTGGACAGAGCTGCACGAAGCCGCTGTTTGGTTTCCTCCAGCTCCGCCTCCAGCTTCTCGTTGTTTGCCTCCAGACGCGTTTTGGTGACTCTCAGCCTCTCTGCGGCCTCCATTTCCTGTTAACAATACCAATCATGCACAATCAGGTGAGACAATGACGTGTGTTTTCAGAGGGTTTTACTACAAATGAGAAATCCATGTTCCACACATATTACCAGAATTAATAACATATTCAAACTCAGTCATATTAAGTTTCTCTCTGACTGGGACAAATATTCCCATTAGCCGTTGACAAGGAGGAACACTGTTTGCTCACATTTACACATAGTTACACAAACTAAATTGGGACATTATACCACTAAATAAAAACACCCACTTTTAAAAAGGAAAATATAATTCAACTTTCCTTCTGAAAGTACTTTTGAAGGTGTAGCATATTGTAGAAGTAACATGTATTCACCCTCTTGATTTCCTTGCGTAGACGTTCGTTTTCAATCACTATTTTCTCCAGTCCTTTGGTCCTAGATTCAAGTTTTGATCTCAGCTCAGCTTCACTTTGGCTCTTGAGCTTCTCATATTCAGCCTAAAAGAAAATAAAAGATGGATAGTTTACTGATCCCGAAAGAACAGTAGGCATCCAGCAGCTTATACCACACGCACAGGTCATGAGTAAAAGTAAGAGGCTGTGCAAATAGTCAACCAATAATCAGTAACAAATAATAACTACATTAGCGAAGGTATAAGTGTGTTTATATCGGGGGTGTGCAATATTGACTCAGTTGTAGTAAAAGAAAAAGAAGTTGGTACACTTATGTACGACACAAAACATAAAGTGGTGACCAACCTTTAGGTTTTGGTTTTCCTGCTCCAAAGCAGAGACCTTGTCTTGACTAGCTAGTGCACCGGACCTCTTCAACGTCTCATTCTCCCGCTGCACCCTCTCCACCATCTTCTTCATCAACCCAATGGTTTTCTCAAGTTCAGGTACTGTTTTACCACTTTGGCCAGACTGGTGAGGAACATGAGACAAACAATGATCATCATAAACAGGACATTGGTGAAATACAATTTAATGGAGAACCTCAGTGGAGCTTTTTATACCTCATTTATAGACATCTTAAGGTTTCTATCTTATTATTTTCTGTAATTTCTTGGAAAATTATGAATAAAAAGAATCCATCATGTAATGGAATCAAACATACCTAAATGAAGTCCACACCTATGAGTACTCAGTCGTAGTTAATACAAATGATTTCTAAACCTAGTCTTCCTTTCTTTCTTTACACAACTAAGATTTATGACAACTTTGCATGTTTGTCATGCTGAAAAAGGTTTTATTTGGAGGTAGCAACATTTTTCACACACACGCACACACACACACACACACACACAAATACAGTTGTTACAGTTGGTAATTATGTGACTTTAACTTACTCCACTTATATGAGACAGGTTTTTCTTCACCTCTGCCTTTTCCTTCTTCAAAGCGCTGCACATCTCCTTCAGGTCTGCAACTTGGTTCTGTGAGAAAACAGAAAAAAAGGTGTATAAAGTAAAATAAAACACATTTAAAACACATTTTTCCCTTCAGTTTATGTTGGGGTTGAACCATGGGGTTGAAAACACTGACAGAACTGAAATAAATGCAGTCGAAGATAAATTTATGATGCAACGAATAAATTCTCCATTCACTAAAGTGAAATTCAACACATTGGGTGAGAAAACACAACATTTCATTAAGACAAACATCTTCAATCATGAGAAAAAGATGCCAGCTCTTAGTGATATCTGTCTGGTAAATATGAAGCTAGCAGCTGGTTAGAACATTTCACTGAACAGCCTGCTCTTAGTCTCTGTTCTGCGTACCTTGAGTCTCGGTAAGTCTTTGTCGCTCTGCTCCAGCTGAAACCGCAGCTCCAGGTTCTCAGAGGCAAGCTTGAGGTTTTCTTTTTGAAGGTCTTGATCTCTCTGTGAGGGTGTGCCAGTGCCTCTACCTGAAGTCTGGAGGGAAGCAAACATACAACCTAAGCCAGAGAAAAGGATTTCCATGGTATGGTGATTACAACTTCTACGGTGGAAGAGATTGCATCCTCAAAAACAAAAGCACTAGGGGAGTGGAGGAAACCAGCATCTTTGTTTAATCCATGCCTGTGTTCTAGAGGTCATGAAACTGAAACATACGACCACATCCATCAAAGACAATGCAGGGGAGCCAAACACAAACAAGCCACTTCTACTGTTAGTGCCTTGACTTCTACTCGGCCACATATACTGCCATGCTACCACATCACTTAAGCTTGGGTGACTATAGAAGCCAGGAGTACCTTTTGATATCTAAGACATCTGCTTTCTCGTTTTCGGATGCACTCATCCCTTCTTCTTCTAATGAACCCCAGGTGTTTGCTCTGTGTGGTGCTGGATTCCACATCTGGTTCTGCTGAGCATGACTGTTCTGGATTATCTTCCTCTGTTGCCTCCTTTGTAGTCTCAACTGCTTCATCTTTCAGCTCAATCTGCTTATTATCCTCTTGTGTCTTCTCTGCCCTGATTCTCACATCATCATCATTATCATCATCATCATCAGTGTCTCGACCCTCTTGTTCAGCAGGACTCTCTTTAGTCATAGTTTCACTTGTTTCATGGCCTGTTGCTGCTGCCCTTGGCTTAGAGGATGACACAACTGATCTAGGTCTTTCTAACAGATCATCAGACTTGGCCCCAGTTTCTTTTGCGATCTCTGGTTGAGAGAGCAAGGTGCTTTCTTCTTTTTCTTCAAGCATATCAAGATCAGAACCACATGGGATGTTTCTGCTTTCTACATGATCTGCTTCTGTTTGTGTCCCATCATCTACTTCATCATGCGTTTTGTCAGCTGCTGAGTTTTCTTTTACATCGGGGCTCGGTTGCTCATGGTCAAGGCAAACATCCTCTTCACCAACAAAGCTGGTTTGAGTTTCTCTCTCTGTGTGACTCTGCTTTGGCGCCCTCTGATGGTGAGCGGGCTCTTTGACAGCTTCAGTGCTGACGGAGCAGCTGGAGGATTCAGCTAGATGGGGTGTAACATTCCTTTCGAACGACCCATCCACAACATCAAAAGTGACAGAACCAATCCCTCTCAAAGCCTGGGAGGAGGAGCTTTTTACCTTCAAAGGCAATGAATTACATTGAATCCAGTGTCAATGGAGATACATGAAGATAGATGATAAAGAATAATGAATATTGGAATACAATGAAAGGAAAACGTCTTTTAATCCTGTGAAAACCCTCGTCCACCTTAGTAACAGGAGTCTCTGTGTCCATGTGGTTGTGTTTTACAGGTGTTTAATGGAGGGTTATCAGCTATGAGCTATACCTGGGCCCAGCATGCTCTGCCCTGTAAAGAACCGTAATTCAGCCTCAGGGAGATCTCCTCTCCTCAGCAGACCAGATCACAGCTGTGGTTTTCCTCTGTCTTTGTTTGATCTTTTCTTTTCTTACATTGGTTGAATTATTATTTTATTTTAGATAAATTAAAGTTACTCTTCATGAGACACCAAGGTGAGGTAATGTCATCTCCGTCTTAATAAATTATTAAAATAATAATAACTTTAATTATATGACACTTTTCAAAACAAAGTTACAAAACGCTGTACAGAGCAAAACAATGAAACTTTTTTACATATTTGTAATTAGTAATTAGATCAGTTTTTCACATTTCATCTACAATGATTGAATATAGTGAACGTTGAAAAGTGAAAATGGACTGTATAATGCCAAACAGAGAAATAGCAAATTCCAATCTTTAGAATGTCAAATGATGTTAATGAATGTTTAGCATCTTTGCTAAATAACTATTTGATACCAACTAAATTGCGTGTAAATATTTTTGTAAGAAATAATAATAGGCCATTTTCAGACATGAACTCCAGATAATTTGCAGACATTGGGGTTTAGGGTTTTCAGGAGTTGCCATTCACATATGGAGGAGATTCTCTAGTCAGACGCATTAAAAACAACAGAAAAAGTGTCCACAGCGTTCAGGTGAAGGTTGGCTCAGCAGGCAAAGATAGGATGTGACACATTACTTTCGCTTCAGAGATCATCTGTTTTTGTTTATAGCACAGACACTGGCATCAGCCCTTATCCCTAAAAAATCTCCTGACATCTTTGTTCTGCGTCTCCTACCTCTTTTTCATCTTGAGATATTAGTCTTATTATTATACTATATATATCTGAGGTTTTGCATTGATTGCATGCTAGAAATGTCATCAACACGTCCACATGCTTGCGGTTAATACCCCAGAGGATCTTCTGCTGTACTCTCACATGAGCTCATTCGAACAAGCGTCCAGAGTTTTTAGTAGCTGGCAGGAGAAACTCCGGAGAATGTCTTTAGCCTCTCACTTGGTCATTTGTGGCACATCTAGAGAATGCCAAGAGATTATCCTGATTTCAGTTTATGTCTGAAAGCAGCTTTATTGTTTCACCACATTTGGTTTTCAAGCACACATCTGTTTTCTTGTTATGTTGAAGAGCACTTACAGAGGGTCTTGACAAAGGCTCTTTGGACATCTGACCCTCTAAAATGTGGATTCTGTCCTCTAGATAGTGGTTCTTCAGCATCAGACTCTCCATGGCATCATCACGAGGTAAAGCCTGTTGTTGTCTGCACGTTCAAACAAAATATAAAGGTGGATTATAGGGACCAATAATGAGCCTCAGCAACAAAAACTTTATTGATTAATTTTCATAGCTCAGTTGTTGATCCACAACTGAACATTTCATTATCAAGCGATTACATCAGCCCTATGATAAACTGGTTAAATGCATAAATCATATCACTTATTTAAAATCTTTTTTTATACTCTCCTAGCTCCCCCTAAAGCTCCTACCAGAAAAATCTTGATGTCGTTCTAGGCTATGATTTTTATTTTGAATCTGATGTCAGTAATATAACTAAAAGTGCTTTCGATCATCTTAGATACATTGCTTAAGTGCAACCATTTATCTCCCAAGCAGATACTGAGGTCATCCTTTTATCACTAGCAGACTTGACTACTATAATGCTGTCTTTTCTGGTGAGTCTAAGAAAGCTTTAAGTAAGCCATGAATCTCAAACAGATGGACTAAGGAAGACCAAAAGCAGAACACACATTTTATCGGTTGCATGTCCGTTTTGGAATGTGTTATAAAATCCTTTTTAAGTTTTCAAATTCCTTAATGGACTAGCCCATTTACTTCTCAGACATGGTTTTAATCTATACTCCCCAAGACCACGCAGGTCGCTTGTCACTGGCCTTATAACTGTTCCAGTGTTGAGAGCAATTGAATTCAGGGAAGTGGTATTCAGAGTATTTTGTACTTCTATGGAACATCCTTGGAGCTGCTGGAAAGACAGTGATCAGGAGATGGCATATCCCCCTCTGCAAATGCAAAATGTCAAAAGGAACTTCCTGATTAACATAACTGTGAAGTATCATGAATAACAATCCTCTGAAAACTATGCTTCACTGGTCTCTCTATTCTACCATGTCTCTTATTATCATTTCCTTATTTATTTTTTTATTTTATTGCCCTATTTACTGTACTGTAAAGCCCTACGTCTTCAGGGTACTACATAAATGAAGAAAGAATTCAATATTGACCTTACCATTGACCTAATTCATACATGTAAGGTAATTTACCAATCTCTCTATCCATAACATTGTATCCAACAATAATAACATAATATGATTTCAAATAATAACTTTGGAGAATTCCATGAAATTTAAGATATAAGATAAAACATTTTTAGTCATTCATTTCCGCTCTTATAGCTCCAGAGCAACAAATTAAAATCAGGGCAATGAAGAGAATTTGTAAAGACTGATAGATACTTTATGGTGAGGATGTGCGTCTCCAGGTCTAAGTTCTTCTTCTTCAGCTCCTCTAGTTCCTTCTCCATTTCAGTGGCTCTCACACCCACTACCTGGTCAGCAGTCACACCTCGAGCCTTGAGCTTTTTCTGCAGTGCACCCTTCTCTTGCTCCAGTCTGCACACACACGGTAGAACAGAATGAAGACAGGGAAGAACATTGATTGACATTTCAATCTTGACAGTGGCAGTAACTTTCATATAGTTAGACTGATATTCTCATATCTTATATATTTTTTTCTTAATACCTTGGTCCTAAACTAATCAATTACTAAACATTTTCAGTTTCTAGCTTCTCAAATGTGAAGCTTACCACATTTGTTTGTCTAGGATAAAAGGAACATGAATCTTAGGGTTTGGGAATGTTAAAACATGGAATTCAAAGACTTCTTTAAATTTGGACAATTATAATGTCATTCTATGTTTTTTTTTCTTTGCCTGCTAGGTTTCTCTACCCCCTCCAGTTGAAGTAATTCTGTTACATAAACAAAAAGATGAAGAGCTCTGGTATGATATTCACACTGACCTGGCGTAGAGGTCTTTCAGAGTGCTAAACTGTTTGGACATGGACTCGTTCTCACGTTCCTTCTCCTTCAGTGAATTCTTCACTTTGTCCATCTTGGCCTGCCATTTCTTACCCTCCTCCCACCGCAAAATCTCTTCTTTAGACTGCAAGACAAGTATGCACATATAGAATGACAATGCTACTATAAATACAATTCAGAACAGTTGGAAGTTTGTTTTCGGTCCAACGACTAAAGGAGTGACAGCTTAATTTGCAAGCTCGGTTTTGTGAATTGCCTTTACTAGTGTCTTTTGTTTTGTGATGTTGAATGGGGCTACTAGAAGTATGACAGCCACGAACGTGATAGAAAACAAGCTGAAATTAGACATGGCAGCTGATGACAACCCAGGATGGGAACATTATCTGAATTTTTCTTTATCAGAAATCACATGTAGTAAGTAATAAATTGTCTTACAGATTTTAACTATTGGAAACTGACTAGGAAAACCTAACTTGCATAAGAATGCATACATTCCAGCGTAGCTTTTCTTTACCCCCTGCGGTTTGTGTGACTCAAAGGTATGAGATATTTAGGATATAATTTTAATGGGAAAAAAACTGAGGTGTGGACATTTAATTATACACCTCAAGGTGCCTCAGAGGGATATTCCATCATAGGAAGAGATAAATTATGGTATTCTCATAAAGAAATGGAATACCATTTCTTCCTTCAGCCTCAGAGAGTTGATGGTGTAAAAATGAACATTCATCCTTGATATCTCTTATTTTAATCACCTCCTCTAGAAATTCACTTAAAACAGTTTTCTGAATTGAAGAAAATCCTTTCCAGATTTATTTGGCAGTGGAAGAAACCTTAAAGAATATTTAAAACCATGCAAATTCCAAAAGGAAGAGGGGGGCGCTGAGTTTATCCAAAGATTAAGATTTCAATATTTTGCCCCTAGTTTATTTATTGTGTTTATTGTATTAATAAACTAATTGATAAAATAAACAAGCTTATTTTAAACATCCATGCATGGCATGAGATATATGACTATATATAACTTTAGTTTATACTACATAATGTAAGAAATACTTAAAATCTCAAATTTGTATTGTTTATTTCACACAATTTAAGTACTTGTACTTTAGTATTTCCACTTCTTGCGACTTCATACTTCTACTCTGATACATTTCAGAGAGAATTGTTGAATTATTATTTATTATTTTTTTCCATTAAAAGATTCCAAACAAAAGATAATTTAATAAGCCCTTAAAATGCAATGTTAAATACTAATCCAGTGGTTTAGAAAATCTTTTGCTTCTGTAAAAGCAATATTTTGTTTTCTAACGCCTGTGTTATTAAAAGATTTTTCCCTCTAAAGTTCTCAAATGCTTTAATGATCCAGTATCTCACCACAAATTAGAAAGAGAAACAAGCTCTAACTTCCTCGTAAATAAACTGTTTAAAATGTATTTGGCTCTCGCTCCACCAGCTGTTTACACAACTGCGTCAATAGTAATGATCTCATGTCATAGAGCATAATAAAATAATATAATAATCGGTCAAACAAATACTTTTAATTTAAAACCTTAACTACAGATAACTAACCTATATCTGACGGTGTAGAGGGAGTGACATTTAAATATTTTAGCCCAGAAACGGCAGCAAATTGGAGCAAAAACTTTTTGCGATTGAACGTGCCCCTGAAAACATAAAACATTTGACCAGTTATGGACAGGAAGCAGATTGTCTACTTGGCAGTTGGTTTCTTAGTAACAGAAAATACAAATAACGTGGATCAGCAATGGTGAGAAGTCAGTTTTCAAACATGAATGTCAGAGAATAATATATATCATTGACAAAGCTTCTCTGCCCAGACGCCTTCACAACAACAACAACACAAGACTGAGCCACACTACTCGCATTGCTGATTCCATGTTCCCATCCGAATGTGCTGGTCACGCAGCCAGTGTGACCAGACACATTCACCGCTGGTTGAGGTTTAGTTGGTGTGACATACCACTGAAAGTGGGGACTGAAAATGATTTAGGGCTTAAGAAAAAAGTCAGCCAACGCTAATAGTGGAAGGCAGTATAAATTGCACTAATATAAACCATGCAATATCAGAGGCTGTCCAATGATAAAGACCTTAAAACAATATTAAATGTTGACTAAATTAATGTTCAAACCTTTCCATGATCATCTTTAACATGTTTCATTTCTGCCCTTTTGTCCAAGTCAGACTCCAGCCTCCTGATCTTCTTCTGCAGATTCTCGATTGTCGTCCCCTTCCCATCTGGTTCTGGTTGATTCTAATCATAAATACAGAGAAGAGAATTTTCATTCATGCACCTCACTGTTCTCAGACCGGGTCGGCCCACATGACATTATATTAAAGATATAAGAGGGAGATTAAGCTCAAGTCCTGAGAAACTAAGGAGTCCTGTACTGTACATGCTAGGTGACACTGATCCACAACAAAACCTTAAACAAGAAGAATTAAAGATCTTAGACAAATGAGTCAACTCTTGATGCATTCCTCAATTTAAAAAAGAATGCTGTGCAATAGTCTAGCAGGCTTTGCTTGTCTTTTTTTATATTTGATCATATCTCACGGTCTGAATGTCAATGCCTGAGTCAGAGGACCCCGATCACTTGACAACTTGATGCTATGCTGACGTCATGTGTCTGGTGATCACAAGGGTGGTGTTGAGCATACCACTGTATTATTACCAACAGCGACAACAATACGCACCAGTCAAAATGAGTTGCATCTTACAAACACTAACCTGCAGAGCGCTGCTGAGCCTCTTGGTTTGTTGCCTGAGCTCCAGAATTTCCTGCTCCTTCTCTTCCCTCTCAGCCTGCAGACGTCTCTGAGTTTTATGACTCCTCTGGAGGTCCTGGTTCAATTGGTCCACTTCGTCTTTCAGGGTCTTCTCCCGACCTTTCATTGCCTTGACAGTGTCCTTTGCAGCTTGAAGGTCCTCATTGAGTTCTTGCACCCGCAGCTTTGGAGAAGAGGGATTTAAGATATTTTCAGTACACAACTGAACTGTCCCCAACATCTACGATAACATCCAACAGGGGCATTAATTAGAGCTCAAGAACATACAAAGGATATTCTCCATCTTGCCCTATGTTCTAAAATGGGAAAGTATTTAGTTTAAAAAGGCATAGAGGGAATGATGTCTGATCTACTGAGCGGGCCACCTGGCTTTCATAGTACTGTCATTCAAGCCAGTAGCCAGACAGATCTACCTTTAGCCTCAGTGTAGCCTCAAGTTTGGCCTGTATTGTTGATTACAAGGACAAAACACTTAATGGCGCTAAGGTGCACAACTGAAGTTATGTCCCTAAGGGATATTTAACATCTTGTCTTATAATCTAATACAAAAAAATGTGCTAATCTTTTTCTTTCTTTACAACCAAGGCAATGAAAAATCCCAAACCTTAAATATCAACCAAATCAACAACATCAAGTATTATCTGTGTATCTATCCAAAGCCTGTGTTATATTTGTAAAAAATTTTGTATTTTCTATTCGTTTTCAAAGGATTATGTACTCATCAAAAAGAGGAAATGGGCTTGATTATGTGTCAAAAGGAAGAAGGCAAATACTCAGAGACCCACAAACACACTGCAGATTTTAGTTTTTTTATAGAATTTGGTAAAAATAACCAAAATAAAGAATATAACCCGATTTTTATGTTATTTGGTGGTTATGCTATCTGCTATATTTGTGTCTCGACTAATCAGTGCGTGTTTTTTCAATTGAGACAAAATAAATCATGATAAAGTTTTAAATCCTTACATGTCTGACTTAACCCCAACTTCCCTATAAGATGATTAAAGCAAACAACTTTTCATTATGTCAATAATTATGTCTGTGCAACAAGTCTGGCCTGTGTAATGTGTTCACCAACGTAACAGGGAACATTGTGACAGTAAATCAAATGAGACCTGTGTAAACCACCAGCAAACTTTCCATACATGTCGTCTATGAAATGTAACACACATGAAAACCTCACCTTCAGGTCTTTGGTGTGCTTGTCAATCAGCATCTGTACATTGAGGCTCTCTTCTTTTTGTGCAGCATTAGCTATGACTTGCTGCTCAGCAGCAGACGTCATCTCTGCCCGCAGCTCCAACAGAGCTTTACTGAGAGCCTGAGAGAAAACAGGGAACAAAGCGATGCCCTTAATGTTAAATGTGATAAGTTCAGTGGTAAAAAATGTTGTACTGTGTGTATCATTAAACCTGATCTCCAGATCTACTTAGTTGTTACTTGTTATGAAGCTGAAAAGCCCAAAAAGTTACATTCATAAGCTTCTTTCAAGTTTCCCAACAAGTAAATACTGGGTGAACAGCAAGAAAGCATCTAGACCAGGCAGCCACTCCATGAAACTGACCAAACACAGACAAAAGCACTTATTTGTTGTTGTATGAAGTACTTTGTGCAATGTGTCCACCTGTAATGCACATCTTTGGAAAGGGTTGAAACATAAGCACTTTGGGGGAAAGACGCCAACGAAAGAAAGCATTTCCTCATTCCTAAAGATATCTGGTTACTTTTTAAAGCAACAGGAGCAAACAATTTACCTTCATGAAACAGAAAAGTACATTAAAGTATTATGATAAATGAACAACCTTTAGCTGTTTCTCTTTCTGAGCGAGCTGAGCTTTGAGTCGTTCAACCAGGTTTTTCATGGTGTTACTGGGGGAGCGGATGTTGGCCTCCCTCTGGGCCTCCAGCTCAGTGCGGAGGTAGTTCATCTCCTTCTCCTTCAGGGCCAATTGGATTCCCTGATCCTCAGTCTCAGCAGTCAGACTCTTCACCTGGGAAATATGATGCTCATCTTTCCTGCAACAAAACCCCTCTGTTAGTTTGTCTTTATCAGAGATTTATGGCATAATTACATAACTTTTACTTTCCTGCAGAGGTTGTAGCCATGAGTAAATAAAACCCACTTAAAATGTATATACTAACTCTAAAGATTAGGTTGCAGCAAACAGGGGGGGAATAATACAAGCCAATACAAGGCTACAAATGCACACGTACATAGATTGTATGTTTAATGTTACTAGAAAAATTGAAACCGAGGCAAAGTATATGGTTTTCGAAAACTCTTGACATTGTATCAGGAGCGTTGTATCTGCTTGTGTATCAGATCAATATAAAACACTGTTCAGTTGCCGTCAGACAGAACAGATTATTTCCCTGCATAATTATACACAATGTTACTTTTAGTGTATGCCTTTTTAGCATGTCACATTTTAGGCCATTGCTCCTAGAGGCTCTCTTTAACCTGCTTTGCTTTTGCTGCTTCATATGAAACTTCTGAACCCTTAACATCAGGTGATCTTGAGTATCCCATCATTGTATAAACCCTCTTATTCAACATTGCCTGACATGACGAACTTGTTCTAAGCTGTGCTTAAGGCTGGTCAATACCCTGAGTGGAATATATGTGGAATAAATATCCGTAACAAAAGCAAAAATATGGCATCCTGTATTACTAAACCTGTTCTATTTACTGATTTAAAAGCAATGATTTTTTCCACAGTAAAAGCCCTATTTACTATTTAATACTATATTTAAGTTCTTCGAATAAACAACTGTTTAGAGTGAACTTTTGTGTGTATCGATTTTTAAATTACTGTAGTTATTAAAACAATGAAGATAAAGGTAATATAAAGGATTCTGATTCTAATATAATTTGACCTTCAGACTTAACCACTGACTCAAAATAAGAAAAAACTTCAGGGATAATTACTTTGATATGTCATCAGCGTGTCTCTTAGCCTGTGCTTCCATGGCGGTCCTCTGTCGCTGCAGCTCATCGGTGGTCAGCTTCAGCTTTTCATTAGCAGACGACAGCGAGAGGTCCAGCTCAGCCACGGTCTGCTCCAGCTCAGCCAGGCGCTCCAGATGCTTGGAGGTCGGCACTTTGATCGTGGGCTTCTTCATTAGCTCCTGGAAAAGGTTTACGGGAGCATTAAACAAAACACTTACAACAGTGCTCTAAGACTCTGGAACATCTTCTGAATTACATAGTTTTCTATGAAAAAAATGACATTATACAGACAGTATCCTTAGAAATACAATAAATGACCTGTTGTTATTCAAATAAGGCGTCTCTGGATATATATATATGAAAGCAATATCATTAACTACATGTACCATTGTTGTTCTGTATCAAAATTGTGATAGCTGAACTCTTTCAGCCCCATCTTCCCATTGTTTTGTCTGCCAAGGAAATTGGGTTTTCATCGGCATTACCGCTGCTCATCTGTCTTCATGTTAGTTAGCAGGATTACACATGAACAACTGGAATGATTACCAGGAAACTTGGTGTAAGAAAAAAATTCATGGATGTTGATGAAAAATATCCAGCATGTTTAAAGGACTTTTAAATGTGGTTTAACAAGGAGACTGTTTGGCTGGGGCAGAGGTATTCGCTCTCTGTGTGCCAGTTAATCTTATTTTATTTTATTCCACTTTCTGTGTGTAACTACAGGGACTGTGTATTGGTCTCTGAGAGTGGCCAAAAATTGGTAGTTCAGACTCAATCCTGTGTAGACTGCGTAGAGTTGACCCTGAAAATAAATAAATAAATAATTAAAACAAGAAGAGATAGAAATGCTTACCATTGCTGTCTGTTTGAAGCGGTCCAATGACGTGTCAGAGTGCAAGTCAAGCTTCTGATGTAGAATCCTGAGCTCCTCCTGATGTCTCTTTATCATCTCCTCTTGATCCTGGGATCAACAAGGTGTAGTTGGAGTGAAATATACATTTTGAAGTCTTTCCATCCATTATCTACACTGCTTATCTTATTTGAGGGTTGCAATGGGAACTGGAGCCATTCCCAGCTAATATTGGGAAAGAGGCGGGGTGCATCGCCGACAGGTTACCAGCATATCACAAGGCCAACATGCAGAGACACGCAAACGGGGGAATAACGCAGAAAGACCCCTCCCGAACTGGGAATCAAACGGGGAATCAAACCAGGAAACGTCTTGCTGTGGGTAAACACGACTCTACCGTGGCATAGTCAATTTAAAGTTTTTCTTCTCTATTTATTTAAGTGACAGACTGACAGTTTCCACACAACACCTACTCAGTCAAATGGTCATTAAAATGGGTACTACCCCACTTATACCTGCTGCTGGCTCCCCCTACCGGCCTCATCTGTCTAACACTCTCATCATCTCATTCAGACAATAATTACAGAGCACAGGCATCCTTTCCACATTATGACAGAAACGAATGCAACCTTGTGAATAAGGAATACAATGTTGGTGTTAGTGAGCCCCAAACCAGAGCCATTTTACGCTTGCACTCCTGACCATAAGCTTAATGTTTTATGTAAATTAATTCATATCAACTGAAGCCTGGTTTACTTTGACTACTTCGGTCCCATTGTGAGTCTTCTTTAATTTCTCTTCTCTTAAATTTAGCTTTTTTAATTCCAGCGAACAAAATAAAAGTGTGTGATGTAGACACTATTTTCTCCTCTAGTTTCATTTGCTTTTAATGTCAATGGCAGTAACAGTTAATGGGGGGTTTAATTACTATTGACCAAAGAACTGTGGATTTCCTGGGATCACCACCACATGTTTGTGGAAACTGCACTTGGTTATTACGTGTACTAGAGCTCTGTTTCTGATCATCTCTTCGTCTTTTTTTTAAGGGCAAAAAGTACTGTCCAAAGACTTCTGTCGTGAAGCAGAACATAAACAATGAAGCTGTTTCCAAATTGGATGAAAACCTTTCCTCCAGAAACCACTGGCTTAATCAAGTACATAGTTGATGATATAATTGGGAAAGTTAAGATCCACATTAAATAAAGTTGCTCCTCCACAAATAAATATCCATCGCTATAGAAAACTGCTCATTCATCCTTTATTCGTCATCTAGGAGATTGTAACTGGAGTACCTGAGAAGTCTATAAGAAAACTGTCTGTAATTCAAAGTGCAGCAGCTGGAGTCTTAACTATAACAGAGAGAACGGATCACATTACCCTGCAGATTAAGACACTGCAGCGGCTACCTGTACTATTTAGAGAACATTTTTAAGTTCTTTTACTAGTCAATAAAACTTTGAATGGCCTTGCTCCTCCATACATCAGAGATTTTATTTCATTTTATGTCCTTGCCAAATGACTCAGATCCTCCTGAGTTGTCTTTTAAATGTTCCTTATGTGTCCCATAAAAGTACCGCTGAGGCGGCCTTATGTTTTTTAGCCCTTGCTCTGCGGAGAATGTTACCGCTGGTAATGGTTAGAAATATTTTTTTTCATCTGGCTTTTCATTTGGATTATTGTTAAATCTTTACCTTAGTTTTTATCTAATAATATTTTCTTTCATTTAACTTAACTTGTATTTTCTAGTTGAGAATATACATTTTGTTAAGTTTAACATCTACTCCTCTTCTAATACCTATCTACTACTAAAGTACTTTTGACCAAATTCTATGACTATAAAGATTAAGCTTGTTGTTCCCCTTATAAAAAAAACTGGTGTAGACATCTTTGAGGTCACTGAGTTCTGGGAATTTCTCCCCCTAAACATTTCACATGGTTTCATTTAAATAATTTTACAAGGCTTAAAGAGGTGGGCCTGTGTATGGCAGGGCTGACATAAATTCACTCTCACATTCTCACCTACGAGAAATAAGGATCCCCAATTAACCTAAGCTGTATGTCTTTGGACTGTAAGAGGAAGCCGGAGTATCTTCATGCTGTGAAGTGACAGTACTAACCACTGCAACACACTGTGGCCACTTCTAAACACTACACAGGAGTCACTTAAGGATTAATAAAGGGGATTTGTTGCATTAGGAATCACTGCACGCCCAGCACTTCTACTTGCATCACTGTACCTCTCTGGCTTGAGCCAACTGGTTCTGGTATTTCTTTAATACGTCCTCCTTCTTTTCAAGTCGACCCTGGAGGTCTTTGATGGCCTGCTGAGCCAGCTTGAGGGCAGGCTGACAATCCGACTGGCCCTCCTCGTGCTTGGCGAGGTCAGCCAGGAGGCGTTCTCTGTTGGCAGCAGCTGGGAGCCGAAGACGCAACTCATTGATGACTTTATCCCTGGACACAATGTTCTGTTCTGCCTTCCACAGAGCCTCTGCTTTCTCTTTCAACTTCTGCATGTGAAGGATTATTCAAACAATATATGATGGGCTCGACATGGAAGGAATTCTTATGAGGAGGGATGGAGTACTATACCTCATCCAAACTTTTGCAGGTGGCCTGTGTGTCCAAGATGGTGCGGACATGCTCTCTGATTTTACCCAGAGCAAAGTCTAACTGATGAGCAAGAGGTAGACTGGGGTCTGGTAGGGAGCCGCTTCCTTCATCAAACTGCAAACAACCCAAACAAATGTCATTACATTATTTGTAAATATAATACATTTATCACTACACTAAATCCAAGTTTTATGACTGAACTTGAAAACTGAGAGAGAGCTGGAAAACTAATTTATCGCATTGCCATTATCTTTTATTGATTTCTTTGTCAACCACTTTAAACAGGAGCTTACCTTTTTCACACTGCTCACAATCTCATCTTGGTGTTTCTCATACTGATCCACTTGGCGCTGCAGCTCCACCTCTCGCTGATCCCACATGAGCTGGTGTTCTTCTTGAAGCTTGAGATGAAAAAGAGTTTTCTACTTTAGCCTTGTATGTTACATTACTGCTGATACACATAGTACTGAAAAGCTCCTTAACAAGTGTGGTTTCAATCGCGACACTTTTACCCAATTATTGTATTTGAGTCATGCCACATTCATCCAACTAAAAAACCTTGATTATAACTGATTATAAAATGTGTAAGCGTGTGTAAAAATCGTCACGTTTGTTTTTCCTCTCACAGTGTTTTGCTGCACATTATCCTCTTCCAGAGTCCGGATGTTTCGCTCCTGCTGCTCCACAAGGTTCTTCAGATACCTGATCTCCTCCTTCTGGACCATCAGTTCTCTACCTTTGCGCAGCTCCTGCAGACGAGCCTCTTCCATCTTCTTGTGCCATTCAGTTATCTGTTTGAATGAAGTTCTGTCAGACAACTCACGTTTGATCATGTAATATATTTATAACAACAGATTTAGTGTTTGGCGTCTAGGCTCCAACTTAATCACTCCCCCATATGATTACACAGGAATGATGGGGGTGATGAGCAAATACTTGTAACCCCCCGTTGGAGCCTATAGGTGGATGCTGGGCCTACAGGTGGATGCTGGGGTGGTGGAGGGACTGAAGCAACAGGTAGCAATACTGCAGCAGCAGTGCGAGCAAGAGGGGTTGATGGGAAATGTCTCTCTGGTTAAATAGACCACCTGATAAGGTGGGTGTGTATTATAGATGGTTGTGGAGATTGAGGTATGTCACATGATGTATGTCACGTGATGTATGTCACGTGATTGGCGCAGCGCAGCTCGAGTTGCCTGCCAGAACTAGCTCGCAGGCGTCGCCATAGTTGTGGGTAAGAAGTCCCAAATGTTATTCTTCCAATTTCAAGTACTTGTATTATTATGCTATAACATCATTTTTTAGTTTTAATATTTGTAAATGGTCTCTATTTATATAGCACTTTTCTAGTCTTCATCACCACTCAAAACTCTTTACAGTAATTTTTTTTCTGCATTCTCCCATTCACACACACATTTATACAGTACATTGAATCTATAGGCAGCACTGTTTTTTCTATGAGGGTCAATTTGGGGTTCAGTATCTTGCCCAAGGACCCTTCGGCATGCAGATTAGGAAGACATAGATCAAACCGCAGACCTTCTGGTTAGAGGACGAACGCTTTGTGTTTACGAATACAACATTTTCTGAACTGACCTTCTGGGCTCCTTTCACATCCTTCAGTGTTGAGATGAGCTCCTCCAGCCCTCGACTCCTCAGTTCCAGCTCCTCAACCCTGCCCTCTGCTCTTCTCCTCTCCTTCTCTGCCTTCCTCTTTTCCTCCTGGGCTTTCGCTCTGTCCTCTTGGAGGTTCATCATGGTCACAGAGAACTTTTCCTGCTGGGGGAGCGGCAGCGCTCCCGCAAACTGCCTCCGTAGTGATTGGATGGTTTGCCGCAGGTGCTTGGAGCGATTTCTGCCCTCCTGGCGGGCAAGGAACAGAGTGTGCTCGCTGGCATCCAGCCGCTGTTCAGCACGCAGCTTGTAGGCCTCCAACTTGTGAATGTGAGAGGTGGAAGCCTCCAGTTTGGCAAAGGCGGCTGACTCACTCAGCTGCAGAGCCACAATGTGCTGGTGGAGCTTCGCAATGAGGGCTTTCTCATCTGAATGTGACTGAGGGACAGAGACAACACTGAAGACGAGGGTTTTCACACAACTCACAAATACTAATGAACAGTATTTACAGTTTGCTACACAAACAGGTTTGTGTGTGTTTGGATTACTTAAGTATACAAATTCAGCTCTCCAATAATGATTATACTATAATATAATGATATGAATTCTCACACATTCTTAAGTACCTAAAGTTGTGACAGCTGATTCACCGTGTGAGAATAAACAGGATGTAAAAACATGTCAACTTTAATGGGAAACTAAACTAAAGTCAAATTAATTTAAAGTAGATTAGAGATTTTACAGAATCGTAATACTGCTGACTAGACCGGCAAGAGTAAACACTTTGTTTGAATATATATATATTTTAAACAATTACCTGGAAGTCCATTATTTGTCTCCTCAGAACTTCTACCTCCATCTGATTGGACTGTTGTCTCGCTTGTAGAGCAGACGCCTGCATCACAGCCACATCAGACACCTCTTGAAGCCTGTGCAAAAAAAGAGGAAAAAAACACATTACATACTTAACGAAATGTAAAATTAGACCTAATGTCTTTCCTGGCATATTAACTGGTACACAACACTTACAAGAGTGCAAAGGCAAGTGTCACAGCTTCCAACCATAAAATTAAATTAAATAAGAAGTAGGTGACATATAAATCAAACCACATTTATTTTTAAAACCCATAATCACAATTTGTCACATAGGGCTTAAACAAGGTGTGACATCCTCTGCCCATCTTGACCCTCAACAAGAGTTAGGACAAACAACTAAAAAATCCTTTTAACAGGGTAATAGAATGTAGAAATCTCAGAGAGCCACGTGTGAGGGATCCCTCTTCCAGGACGGAGAGAAGTGCAATACATGCCATGTTTAAAGGAGAACATCAGAAAGATAAGGCTATTAGCAGCATAGATTAGAATAAACACTTTGTAGCATAACTGAAGATCAATGAATTGATGGATAATTGTCAGTAGTGGTCGCATATCTGAGGAGAAATATTGTATATCAAGCAGGCTTGTTGTAATCATATAAGATAGAGGCACAATGTGTCCTGCACCACACTGAAGAACCATCTACTCAGCTGACGTCCTCTGGATACATAATGAACCCTACAGTGTTTCATATCCATTGATTTAATTGGTGCCACAAAATATCTACCAACACATACAAACACAATATGCTCATCTTTGGATTCCACCAAGATTCCCTCATAATTCTCAGAGAATTTCTCAGAGAACTTTCCATCTCGCAATGTTAAAGAAAGTCAAATATTGGATTCTACCCATAACCTCCTTGGCAGATGTAGTGATTCCATTTCATGATGATGTCATCATGATGTAAATATACCATATTATACAGTGTCTCTAATCTTATTGATTGCTAAAGTCAATACATTGCTCCACTAAATGGCATTTTCTGACTTCATAGTGATAACATGATGATCACTTATCTACCAGGTTGTAGAAAATTATTTTCTGATCAACACAACATTAAGGTCATTAATGAGAACATTAATGATTTATCTCAGGCCTGCAGATTGTTAAACTTACTTAGAAACCTTGATGTGGAGCTCAGCCTCAGCCTTCTCCAGCTCTGTGATCCTTGCTCTATCAGCATCGCTCACAGCTTTACTGATGCTGTCTGCCAGCTCATCTCTCAGCTCCCGCTCGATCCTCTGGGCGTCTACGTTCATACGGGTCAACTGAGGAAAAAGAATATTATTACTGCTTGATAAAATTCTTGGAATTACAAATTCTTGGAAAAACTGCTCTTAATGACTACGAATTTGGCACAGACACTCTTGTTGCAGAATAGCGTTGTTGTTTTTGGAATTTATGTATGAACCAAAATGATGAAACAATTAAATACTTGTTCCCATCACACTATCGCATAAACATACTCTTCATTTGTAGAAACCAAAACAAATATCTTTATCATAAGACTGCGTATCTGGTGTATGCGGGAAATTTGTGGCCTTTATCATCAAGCTCTATTTATTGAAAAAACAATCACATTGACTCACTTGCGTGAGAGAAAGTCATCAGTCTTCTTTCTTGAATACCCTTACCTCTGCAAACTTGGCCTCCAGCTCTAAGTTGCGCTCTTCCATTTGTCTGAGGGAATTCCTCACATGTTCAAACATTCTGTTGGCATGCTCCGCTCTCTGCCTCTCGTTCAGCTCCTTCATCTCAAGAGTGGTGATTCGTCTGGCAGTAGATGCCATTTCATTGTTGGCCAATGCCTTGCTTGCCTTATCCATTCCATTTTCACCTCCTGATATTAAGTAGAAAACATCATTAGAGATATCATGGCTGGGAGTTGAGCTAAACAATTCTTTTGTTCCATCAAAGCAATTAAGACCTATTCTTAGTCCAAAATTAAACGCTGCTGATGCAGCCGATGCTGACCAGATTATATTTGTAGGAGTTCTGAAGGACATATTTGTTTATGACGTCATTTTACTGAATATACTATATGTTGATAAGAATAATGGCCATAACCTCATATTGTAAAAGACTACGCATTTTCCCTCTGAATCCCACAGGAAGGAAATGGTGAAAGATATGTGTATGCAAAGCAAGCATAGTGTGTCAAGGTTAAACTGCACGGGTAGCCATGCTGCAGACACAGCAAGAAAATGTTATATTCACCTCTTCGCTCACACATTACACACAGCGCATGTGTGTCAGCGCTCTAACGCTGTTTGACTTTCACTAAACGACATTTAAAAAAACACGATATAAAGACATTCAATTAAATAAAAATGGCTGAACTTGATATAATGAGCACTATCCCCCTTTTACCAGTTGAACTGATGTTCTCCCATGCCTGCTCCAACGTATTTATTTTCTCCTTAGTGATCTCCAGCTCTTTATTCATGGCAGAAATTTGTTCCCGGAGAGACTCATTTTCACTCTGAGGCAGGAACAAAACAGAAATATCCTTACTATTATTCAACTACAAATGTAGGTATATTAAAGATGTAATGACTGCCATGTTTTAATACCTCCAAATGTTCGAGATTGTTGGTTCTCTGTATGAGGCAGCTGTCCCTCTGCAGCATGTCTCTGTACTTGACTGTGAGTTCTGTGTACTGTTTGTTAGCCTTCTCCAGGTTTGATGAGGGCACACTATCATCCAAGGCCTTTTGCAGTGCTGCTATCTGATATGAAGCCATTTCCTGTGCACAAAACAAAGAGCAGTATATGTTAGTAATAATGACCGATGCCAACACAACCTTTGCTTGTGATGTTTAAAAGGAGTGTTACTTTTACATTCCTTTTCAAAAATATATATATTTACCACAACATTTTCTGCAGCATTTGGACTGTAACAGGTATGTATTATGTATTATACGTAAAATGTAAAAGTTTTCGTATTAAGAAAAATAAAATTCCAAAACCAATATGTCTGGTTCGTATCAGCTGATGTTATCTGTAAAGTAATTATTGATCGGGCTCTAAATGAAATGTTCTCGGCCTAACTTGACTTGTGATCACCCTAAATTAGAGTCTAAATTTTCTAAATCTCTAAAACCTAAAATCTCTAAAATAGTTAAAATGGCCCCAGGTTGATACATATTATAATTTCTGTATAGCAGAAGTCCTTTACATTTTAATTTCCATTATGAAAATAATATAAGGCTCAGTCAACTATGCTAAATGCAGCCTTTTCTTTTGAACCTGCACATTTTTTTTATTTAAGTAGTTATCTGTTATTAGAGGAAGCTATTGAAGACCAAACAACACATACTTTCACTAAACACATTATCGTTAAATAAAACTGCTTCATTTAAAAAAAGAAGAGAAAATTGCTCTTCAACTCTGGATAGATTATGTGAGAGTTGGTTTCTGTATTAGGTAATTTGTTTGGTTATAAAATAGTTTTTGCTTGATTCTCTGTACCTTGTATCTCTGCAGGTAGCCTATCCTCTGAGTGACCGAAGCTTGCATACGGATGCTGTCGTCCTGTAGCTTGTTGTTCTCCTTGCGCAAGTGCTGTTCCTGCTCCAGTAGGGTGGTGTAGCGCCGTGTCAGTTTCTTTTCATTCACCTTCAGCACAGTCAACTTTCGCAACGCTTCACTCAATTGTCTCCGGACTTCCACTGGATCCTTTTCAAGCATGTCTAACAGCTCCTGATGGTTGAAATAGATACATGCACCAATGAAACGGTTTGATCCACTGTGAAATTTCAATGGGGGAGTCAACATGAGGTAAAATAAGCAAAGTGAAGCACAGCAGGTTATCTTTCACTGCTTTTACAAAGGCTTTAAAAAACCATGTGTAGACACCAAAGGTCAAAACTCAAATCATTCTTCTCGTAAGGTATTCTGTGCCATCCTAAATTCTCAGGGGTCTCGTCATATTTTTAACTGGAAGACAGGTCACTGGTTTGTTCCCACTATACTTTTTTCATGTTCAGCCAGTAAGAAGAAAGCATCAGACGGACACAAAACAACATGGACATAAGAGATTGGGAGAGATTTATCTGTAATACATTCAGTTCCTTATTGCAGGTTTTTAAGTGTTTTGATGTGTATGTGTGTGTGTGTGTGTGTGTGTGTGTGAGAGTGTGTGTGTCTTTGTGTGAATATTTCAGACTGTAAAGCACTTTATGTGAGACACATAAATGCAGTGCACCTTGCAGCCTTTAATTTCCATTAACATTTTTTTGGTCTGACTTACGTTGAACTCTTGGATTTTAACAGCGTCCACCTGCTTCTGTTCCTCTAGTTTGTCCTTCACATCTTCAAATGTCTGTTTCTCCTTCTGCCACTCAGCCTTTTCACTGAGCGATAAAAACACACAATAAAAACATTGATAAAAGGGACTGGCAGCACAGCCGCCTGCCCCCATATAAAAGACTATCTTAAATTTTGCACTTCAGGTCACAAACCTCATATTAACTTGTGAGAAACTTTATTGTTACCCACCTCAGGTATTCTTTATAGAGGAGTCCTTGTTGGTGGCTGATAACAGCAAACTTCTCTTTGTATTCTTCCAATGTTGTTTCAAGTGTCTTGCTTTTGTCCTCCCTGTTTTTGAGCTCCTGATTCATTGAAATATTATTATTTAATTGAGAGTCAAGTGATGTAGTTGATTTATATTTTAGGTATTTTCGTGCAAGTCTTCAGAAGATGGCAACACTGACCTGAAGAAGTCGAACAACATACTCATTTAAGGAACTGATGACCTCAGTGCTACTGGGCTCCAGGCTCTCAGGGAGGGTCAGGGGTCGGAGAGCTAGTCCACTGCATTTTGACTTCCTAAGCAGCTCCAATTCACCTTCAAGTTGTCTAACCTGAGAAGCACAGATACTTTTTTAACCTCAATACCCATTTCTGTTTATGTAATCTGTATATAACGGCAGTTACATAATAAAAGGTTTGAACAATAATACAGCATTACTCCAAACTGCTAAGCAAGAGTCATTGTCAACCACCTGATGCCTACAATACTGTTTGTCCTTCAAACAAAGACAAACAGTACTGTAGGCATCAGGTGGTTTTTATAAAAATGCAAGTGCCATTCAAATACATTTTTGTGAGACATAAATCACCAAAGCCAAGCACACTTATAAACAGAGAAATGAGAATAAAATGTACAACAGTATTCAAGAGCAAGCGAGGAGCAAGAAAAAAGACACAAAAAACGCAAAGTAGTATAACAGAATTAGAACTTCAAGATGAGCTTGATAGCTGCCTAAAGGACAGCCTTTGATACATGGCAAGGCTTTCAGATTCTAAGAGGAGAGATCCAACTAACATTTAGCTGATTCATGTTCAGGATAAAAAAATACTAATTTGTGTTTCATTGAAACTGAATGCAAGATGAAAAGATTGTTTACCCCATTTCTTCTATTATAGGAAACAGGAGCAAAAAATGTAAAACACAGAGAACACTGGCTCTCTAAAGAAATATTCCAGCTATGCTAATTGCTCTCAGAGACTGTACACCGTGTCTATCAATCTTCATTATGTAAATTAGAAAATTGTGCGTGGTTAACTACTCTCATGTGAAATATTCATGCTTTGGATTTCAAAAAGAGAGTTGCGACACACAGTTGAAAGCATTTGGAGTTGGCTTTAAATAACCAGCCTTCAATGGCGGCTTGACTTTGAAAAACCTGTCAAATGATATTTATGTGTATGGCAAGAGAAACTTGAGCCGCCACAATTCACGCATGTGAATCAAGCACCCTGCAGAGCAGAAGCAAGGCTATGTTTGGTGTCAGCTAACAATAGGGTTGGAAAAATCCTTAATTTAGTTTATGCTGTTAAGAAATGAAAAGCATCAGAGGGGCAATATATAGCCAGCACCCTGTGCATATTTTACATGGGCTACTATAAAGAAACTTAATAAACATGTAGAAATAGAGAAAGCATATTTTTTGTGTGAACTAATAATTTTGTAGTTCTCTGTTGAATATTAAACAAATTCCGTCTATATGGGTACTTGAATTAATAAATGTGTAGTTAAAAGATGTGCTGACTCTATTTAAATAAATAATTATGATCAGGGTGCCCTTTTTTCCCTGATTGAGCACCTGCCCCCCTCCCCTAAAATGTCTGTGTGTGGCCCTGGTCTGGATGTACCTTTTCTTTTGCTCTGGCGAGCTGACCAAAGCTGCTTGTGGCCTCCTCCCGGGCCAATTTCAGTTCCTGTCTCAGTTCTTCGTTTCTTCCTAAGAGCTGATGAAGTTGGGGCTTGAGGTGCAGGGTTGACTCAGACTGCCCACTCATGTTGACATCTATTGCCTGTGGAAGAAGATGACAGTTGAATCTCAATTGAAACAAATGTAAATATTTGATGATAAAATATCCCTGTTTGTGAAATAGAAAGGACAAGGGTCCGCATCACAGCTCCTCCACTATCATATTCGCTTACTGTTTAGACTTGTACATAAAATAAACAGATTTTGCTCAAAATCGCACCACCGACAGCAAATATCACATTAATATCACTATTTGTGATTGTGGGTATTTCTCGCTACTTCCTCTTGTAATACACAGATCTGATGAAATTTGTTGTTTAGTTGCTATGTGACCAGCCCTCTGCCTCACCAAGAAACTGAAATACCTGGGAGGGGAGTATGCCCATTGTTTTCAAGGCAGCAGATCTAACTGTAAAAGCACTGTACTTAAGCGTGATACTCAAACCCACTGCCACTGCGAACGACTGAAAGAACAAGATCAAGAAGTGGCGGTAATGAGTTTAGTCTGTCAGGTGTCTGGGCTCAGCCTTAGAAATAGGGTGAGGAGGTTATACATCCAGAGTAGCTCTGAGTAGAACCGCTGCTCTTTCACCTTGAAAGGGGAAATTTGAAGTGGTTCAGGCATCAAGTCCGGATGCCTTCTCTGTGCCTGGAAAGAAGGGCTTGGGAGAGGGACGTCTGGGATACCATACTAGGACCACATAAGTGGAGGACAATAGATGGATACACATAACACAGATTTTATTGTTTTCTAATGTTGCCTTTACATGTGTAATGTGACTGTACTAGTTCAATCATGCCTAAGATAGAAGTCAACTAGTTTAACTAGCTCAAGTTGGGTGATACTGATAACCTTGAGATTGCAGAATTCTTGACACATTCAAGTCGGCAATGTGGGAACATTTTCATTAGCCCCGAACTGTGGCTCAACATCCAAGAGCTGAATGAAACTGTGGATTTGGAAATCCATAATAATATTTCCATTCTGCTTTAATAAGACAGACTAATGGCTTATTGGAGAAAGAGGCTAGATATATGTCATACAACTGGCACGTTCTGAATTTTTTAAGGGGGGTGAGGATTGTGTATCTCTTTTTTAAAGCTCATTACAATAACATCCTTCAGGTAAAAAATGTATCGCACAAAGATGCATTTAAATGATATGCCATTATGTAAAAATGTCAAAAGTAATGCAAGACAAAATGCAACACAAATGCAAATAAAATACCAGAGTTATTCATGAGAAATTTGTTAAAACTTGCAAGATCGTTTTTGCTTAAGAAAGGTCTGAACTGCCGAAACTTTAAGCTGGATGGAGAGAACCTGTGGAAGTTTAGCGTCATGGTTGAAAATATAAACACGTACTGAAAACACATTTACTGATGCTGAACAACTGAATTAAATAATTGGATATATACATTGTTCATCATCTCATCTCATCGTCATCCGCTTATCCGGGGTCGGGTCGCGGGGGGAGCAGCTCAAGCAGGGGGCCCCAGACTTCCCTTTCCCGGGCCACATTGACCAGCTCTGACGGGGGGATCCCGAGGCGTTCCCAGGCCAGTGTTGAGATATAATCTCTCCACCTAGTCCTGGGCCTTCCCCGAGGTCTCCTCCCCACTGGACGTGCCTGGAAAACCTCCCAAGGGAGGCGCCCAGTGGGCATCCTTACCAGATGCCCGAACCACCGCAGCTGACTCCTTTCTAAGTAAAGGAGCAGCGGCTCTAATCCGAGTTCCTCACGGATTACTGAGCTTCTCAACCTATCCCTAAGGGACACGCCAGCCACCCTTCTGAGAAAACTCATCTCGGCCGCTTGTACCCGCGATCTCATCCTTTCGGTCATCACCCAGCCCTCATGACCATAGGTGAGGATAGGAATGAAGATCGACCGGTAGATCGAGAGCTTTGCCTTGCGGCTCAGCTCTCTTTTCGTTACAACGGTGCGGTAAAGCGAAGGCAATACCGCCCCCGCTGCTCCGATTCTCCGGCCAATCTCACGCTCCATAGTACCCTCACTCGCGAACAAGACCCCGAGGTACTTGAACTCCTTCACTTGGGCTAAGGACTCATTTCCTACCCGGAGTAAGCAATCCATCGGTTTCCTGCTAAGAGTCATGGCCTCAGATTTAGCGGTGCTGATCCTCATCCCAGCCGCTTCACACTCGACCGCCAAGCGATCCAGTGAGTGCTGAAGGTCACAAGCCGATGATCCAATGAGGACCACATCATCTGCAAAAAGCAGTGACGAGATCCTCAGACCACCGAACTGCAACCCCTCCCCACCACGACTACGCCTCGATATCCTGTCCATGTATATCACAAACAGGATTGGTGACAAGGCTCAGCCCTGGCGGAGACCAGCACCCACTGAGAACGAAACTGACTGGCTGCCGAGGACCCGAACACAGCTCTCGCTTTGGGAAAACAGAGATTGGATGGCCCTGAGGAGAGACCCCCTTACCCCATACTCCCGCAGCACCTCCCACAGTTTCTCCCGGGGGACCCGGTCATACGCCTTCTCCAGATCCACAAAACACAAGTGGACCGGATGGGCATACTCCCAGGCCCCCTCCAGGATCCTTGCGAGAGTGAAGAGCTGGTCCGTAGTTCCACGTCCGGGGCGAAAACCGCATTGTTCCTCTTCAATCTGAGGTTCGACGATTGGCCGAACCCTCCTTTCCAGCACCTTGGAGTAGACTTTACCAGGGAGGCTGAGAAGTGTGATACCCCGGTAATTGGTACACACTATCTGGTCCCCCTTTTTGAACAGGGGAACCACCACCCCGGTTTGCCACTCCTTTGGCACTGTACCCGACTCCCACGCGATGTTGAATAGGCGTGTCAACCATGACAGCCCCTGAACACCCAGAGCCTTTAGCATTTCTGGCTGGATCTCATCAATCCCTGGGGCTTTGCCACTGCGGAGATGTTTGACTACCTCAGTGACCTCCACCAGGGAAATTGACGACGAAACACCATCAACCTCGAGCTCTACCTCCAACATAGAGGGCGTGTTATTCGGATTCAGGAGTTCCTCAAAGTGTTCCTTGCAACGTCTGACGACCTCCTCAGTTGAGGTCAACAGAGTCCCATACTTACTGTACACAGCTTGGATGGTTCCCCGTTTCCCCCTCCTGAGGTGCCGGATAGTCTTCCAGAAACACTTTGGTGCCGACCGAAAGTCCTTCTCCATGGCCTCTCTGAACTTCTCCCACACCCGCTGCTTAGCCTCCGACACGGCAGCAGCTGCAGCCCTTCGGGCCTGTCGGTACCCTGCAATTGAGTCCGGAGTCCTCCAGGATATCATATCCCGGAAGGCCTCCTTCTTCAATCGGACGGCTTCCCTGACCACCGGTGTCCACCACGGTGTCCGAGGGTTACCGCCCCTTGAGGAGCCTAAGACCCTGAGGCCACAGCTAGCCACCGCAGCTTCAGCAATGGAGGCTTTGAAAACCGCCCACTCCGGCTCAATGCCCCCAACCTCCACAGGAATGCCAGAAAAACTCCGCCGGAGGTGTGAGTTGAAGATACCTAGGACGGGGGCCTCCTCCAGACGTTCCCAGTTCACCCGCACTACTCGTTTGGGCTTACCAGGTCTATCCAGAAATTTCCCCCATTCCCTGATCCAACTCACAACCAGATGGTGGTCGGTTGACAGTTCCGCCCCTCTCTTTACCCGAGTGTGGCCTCAGATCAGATGACACGATCACAAAATCGATCATTGATCTTCGGCCTAGGGTACTCTGGTACCAGGTACCCTTATGAGCACCCTTATGTTCGAACATGGTGTTTGTTATGGATAATCCATGACTAGCACAGAAGTCCAATAACAAACGACCACTCGGGTTTAGATCAGGGAGGCCGTTCCTCCCCACCACGCCTCTCCAGGTGTCTCCATCGTTGCCCACGTGGGCGTTGAAGTCACCCAGCAGAACTACGGAGTCCCCTACTGGAGCCCCATACAGGACTCCATTCAGGGTCTCCAAGAAGGCCGAGTACTCTGAGCTGCTGTTTGGTGCATACGCACAAACAACAGTCAGAGTTTTCCCCCCTACAACCCTTAGGCGCAGGGAGGCGACCCTCTCGTCTACCGGGGTAAACTCCAACACTGCGGCGCTCATACATTGTTATTAAATAAAAATAAATATCAACATGTGATGTTTTTTACTAGTGTGTAATCATCTAAATTGTACCAATTGTTGTTTTCTTTACCCTAGAATGGGCCATTTATATTTTAATACTTAAATACATCGGGAGCAGGTTCTCTCTACTGAAGACACCATTTTTTACAGTAGTCAAAACTGGACAAACTAAACACCTTTTGAGTTTTTATGACAAAATAGGGTTACCACAGGATCTCTTTAATGTTTTGAAGGGGAGGGTGAGGTGAGGGGTATTCAGCTGCAGCATGACACTTTATCACTAGATGTCACTAAATTCTACACACTGAACCTTTAAAAGTCAAAGTTAAAATCAGATAATAGTCATGCACTGGGTTGGGTACCACAGATATATGACATTTATCTTAGGAAAATGATGTGTGAGATGTATACAAATATGTTTAAATTAATTCAGAGCACTAATTTCAGACTTATTTGAGATGAACATGTCAATAAAAATAAATAAAGCAGAAAACAGTAAAAGGGCATTTTAATTTATCCGCCTATGTATTTGATCAAGTTTGATTAGATGTTATTTATCAATTATTACTTATTGTTTATCCCACAGTTTCATTCCCAAGCTGAGAATCGATGCGTCTGTCCATTCATCCATCCATCTATTTTCTTCCTCTCACAAGGGCCAGGTCATGGCAGCAGACTAAGCAGTATTCCAGATGTCCCTTTCCCCAACAAACTTTTTCAGTTCCTCGTATGGAATCCTGAGGCCTATTTATTATCCCTCCAGTGAGTTCTCAAGTGGGGTACCTGGTTTCTATTCGGCTGTGCTCCAAGTTGCCCTGACACCTTTATGGAGGAAACTAATTTCCACTGCTTGTGTTAAGGATCTTATTATTTTGGTCAGTTTCAAAAGCGCATGACCATAAGTGAGAGTTGAAACATAGGTTTCCTGCTAAATTGAAAGCTTTTGCTTTCTGGCTAAGCTACCTATTGCCACTATTGGGCCAGTACAATGTCTGCTGATGGTGCACTCAGCTGCCTGTCTATCTCCTATTTCACCCTCCCCTGACTCGTTGACAAGACCTAGAGCTTTTGCTAAAACGATGTCGGACACAGTAGTTTTCTCTGGCCCGCTCCCTAATACAACAGGTGACGACATGTTTAGCCGCATGTTGTCTTTTAACCGCTGGCTGTCGAGGTGGTGTCCTGTAAACGGCGTGGGCTTTATAGATAATTGGCTAACTTTTTTGAGAAAACCTGGTCTTGTTAGGAGAGACGGCGTTCATCCCACTTGGGATGGAGCAGCTCTCTTATCTAGGAATATTACTAAGTCAATAACATAACAACCCATAGTTGGGACCAGGAAGCAGAGCTGCAGTGCTAAACACTTCTCTGCGCTCCCTCTGGATCAGTCACAAAACCCCATAGAGATTGTGTCTGTTCACAGTCCGATTAATTTATTGAAATTAAACAATAACAGAGCGAGAACTCCACAAAAAAATTTAATACAAATTAAAACAACCTCTGAAACAATACAGGAAACCCAGACTTTTAAATGTGGTCTTTTAAACATTAGATCACTGGAAAAAAAAGGCTCTTTTAGTTAATGAAATAGTCTCTGATTACAACATAGATTTATTGTCCCTCACTGAGACGTGGCTGCATCCTGATGATTATGTCAGTCTAAATGAATCTACTCACCCCAGTCATATCAATTCACAGGTTCCTAGAGAAATTGGGCGAGGAGGTGGAGTTGCTGCTATTTTTAACTCCAGTCTATCAATTAATCCTAAACCTAAACTCAGCTACAAGTCATTTGAATGTCTGGTTCTTAGTCTTCCACGCCAATCCAGGAACCACCAACAGCCAATCATATTTGCCGTAGTTTACAGTGCTCCCAGGGCTTATACTGAATTTTTAAAGGAATTCCCTGAGTTTTTATCAAACTTAGTCCTAAAGACCGATAAAATTATTATTGTTGGTGACTTTAATATTCATGTTGATAATAATAAAGATTGCCTTAGCGTAGCATTTATTTCAATACTAGACTCTATTGGTTTCAGTCAGTGTGTGCACAAACCTACTCATTGTGGTAACCACACACTTGACCTTGTATTATCGTATGGTGTCGCAATTGAAAATTTAACAGTACTTCCGCGCAATCCAGTTCTATCAGACCATAATTTAATAACCTTTGATTTTTCAATAACTGAATATATGCCACTAATAAAAAATTCATTTTCTAGATGTCTACCTGATAGTGCTGTAGCTAAATTTAAGGAAATAATCCCAATTACATTTAAACCCGTATTAGCAGTAGATATAAACAACAAATTCTTTAAAACCCTGAGCTCCATTGAGATCGACCACCTCGTCGATAGCTCTGCAGACTCATTACGATTAACATTAGACTCAATAGCGCCTCTAAAAAAGAAAAATGTCAAACATAGTAAATTAGCTCCGTGGTATAATTCCCAGACAAATGAGTTAAAACAATTATCAAGAAAACTAGAAAGGAAGTGGCGCTCCGGCAACAATGTTGAAAACCTCATAGACTGGAAGAATAGTGTTCAAGAATATAAAAAGGCTCTCCACAAAGCAAGAGCCGCCTACTAAAAACTAATAGAAGAGAATAAAAACAACCCCAGGTTTTTCTTCAGCACTGTAGCCAGGCTGACAGAGAGTCACACCTCCACCGAACCCAGTATTCCTCGATCCCTAAATAGCAATATCTTTATGACCTTTTTTAATGATAAAATTCAAACTATTAGAAATAAAATCAACCATCTCCTGCCCTCAATTGGCACTAATACCCTCCCAACAACAGAGATCTCAGAAACGGCTGAGAATCCTACCTATTACTTAGACAGCTTCTCTCTGATCACCCGTGATCAGTTTACCAAATTAATCTCCGGTTCTAAACCAACAACCTGTATCTTAGATCCCATTCCTACCAAATTACTTAAAGAAATTCTGCCCCTAATTGATAGTTTGTTACTTAACATTATCAATCTGTCATTATCATCAGGTTATGTACCACAGTCTTTTAAAATAGCTGTCATCAAACCCCTACTCAAAAAAACCCACCCTAGACCCAGAGGTTTTAGCCAATTACAGACCAATATCTAACCTCCCCTTCATTTCTAAAATCTTAGAAAAAGTGGTAGCCAATCAGCTGTGTGAGTTTCTCCAGGAAAATAATATGTATGAAGACTTTCAATCGGGGTTTAGAGCCAATCACAGTACAGAGACAGCCTTGGCAAAAGTCACTAATGACCTTTTAATAGCCTCAGATCAGTTAGATCTCAGTGCAGCATTCAACACAATTGACCATCAAATTTTATTACAAAGACTAAAACAGTTAATTAACATTAATGGAACCGCCCTTAACTGGTTTAAATCGTATTTTTCTGATCACTCCCAATTTGTGCAAATTAATGATGAGTCATCTGTGCGCACCAAAGTTAATCATGGTGTTCCACAGGGCTCTGTGCTCGGCCAAATTTTATTCTCATTATATATGCTTCCACTAGGAAACATTATCAGGACACACTCGGTAAATTTCCACTGCTATGCGGATGACACCCAGTTATATTTGTCAATAAAACCTGAACAAAGTAATCAATTAACTAAACTTCGAACATGTCTCAAGGACATAAAAACCTGGATGACCCGCAATTTTCTCTTATTAAACTCAGACAAAACAGAGGTTTAATACTTGGCCCCAAACGCCTTAGAGATGCATTATCTAATGATATAGCTGCAGTAGACGACATTGCCCTTGCTTCGAATGAAACAGTCAGGAACTTGGGAGTGATCTTCGATCCTGATTTATCCTTTAATAGTCACTTAAAACAAATTTCTAGGACCGCTTTTTTCCACTTGCGTAATATTTCAAAAATTAGACATGTCCTTTCACAAAAAGATGCAGAAAAACTAGTCCATGCCTTTGTTACATCGAGACTGGACTATTGTAATTCATTATTATCAGGCTCCAGCAGGAAGTCGTTAAAGACTCTACAGCTTGTCCAAAATGCCGCAGCACGTGTCCTGACGAGAACAACGAGAAGAGAGCACATTTCTCCAATATTAGCATCGCTACACTGGCTTCCAGTTAAATCTAGAATAGAATTTAAAGTTCTCCTCCTCACCTTCAAGGCCCTTAATAATATAGCGCCTTTATACCTTAAAGAGCTGTTAATACCTTATAAACCCACTAGAGCACTCCGCTCCCAGAATTCAAGCCTACTTGTCGTCCCTAAATTCTCTAAAAGTAGAGTAGGAGCCAGAGCTTTTAGCCATCAAGCCCCTCGGCTGTGGAATAATCTACCACTTTCAGTTCGGGAGGCAGTCACCATATGTTCGTTTAAAAGTAGGCTCAAAACCTTCCTTTTTGATAAAGCTTATAGTTAGAGCTAATTAGTGCGCCAGAACGTTACTTGTTCTATTTTATGACACATGACACACAGAGCTTCTCTTTCCAGCTTCTCCTTCCTCTTCTCCATCCCTAGCCCCCTTCCCCGGAATCCAATTGCTTTATCACCCGCAGATCCAGGGCCTATGTGGCCGCACCATGGATTACGGTTTGTGGATCGCGCACCGGGGGTCGCGGTGTTGGATCCAGTGTGGCGGATTCTGAGTCATGTGGGCTGATCGTGGTGCTGGTGGCGGACCCTGTGTCGCGTTGGCATTGGGCACGGGCAGTGGACCAGGACCGCGGTGGTGGCTTGTGATGGGTCCTCCTGGTGGGCGTCGGTGGATGGTGACTGAGGACTGGAGTGGCGTCTGGTCTGGATGGTGGATCGTGGTCTAGATGGTTGCTGAGCATGGACTGTGCTTGCAGCGGGACTGCTTGGCATGTCATGTTGGGGTTGTCCTTCGGGATGTCTACCCTCATCAATGCTGCTAGAGACTTTGATTATTGATGAAGTTGTCCTGCACGTGGCATCTATTGCACTTCTGTCCGTCCTGGGAGAGGGATCCCTCACATGTGGCTCTCTGAGGTTTCTACATATTTTTACCCTGTTAAAAGGTTTTTTTGTAGTTTTTCCTTACTCTTGCTGAGGGTTAAGGACAGAGGATGTCACACCCTGTTAAAGCCCTATGAGATGAATTGTAATTTGTGAATATGGGCTATACAAATAAAATTTGATTGATTGATTGATAGAGATTCCTTCTCGCTCGGGGCACAATCCATAATTTTCCAGCAGAAAACCATTGCCTCAGACTAGGGGGTGCGGACTCTCATATCACTACACTTGGCTGAAAACCTAAAGGTCACGCTTTGATCAAGCCAACAAAACCACCAAATAATCTGCATTGAGCAGTGATGTAATTCAGAGTTTCCTCAAACCTTTGTGTCACGTAGCATGACATCAACAGTGGGTCCAAGTACTCTGCACATCTTAATGGGACCGAGCTTCATACATAATGGCAGATAAGGTGAGACCAGACACCATGCTAACTTTACATTAAAACAGTCTGTAAGAGTGTTTAAGGACTAGGCTGCTGTGTTTGATTACCATAATGAGTAGTCGCCGGACTAGACAGGTTGGGCCAAGTCCAGTTTTGAATGAGAGATAATAGCAGGTAACAGGCAAATAGAATCTGTGGTCGACTCTGCTCGAAATGTACAAGGAAAATATCTAAAATGGATAAGTGTGATATTTAGCATTAGATGAAGTGCAGGGGACATACTTACATTAGCTACCCTTTCCAGATTGGCAATATCGATGGCACCATCAGATGTAGCTGCCTCTTGATTAATCCTCATGGCTTGGAGGACGTCTTTTAGCACACCCTCAAGATCTCGTTTCACTTTTGACAGTTCTTCCACTATAAGTGTGTACATGAATGAACAATATCAGCCACACTGTAGCCACTAGGGTATTTAATCTACCGACACATTTTTACTTAGAAAAAATATACCCTCGAAACATACTCAAGGGTAATGTTATTACACACACACAGTCATTGACCTGACTGAACTTTCAAAATAACCTTTTCAACTTCAGATGCATGGCATGCCTGTACTTACATTTGACTTGAAACTGGGACTTATTGACACCCAGCTCTTGTTCCTTTTTGCTCAGTTCATTTTCTAGGTACTCATTCTGCAAACAAAAGTGGAAGCATTACAAATTTTTAAATTGTGATGCTCAAACATTTAAAGGTCTGTTCACAAGTGTATTTTGGGAGTAAAAACTTGTTTAAGTAATAGTAAACTCTAAAGTAGCTGATTTAGTATCTGATTAATTGATTCTCAAATGACATGTCAGTTTGTTTATTAAAAAACTGAGATGCTATATCCTATATCTTTTAATAAATGTCTGAGAAGCTCCCTGTTTTTCAAACCCTTAAATGTATGCAACACAGGACACTCTATGTCCTTCAAATATCAGTGAGTTGAATGTGGGCCTCAATAGTATACATTATGTCATTTACAATACGTTCTGCAAAAATCAATGTCATATTGATCACTATAAGCGGTTAATAACTATAACCACATTGCGTAGCTTCTGTACGATAGTCCCAGAACTTGAGGGAAAGGTAAAAGTGTTTTTTAAGATAATGATGACATCACATTGTGCACTGACACAATGATTCGGTTCTGCTTAAACATTGATTTGCTTGAAATGACGCCCAGCATTAACACTGATCACCACATAATGATCAGTACTTTAATACTAAGATCTTTCTTCCCAGCTGCGCTTTCATAACTCAGCTTGCTTTCTTCTCCTCTCTCTCACGTTAACACACACATGCAATCAAAAACACAAGCAGTGTCATCAAACACATCTGTAAACTCAGACACAGACATAGAGATGCAGTAAAAATTTGTAAAAACTGTAAAAAAATAAAAACTGAATTTAGTAATTACGCTAACCATGAGAATTTCAAAGAATGCAGTATACCTTAAATTACACAAATGAATGAGACAAGTGTTTGATTGAGGTCTTTGTCTGTTGTAGTCCATGACATGTACTTTTCCATTTGTAGCAAAACATGGTTAAATCTACACTTCCCTGGCATAGTGCATTATCCCGCCTGCTTCCCCACCAAACTTTTCAATTAGTATGAGAGAGTATGCCTGCTTATATTTTGAGCGTATTTCCATTTAAAAGTATATGAATTATTTAAAACATAGCGTAAATGAACGACATTAAAATATGAATATAACAAATGTCCCCAAATTGGTTAGGGATGTACAATTCTTGGGACACTTCTAGGCACTTATCATTGGAGCACAATGCCTAGAAAAATCCTACTCTTGTGGTAAGGGATCTGCAATACTTGGGACAATGTAGGAACTTAACATTATAGCCTAGAATTGTCCCACACTTTGGGTTAGGGATGTACAATATATGGGACACTTGTAGGCACTTAACATTATAGCAAATATACCTAGAAATGCCCAGAACAAATAGAATGAGCCGGACACTTCTAGGCACTTACCATTGAGGCAAAATGCCTAAAAATGTCCCACTATTGGTGTTAGGGAAGTAGGGGGGAAGGGAAGTACAATACAATTTTGTTTTAATGTAAAGTCAACTACAAGTCTCCCACGTATTATAATTCTCTAAAACCAAGAGTGGGACACTTGTAGGCACCTATTATTAAAGCAAAATGCCTAGAAATGTCCCGACCAATCAGAATGAGCCGGACACTTCTAGGCACTTATCATTGAGGCAAAATGCCCTAAAATGTCCCACTCTTGGTGTTAGAGAAGTACAATACGTGGGACACCTGTAGGCACTTTACATTAAGCAAAATGCCTAGAAATGTCCCACACTTGTGGTTACGGAAGTGCAATACTTGGGACACTTCTAGGCACTTATCATAGTACAGGGTTCATACACATTTTCAAGCACTTTTCCAGGCCTGGAAATAAACATTTAACAATTCCATGACTATGCACATGTGTGTGCTTGGAGTCAGGAGCTTACCTTGCGTCTGATCTCTTCATTTGTGTGGGAGCTGCTTTGCAATGCACTTCTGCTGGGTCTGATGTCTTCCTCCAGAAGTGACTTTGATGATGCGATCCCTTCAGAAACAAGGGATTGTGACTAACATATAAGAAGCAGGAAAATATTAAGATGGACTAATATTATGTCCGGTTTACCCTTCTAAACTAGAAGCCCTCAGCAAAGTATGCTGCAAAAATACCATATGACCCAAGGTTCTTCATATGAAGCCACATATAAATTCACTAGATCTAGAATTTGATTTAGATCTGCATCAAATAGAATTTTTCATCTAGATGTAGGAATTATTCTCTGAGAAATCAAGAAAAAAGTTAAAAAATGCTCTATTTCGCATGTTAACAAAAGTGATTAGGTGATCTCACAAAGTAAAATCAAATAAAACAATAGATAATAGAAATCTTGAACTTTTTTTGTATTTTAGGGTAAAATTAAGGCATGTTCCATGCTCTGGGCATCACCTCCATCCTTCACCATGCGTCTAACTTGTTTCTTGAGTTCCAGTCTTTCCTCTTCAAGCCGTTCAATCTAGAGGTAAAAAAGATCAAGTAGTTATATGAGAGGACCTAAGAAAATACTAAATACTGTGGTTTTCTAACTACTGTAGTTCCAACTTACCTCTTTGGTGAGGACTTGGTTTTCTGCTTTGTACTGTCGTCGCCTGAGATCTTTGGCTCTCCTGAATTCTGTCAGATCCACTTCCTGCATTGGTCCCAGACCTTTGGAGTTATGAAAAAGACAAAAGTAAACTAAAGAACTATGTACTTCACTAATCTAGGTCAATCAGTGTTGTATAAATAGATAGAAAGATGGGAACAGAAATAAAAAGAAACAAAAATCTCACCAAGTCTCTCTCTGAGATCCTCATTTTCATCAATGAGGTCATTGATTCTCATTTCAAGCTGGTTGATCTCTTTGGTCATGGCTTCTGCATCACAATCTCTCACTCTAATTTGATTCTTACACTCTTTGATCTCCGCAATGGCAGATTCCAGGCCATAAGTACCCTGTAATACAGATATGGAGCTGTGGTTACTTGTCCTTCAAAAAGCATGCTTGGCCTTACTTTCTTTATTTCCTTGTTTACCGACTCATACGCTTTTTGGTAATGTCATTGGACATGGTGAAAGACAAACACTTAGCTTGTAGACCCAAAAAGCATGTTGATCACACCATGGTCACATAGTGATTTCAATGTTAAAAGTGAGAATGGACAAGGGGGAAAAAATATAAACTTTGCTTCTGGGAATTTAAGTAATTTGATTTGGACTAAAACAATCTTTGATGTAAGCTAAGGGGAAGAATCGGGTATCAATAGACTTACAGACTCATACTGGCTCAATCGGTTTGAGGCCTCAATGAGTGCTTTGTCTTTTTCCTCAGCATGATCCTCTGCCAGCTTTACGGCCAGCTCTGCTTCCACTGCTCTGGCGTCTGCTGCTTCTAGCTTAGACTTCAGCTCCTCAATCTTCCTCTGCTGTGTGGTTGAGGGTAAGCCTGGAACAAGAAAAAAGAAAGAGTCCTTTAACTGCAGACATCATTGACCACCTGGTGATGGCAGAATATTTTCAAATTACCTAATTAATCTGAATTACCTAATTACAAGAATAAGCAATGTTACAGACTCAGGCAAGTTTAGTGCTGTTCAAAGCTGCCTGCTGCAAGTGGAAACGATGCAGATTAACAGTGACACTGAACCAGACAGTGAAGTTGTGGGACCGTAAAACCAAAAGCACAATCTGAAATATGCTAAAATTCTTAATGGAGGTCAGGCAAAATGCTTAGTTGGGCAATATTATAAATCATAAAGTATCAACAATTTACATTAAACATTAAAATGAAAAATATAACTATTTTTTTTATTAATATATATATATACACAAATATTATTAGAAAATATTTAATCAAATGTTCATGAGAATTCCCAAGTTTTGTATAAAACCAAAGATAATGACTCAACGACAGTCTTTAACAGAGAAGAGCATTCCATTTGAGAAGCTGAGAACAGAGAATATTTGGCAGTGTTCTTGGCTAATTCAACTGGGCAACTCAGGATGTGAAGTGGCTCGTTCACTAACCAGGATGTCAGTGGTTCGATCCTAGTCTCCCCCCATTCTGCGTGGGCAAGACAATGAGCCCGGACTTGCCCCTTTGTGCTATGAATTATGAGTGCTGTACATAAGTGCACTGTAAAAATGTCTGAACGAATGGGTAAAATAAAGCTGCACTGTAAAGTGCTTTGAATGGTCATGAATACTAGAGTATGCTATATACTGTAAATACAAACTATTTGTTTATCTATTTACATTTTTTCTCTGTGTGACAGCATAACAAATTACTGGAGTTGTTCTTATTTACATTAATAGAACCAGGGGACAGAAAATTAAGTCATAAGGAGTTTAATTCTTAGACTTTCAATTATCTCTACAAATTTGTTTGTAGTCCAAAATTGATAAAGGACAGTCAGTAGTAAAATAATGAGTGTTATTATCATTTTAGAGAGAACATTGGCTGACTTCATTACAGTTGTTTTTGGTTTAGAATGTTTTTCGGGCTTGAATATTAAGCAGGTATCTACCCACCTCTGTCTCTCTTTGTGGACGTCTTCAGGTCTTCAATGAGCAGGGTATGCTTCACCATGTCCCCTGTGTACTGCTCCACCTGCTCACTCAGCATCTTTATTTGGTTATCTCGCTCTTGAACAGCCTTTAGGGCAACAATTTAAAATCATGAGACTTCATGTGCGAGACTGAGCATGGCCGTGTCACACTGAATTATTGGCACTTTCATCATTAAGGACTTTTAGGAAATGGAAAAAGGGGGGAGGCTGGAG
This sequence comes from Platichthys flesus, assembly GCF_949316205.1. Taxonomy (NCBI): domain Eukaryota; kingdom Metazoa; phylum Chordata; class Actinopteri; order Pleuronectiformes; family Pleuronectidae; genus Platichthys; species Platichthys flesus. The sequence goes on along the minus strand of NC_084950.1, from coordinate 24,772,442 downwards.
ATAAGAGGCGCATGACAAATTAAACTTACAGCACAGAGTTCATATATGACCTGGCCCAGGGCAGCAGAAGGAAAGACAGGTTCATAAAATATAACAAGGCACAAAGAGAAATCAAAGAGAGTAGGAAAAAAAGACAGAGAGCTGGAAGAACATAACATTACAATTACCACAGAGTCAGTATTCCCCTGCACTCTCATGTCATGCAGCTTTTATTTTTATGATCAACTGTGTCTTTAAAACCACTTCCTAAGATGACCCCAAGAAATATGTCAAGTAACTTTTTTTTTTAACCTATTGACATGGTTGGTATGTTTTATGTCAATGTCCAACTACAGCTGTTTCAAGCCCTTCAAAATTATAAGGATATGTTCAATCAATATACACTGTAGTATATATTTATACACTCTATACAGACTTCTACATCATTAACTATCGATCTATTTATCTAAAAAAAAAATATATACATATATATATCTTTATAAAATATTTATAAATCTATCTTTATAGAAAATAATAATATATCAAATAAAAAAACTTACGTGTATATATAAATCTATTTGTATGTATGCACTTATGTAGGGAGAAAGAAAAGGGAGAGAAGTAGAAGGAGAGAGAGCAAAAGATACAAACAAATCAGACCTGCTGCAGGGCTATAATGTTGCTTTTGTCCAAGTCCAGTTGGGCTGAACGCAGCTTTTCCCTGAGATCACGGATCATCTGCTGGTACGCGAGAATTTCTTCATCCTTCCCAGACAGCACCCTCTGAGGAAGAGGTCAACAGAATCGAAGGTCAACAAAAGAGTCAAACTCAATTGTGATGGTTCAAGGGTCTCATTTATAACCGTTAAGTATGCACAAAAAGGGCCTGAAACATGTATACGCCACTTCTCATGCAAATGTTGGAAATATAAAATATGCGCTAAATATATCACTTAAAAACTTCTATTTAAAAAATCATACCCCAGAGTGGAGGTTAGGATTAACTGATGTGTGAGGTAATCGGTCCGGTTTCTCTAAATATATAAATACTGCGGTGACACTGCGCGATGGATGAATGCACATGGAAGTAGGAGGAGGAAACCAGGGTTCAATGACTGATATGCTGATATAGGATCTATAGATCTTGGATCTTTGTGCTGAACTGAGTCCAGTTTTAGATCGACCGACGGAACCCGAATCATCCCAGCACAAACACAAGCATATAAATAAAATTCTGTTAAATTGCATAGATTGAGGACATCACAGCTCTCTCTGAATTTAATAATCCTTCCGTTTTGGATGATTAAATATGAACAGGCGATACAACAAGTTCCACCACATTCTGAAAGTGTTAAGCAATAATTTTTTTGCCTCCACCTTTGAATCAGATCTTTTTTTTATTTCAGGCTCCATTCTTTCTATTGCACTCACTCTCACTCACTGTATTAACAGCAGTAGCAGCATCGGTTTATTTTCTTTAATAATTAAGTGCACACTTCAATGAGTCATAATTGCAGCAATAATATGCCCCTAGAACTAAATTGAAGATTTGTACTCTGATGCTATGGCAAACTGATCTTATAAGATAATTTTTTTCAATTGTGGCCTTGTTTGAAAGAAAAAAAACTCAGAGACGTGGTCCAGGCCTTTGGAGATCAGGGGCATTTTTCACAGAGGCAGTTCGAGGGCCAGTTCAGAGCCAGAAAAACTGGTTCCAGAGTGGCACCAAATCGTTGCTGGTCTAGAAGTAAGAACCACCTATGTCAGAGGCTGAGGTTGAGAATTATGTTGACCAATAAGACCCAGCACAACTTTGGGTTAGGAATGTGACTTCACAGCTCTCTGTGTCAGCACACACGCGCACATGCGAGAGATAGAAGAGAATGGGCAGGTAAGCGTTCAATTAATGAATTGATATATATAACTCAATAGAAAATATCATGAGTGCCAGTTCGTGGGTTAATTTATAGACGTCAACAGTCATGTATATGGTGACGCAATGTTGTGGCTCTACAGTTGCTCTAGTCCATGGAAAAGCAAAGTGGTTCTTAAAAGGTTTGCAGGTTGAACCAGCATTAGTACCAGCCCAGCACTAGCACTCTGTTCACATTAGCAAAAAGGGATATGTGTGACGTGGGGTTTGAACGGATAATGCAAAAGATACACACAGAGATGGAAAAGAACAAAGTGTGCTCTCCCTTTTCTTAGTATCCAAAGTAGTATCTTTCTGGTTTACACCGTGACTGCATTGACACAATTGCAACCAGTGTTTTCTCACTCTGAATCTGTATACACAATGTATTGGCCTTAGGGGACTTCACTCACTAGGGAAAAACCATCACCCAGATAGTTCCTTAAGCTTCAGAAAATCCCATCCCAGTGAGGTTTGTTACACAGGAACTGCATTAAGACCCTGATGTCCTGGTTGAAAAGCAAAAAATGTGGATTAAAAGATCTCTGGGTTTCTTTCATGATTTCCTGCTATCCTGCCTTTTAATATACTCAGCTCCTCTGCTATAACATGTATGTTTTACGTACACCTGGCTTAAAGAGATTGTTTTTTCTATAATATTGTAAGGGCTCTACAATGCTTTGCGATAATGTAGGTTGTGATCTGGTGCTACATAAGTAAAAGTGAATTGAATTACAAAAACATAGAAGATGTGCCTTATTGGGAGTTGTAGACATTTCTTAATGACACCCACCTTCCACTCTTCCACTTTGGCATTAACTGCAGCCATAATTGGGTCATCCTCCTCAGTCATGGCATGGATCTTATCTGTTAACTCCCTGACCTGCATAGGAAACACACACACACACACACACACACACACACACACACACACACACACACACACACACACACACACACACACACACACACACACACACACACACACACACACACACACACACACACACACACACACACACACACACACACACACACACACACACACACACACACACAGAGAGAGATTTAGGTTGGTCACCTTTTACAGAACAAAAAAAGTAATTTATTTGAAAGGGTGTTTACCTGAAGCTTTGCATGATCCCTCTCTTTCCTGAGCTGGTCCACAATGGAGTCGGTCTGCTGCACAACAATCTTCATCTTGTTGTACTCGTCTGTCATTGTCTCCATCTCCCTCACCGACTCTTCCAGACTTTTCTGCATTTGCTCATTCTGTGTCTTGAGGTACAAGTTTTCATCCTCTACCCGCTATTGGACACAAATAATAACATCCGGGAAAACTCAATTTGTAGATGCATAACTTTGCAAACTGCAAATCAGCACAAAGAGTATGTCTTGAAAACAGATGAAAGCCAAATATATGGGGAAAATATTATTAAAATGTATTATTATTCATTGATTTATTATTAAAATAAAATAGACCTATCTTGCATGTTTTCGGATTCTACAAAGACTCAAGCATAGCAATATTACAAGACCTGAATCATCCACCAGTTGTTATAGTAGAAAAATGTATATCCAAGTACCTGAAGGTCTTCTAAGCACTGGTAAAGCTGGCGATTGGCAGAGGTGAGCTTTCTCTGAGTCTCAGCGCTCTCATCTCTGGAAGGGACAGACTCTTTCTGCTCCAGCTCTCCACGATAGAAGTCCACATCCTGGTGGAGCTGCTCGTTCTGGGTGGTGGTAAAGTAAGGACACGATTACTCTCAGACACGAAACTGGATCCAATGCCCCTGTGGTCGTACAGTAATCTAGACATACTATGATTTAGATAATGGTGAATTTAAAATGTATGCAAGAAAATGCTAAATTCTGAATTACCAGTGGCTGCTCGCATCCATTTAAAAACATTATTACTTGCATAGCGTGCTGCAAACAGATCAGGTCCAGTCTACATCCAGGACATTTTCAAACGTTACACCCCAGCCCGTTCACGGCTTGTTGCTTCATCACTGCGAGCTAATCACGACTGTTTGCTGTCCTGGCTCCTAAATGGTTGAATGAGCTCCGCATGGAAATCTGGACAGCCGGAAGCTTACATATCTTCCGACTATACCTTGAATACAATTGGAAATCTAACAATTTAGTAGCACTTAAATGGCACCTACTTATAGCACTTTGTAGTTTTGCTTTTTTGAAGAAATTGTAAGTCACTTTGGATAAAAGCGTCAGCTAAATGAAATGTAATGTAATGTAGTGTTTGGACCATTCATTTGACAAAAGAAGCAATTTTTTAAATATGCCGTCTTGGCCTCTGTCATCTTGTCAGAAAAGCTATTAGACTATTAATCAAGGAAACATTAGCCAGACTTAGCGCTCATTATATTCAATCTATTTGATGCTACACACTTCAATTAATATCCAACATTCAAAACATCTGGTTTTAGATTTAGTGTGTACCTGCAGATAGAAAATTTGCTGATAGCTAAATCAGGCCAGTGGCCATTGGATGAGAACAGTGACATGTCTAACTTGTACAGTATTTGTATTTTTTGACAAACCTTCAATTCTAATTGTTCTATACATTTCAAATGGACTCTCCAACTACCAAATCTACTGTCACTATAACTGGGGCATGAGGAAACTACACACAACCATTTTCATGTTAATCTTAATAAATGCACACTGGTATAGAATTTTATAAAGCATCTACTGCATATAAATGAAACGTCTTCTGTTCATACTTACCTCTATGCTTTTAATCTAATCTTATCGCATGCGACACATGTTTCAACCTGTCTGACAGTCTCCCCTGGTTACCTTAAACTCTCCCTGACCTTTTCCAGAGGGCCATAAAATTCTGTGGCTTGTGAATAACTGAAACCAAGTACTATGTAACGACACCACCTATATGTCTTACCTTCTTCTTAAGCCTTTTAATCTACCCCAAATGGAAAAGAAAGAGATGAGAAAAAATGATAGATTTGAGAAGGCATTAACATGAACAAAAAATGTTAGGTGAAGAATCGATAGGTTACACTATGTATTGAATGAGGCAGAGATGATGAATGGAGACATTGTTTCAGAAAGCTTTAAGATGTGTATGATGCAGTGCCAGCTAACATACCTCTCTTTTCAGCTTCCTGGCCTCATCCTCAGCCTCCTCTGCTCGCACGAGCAACTGGAACAAATAAAAAGGGTAAAATACATCAACACAGCAAAAATGTCACCACACGAGATGCATATTTAACAACTGTTGCACCCATTTGAACTGGGAGTACTAACCGTACATCATTGGAAACTGACAATAATGAACAATGTCTTACTAGAGTAATATTATTGCACTTATTAGTCAAATAACTACAAAAATAAATATATGAGCCTCTAATTTTATCAAATTCAATATCTTATCAAATTATATTCTAAAAATATATATATAAGTAATATAATTATATTCAGTTGATTGTAACCCAATGGCACTATCTCTTTCTGCAAACACCGAAAAAGCAACAACAACAACAATCTAATTCACAGTTGTAGGTCACCCAAGGGCTCAACAACAAATTCATGGTCTAACACTAAACAAGGGACTAATGGGTAACATGCCCATACCTCCTCGCTGGTTTTCTTCTCTTTGACCATTTCCTTATTCAACTGGATCAATTCGTTCTCCTTTTGTGCCAGCTGGGTCTCGAGCTGCCGAATCTCATCTCTCAGAAAGCGGGTGTCTGGCCCGGTGCCGGATTGCTGAGCCACATGGACGGACGACACGACATTATAAACACCCAAACAACACCCCCAAAGAAACCTCTAAGTCTCACCTCCATCTGTTTGCAATGATACCACATGCAAACACTATCATCTGCAATATATTTAACAATAATTAACTTTTTTCGTTGCAAAGCAAATCATGGAACGACAAATTCTAATGATATACAAACCTTAATTACCCAGAAGAAACTAGAAGTACTGGCTGTGAGCACACAAGGAATTAGTTATAATCTTCTTATGTGCTGTCTTACAGTCGCCACAACCAATCCCATTGAGGCCAGGGTTACACAATATGACTGGCTAAAAGATTTGGCACTGTTGCCGGAAGTAAAGCATCATGACGTGCGATTACAAATTAATGTGTTCTCTTTTCAAACGTATAATTGGGGTGGCATTGATCCTCAGAGGCTCATTGAATAACGTTGATTGGGTATCATGCTATATGCAAACATACATTTTACAGTGAAACAAAACCGGCAGGCAGACATACATGTGTGGTGTGTTACCTTGCGCTCTTTTTCCAGCCTGAACACCTTGGCATTGAGTTCATTTACTATAGTACAGAAGTCACAGTCAATGAAGTACATGTAATATTTCTTAGCTAAATTAAACATATGTAACATTTGGTCAGTGTGCACTGACCAGTTCTAGCATGGTCTACCCCGGCGTCTTCGAGGAATTTGACAGAAACGGCAAGTTCCCCATTCTTCATCTACAGGAGGGAGAGAAAGTCACTGGGTCAAACTTATATTATTGCTTCTTGAGATACATACAGATGCAAGGATGGTTGTTGATATACATGGTGTAGATCAGTATATAGCAATAACAAGATTAAACACCTTGAGTATGGCCTGAAACGTTTGAAGGAGATGAAGAATGTTCTCAGGAGTTTTATTCTTCAGCTGCCAGTCTTGTGTCTGTGAAGGAAAACATTTGTTTGATTTTTTGTTATTATTGTGTGATGCACATTACGTGCCCAGGCGAAAAAAAATTATTAAGGAAAAATATAACGGGAAATATAGAAAAAAAGAAACCAGAGAATCAGCATCTAAGATTTAGGGGAGAGGTAGCAAACTTGTAAGCATTTCAATTAAGCAACCATTCCATTCATTCATTATCAGTGCACTGGATCATGTCTGGATAGTCAAATGTAGAGCGCTTAGACCAAAAATGTGACAGTGTTTCATGGACTCACTGAAGTTTAGATGACAGACAGCACTCACATTTTTCATCTGCATTAACTTCAAGGATGGCTTTATGCAGATGTAAGGCTGCTGTGTGACACATCCAGGTCAACGGTGACCACAGATGGAGGGGACAGGTCGAGGCAAAACTATCTGATAGATCAATCTTGCAAGGAGGAATGAGATATAATCTGAACCCTGAACAGTGATATAGGGTTGGCCGGAACGTGGTCTTTATTTGAGCAACAAGTCACAGCATGTGTAGTTGGGGGTTAATCCGAGCAGAAGACTGATGTGAATTTACAACTTGTGTGGAGTGTGGACTGTTACCATAATGAACATGTCGAAGACCTCGTCCACCTGGTCTTTATCACAGTCAAGGAGGGTCGCGGGGTCAATTCCCGTCACTTTGTCCCACTCAAGAGCAGCTGACATCTTGGCACTAGCGTATTTGTAGAGATTTAACCAACAACTGAGCGGACAGCTCGGTGCTAACTACAAGATGTTGCTGTTAGCTGGTTAGCTAGTAAGGGTACATATACCGTCTATGTCTGGGAGCTGAGGCTCCACATAAATGTGGGACGATGTTCAACGTTAAACTCATTGTTCCAGAACATGTCACGATAAACTCAGCGATAAAGCAACTCCGCTCGTTTCCGTAAATAACCTAAATAACATGTAAACGTCACAACCGAGCGCCTATTGTATTGTATGCTAGCTCTATATGGTAAGGTTAACATAACACACGGAGGCTTTACGCTACGAATGGAAAAATAATTAAAAAAAAACTACTGTAAACATCCATCCCGACACTTCCACGCAGAGAGGGAAAGACCGTGGTAGCGGTAGCTCGTAGAGGCACTTCCGGTGTCAACAGAAGCTGCCACCGATCCGTAAAAGCAGTTGCCTCTGATGCCACACTGCCTGAGAGCAACTAAAGCTGTTTGTGATTGATTCAAGTTGATATATACTGCTTTATGAAAGTGTATTAGCTCTCAGTGGGTTGGACTCCAAATTAATCAAGACAAGGTCCACATTTATCAGATCCATATGCATGATCTGGGTGTCTATGGATAGATAGGAACTCAAACACTGTATTCCACGTATCAGTTACAGTGTGACTGATAGTGTGCCGGAGTAAACTGTTATAAACCAGGGGGAAATGTGAATATTTAAACCTCCCTTCAGTTCTAAATAAGATGATGAATTACTCAATGCAATGATGCACAGAGATGCCACTGCTCATGGATACATGTATTGACTACAACTGTACCAAAGTAGAGTGAAATACCACAAAGCTTTTAGTAACGGTCAGACCAGGATCTATATACGTTTATATTTATTATCTCTGGACTGAATACATGTATTCAGAGTTTGTGTGTTACAAGACAGCAAAGAGAGACTCACAAAATGTTTCTTTACGCAATTGCATAATCCATTTACAGTTTTATTTACAATCAGAAGTTGACTTTGGCCCAAATGTTTTCCTTATGACAGGATCGCATAGCCTTTCTCCAAGGACTCTCATTTAAATAACATAGCATCCATATGAACATTTAAAATATACTTAGTGTTACTCCTTCAACGTTCACATACTTGTTAGGAGTTATGAGCTTCTATGGCTTAAAAGCATCAGTGCATGGACTAGACAAAGGACAAACAAAGCTGTACACAGCTTTTGGGAGAGGCGGTGGTCTAGTGGCAGACACTTGGGACTATGGGCAGAGAAGGTCTCTGGTTCGTCTCTGGTTCGACTCCACGGAGAGACAACAAAAGACGAACCTGGATTGATCTGTCCAAAAATCCAAGAGTCTCCCTACCCTGTCTAGTGCTCCTGAGCAAGGCACCTTACTCCCCCAACATCTGCTCCCCGAGCGCCGTACCTGGTCGCTCACTGCTCTGTGTGTCCTGCACCAGATGGGTCAAAAGCAGAGATTACATTTCCCTACCTGCATGAGTGTGCCTTTGCATGTCTGTGCATGTGTTTGGGACTAATAAATGCATCTTAATCTTAACAACAAACAGCTACTGACCTAATACTTTAATTATTTATTTCGGTACGAATATGATAAAGACACCAGTCAAACAAAAGGAGCCTGTTTCACAATACACGTGGAGAAACACAGATCAATTCATCTTGGAGCTCAGAACAGTAACACACTGATAAACATCTTGGATTAAGTCGCAAACAGCGGTGATTGCCCTCAAACAAAATCGCGGCAACTGCCTTTACAGATCGATGGCAGGTTCTGTTGCCACCGGAAGTGCCCCTACGAGCTCGCTGTGTCTCCTTCCAGTGACGCTTTGGCTGCTGCTAGGTTACAGCTGACAACAGTCGGCAAAAGAAGCGGTCGCTAAGGAAAAGAAACCTCGTAAAAATCAAAGCGTGCACTCTCATAGGGAACGCTCGCCGCAACGACCTGGTAATGTGACATCAAAAGCTATAAGCCGTTAAACTTGGTCTTGGTCTTACATTCGCTTGGATTTCAAAACAGCACCCAGACTTTTGACCCTAACATTTACCATGCGCGGTCACCTCTGCCCCGGAAGTGGTACCGATGCAGCGTCTGAGTTAGCATGCACAAAGTTGAACTCCGCTAGATGAATTGTGTTTTTTCATGTGTGTGTGAGAAACCATTCCAAGTGCTTGTGAAATCACCCCTGTCTGCTCTGCTTAAGACACGGTGAGTGTGGGGGTGGGGTTGGGGATTCGAGAAAGACTTGAAATATTACACCCATCTTCTTCACTCGGCTCAGATCAAGCTAGTTAGCGTTAGCTGCTAAATTAGCTTTACTGTTAGCTAGCGGTGTGTTGCAGAAGTCACTGGAGGAAACAGAACATGCTGCAGGAGTCTCCTCGTCATGTCATGATTCAGTAATCGACTAGTAGGACTGTGTATGTTATTCGTTCAACCAACGCCTGCAGTTAGAAAACTACTTAAATCCTTTAATATTCATTAGCAATGGTTTGTGGTTGTCATCTAGAGAAACCATCCATTGCTTTTGCTGCCACTGTACTGGACCGCTTGCTGCACTATTTGACTTTTCAGCTTGTATCCCGACATTTGTGACGTTTTGCCTTGTTTGCCTGCAATCGTATAGATCAACATTTTCAAAATTGATTCATCCACAAGCCAAAGCTTGTATCAGGATAGCGAATTATACATTTTGTCGGAGAGAGGGGTTAACTGTGACATCAGATATTTTAAATCATAATAACATGGATTTTGGGAAGCTAGTTCAGAGAAGCAATGGGGGATTTGGGAAACTGAATAATAATGCTGCACAAATCATTTGAAGAAATGCATTGTTAATAGAATTGAACTGTTTTCAAAGTATCAGTCCAAATTCATAATCATGAAAAGGTGCCTGTTTAACACATCTTGATGTCAGATAGTTCTGATTCATCAGATGTCTTTACGTCTTTTTCCTGGACAGTGATCAATGACGGCTTTGGTCAGCCATGGCTGCCGTGTCATGGAAGGAGATGCTACTTTTGACTGGACTGGTGGTGGGATGTTACTGGAACAGTCTGGCGTGCGGCTTTGCGTTTGATGATGTCTCTGCAATCCTCGACAACAAGGACCTTCGACCGTCAACTCCTATCCGCAACCTTTTCCTCAATGATTTCTGGGGTACGCCCATGGCTGAGGTAAATGATGGTTCAGCACACACCACTGTCCTTTAATAGTTAAGGCCTACTTTTATTTAACAGTTAAAAAACACAGTTTCGGTAAAAGCACAAGTGATGTTTCTCTGGAATTTGATGAGGATTGGTAAACAAAAAACAATCCTCAACAATAGACAAATGTTTCAAAGTACATTTGTCAGTTACAACCTCCTTAAATGAACATGACCTTGTGGTTAATTTGAAGAATCACTGAAAAGCGTATCCAAACATTTGTTAGCTTTTATTATCTCTATTGTTTGTCAAATTGTTTGCATATGTTAGCATAAATATGTGTCCCACTACAGGAGAGGAGCCATAAGTCCTACCGACCCCTCACCGTATTCACCTTCCGGCTAAACTACCTCGTCAGTGAGCTGAGTGCAGCTTCATACCATCTGCTCAATGTGGTTTTACACGCTGTGGTGTGTGTGCTTTTCCTGCGAGTGACCCGATTGTTCCTGGACAGGACTTTCAGCTTGGTGGCGGCTCTGCTGTTTGCTGTGCATCCCATTCATACCGAAGCTGTAAGTGTACTTTGAAAATATAATGTATGTTATGGCAAAAAAACTACTTTGCATTAGAAACATTGTCAAGACAAAAATGGTTAACAGAAATCACAGTGACTGCTGCTGTGTTAAATCACTGACTTAGCTTTTAAATTAGAAGATTATTTTCTGATAAAACGTCCACTGGAATGGTCTCATTCGTGATCAACCGTGGCAGACTGCACATCGGGAGCACAGGGACATTTTCCGGTGGCCTGATAGTCTTTATTGCCTTGAACTGGTAACTTAACCAGCAGTAATAAAGCAAGCAGGAATGAGGTGATGGACCTTTCGAATCCACTTATCTGCCAACTGAGGTAGTGACGTATCTCGTTAATGCACACAGTAGCCAAATTATATCAAAGCTCCGCTATCTTAGATAGTTGTAACAGCTGTTCACCCGCTTCTAAGTATTATAACAAGTTGCGAGCAGAAGAAATAGAAAGGTGCAGAAGAGAGGGAGAGAATTAAGAAGATAAAAGCTCTTGCCTCAGATGCAGCTAAATACTGCGAAATAAGAAATATGTTTGCTAGGAAGGGACCAGGTCAGTCAGGTGACACTCACACTGTGACTGTGCAGCAGGCTAAATATAGCCCCCAGCAGATCAAAGCGACCTTCCTGTAAATGGGATGTCACATTTGTTCAGTTTGTGAATTCATGAGTGAATTAATGAGGTAACATATTAATATATTAATATAATATATTAGACTGAAGTAATGCTAAATAATAAAAGTTATGGTAAAAAGAAGTGTGACTGCGTATGAAACTATTTCAGAGAAAACTGAAAGAACCAATGATTTCTCATTTAAAATGAGACTGAAACTTTATATTGAAGGAAAAACTTCAAGCAACAAAATGTTGTCATTAATTTCATGTCCTTATGACAGTTCAGCAGCTCAGAGTCTCACTCTGACCATATCAGGACAAACTGATTAAGTAAAAGTCCTTGGAAATATCATAACTGACTGTTTTGGTTGTGGCAGAAAGGGAGATTCTATGGCTTTTTTACAATAATGACGTAACTGTAAGACATTCTGTGCCACCTACTTGTTTACTAGTGTGTTAACCGTTACATTAGCAAATAGGGTTAGCCTACAAAATTAGAGATCTGGCGCTTTGCGTGAAAAGCGTGGCATGGAAAAGAGTCAAATTCCCGGCCTGAATTATTCACCCAGTCCGCCCCTGGTCTCCAATGTGATGTATTCCATTAAAGTAATCTGTGAAAGATCAATTTGAAATGGAGTGAGAAAGGAGAATCAAGCTTGTGATGTTTGTTGGACTTTTCCGTTACACTAACAAGTGTGGTTTTCTTGTCAAAAACCTTTTTTATTTCCAGGGAATTCAAGCTCATTTATCTTCAGCTTCAAGTGAGGCCCCTGTCTAAACTGAAATCCTTTCATCAGTAATGTCCCACCAAACTGGAAAGATTAGGATTATTGGAGGAATGCTCTGGCTTGGACTTAATATCTGCACTGCAGGCAGCAAACATTTGCTTCGCAGATCCATTGTCCACACTATCGATGACTTGTGAGCCATTCTCCTCTTTGACTTTCCACGTCCACTTGAGCTTAATATCGACATAATGTATACAAAACACAACGTTTCTGGTGTGTTTCAGTTAACACGTTGAATCAGTTTTAAAACATCCATCTACGACTGTATAACTGAATATTATCACTCACCATCCACTGAAATGCAACAAATCTTAAATATATTGTACAGAATTGAAGAGCCAATGCATCAGGTTAGGAAACAGGGGTGCTCCTGTTAAGATGCTAAACAAACATAGATATGAAGCCTGAAATGTATAGTGGAAAAGAGAAAACATGCATTCACTGAACAGTGGATGAAGATATCACTTGTACAACATTGCAGATGGACAGGTGGCTGTATTTTTGTCCAAATGAAGCTGGATGTATGCTTTATATTCAGTATCAACATGAAATATGTCCTACCTAATCAACAACAAATTTCTATTGTTTTTATATGATAGTCAAAAAAAGATATAGAGGTAAATCAACTGTCCACATGAATATTTGTAGATTCTGCCCTTTGTTGCCTGTTTGGGTGCTTTGAGCAAACCTGATAAAAGCCTACCCTTGCGCACTGTGGAATTTGTTGGTGTGCTTGCTATGAATTCACTTATAGAGAGTAAGGGAATCACAGTTAAAGCATTCATCAAGATCTCTTTGTACATCAGTGGTTATTAAGAGCGATTTATAGTCGGGTTGTACGCATGCACGCAAGACGCGCAACAAAGCCCTCGCGTGCCCTCTTGCGGCTTGTGTGCGTCCGCCAATTTTTCTTACTCTACGACAAAGCGAGGCGAGCTTCACGCAGCCCGCAAGGCTTGTGATTGGTCTGCTTACTACATCCCGTCAGGAGTTGAGTTTCCGGTTTCATGCCCCATAATACGCGGAAATCACAGAAGATTTAGAGGACCAAATAGATGAGCAAATAGATGAGCAAATAGATGAGCACTTGGCAGAAGAGATCCGAAAGTATGACCACTTGTATAACCCGTCACTGACTGGCCAATTTGTCCGCCAGCAATAGGATATGAGTAGCCGGAGTGGCGATGTAAATAAACACTCGACGAAGAAGAAAAAGTCTCTTCTTTGTCTGTTTTGTCTTCGACAAAAAACGTTACTCTGTCTAGTGTTCTGGCGGGGAATTGCTTTGCAACACGCGCAACGCGTTAGAGAAGCATAAACCGAAACAAGTCCGTCGATGCAGCTGCGTGGCCTTCCGCTGTTGCAGTCGCAGGACTATAATTCAGCCTTTAGGCCTCCTTATCAGACGATGAAAGTTGCTTTGAGCTTCATTTAATTCCTTAAATATTATTTATTTAAAAAAGACTTAAGATAAAGATTCTTATTCAAATCAGAATTGACTTTTTTACAGCTGTTGTATCACGGATTGTTATCAGGATCATGCAGTTGTTAGAACTTGAACAGAAACCCAAATCCTTTTCCTTATTGTTGATCATTTGATGTTAATCTCAGTTTCTTCTGTAAAAGGCCTCTTCCCCAATTAGGACTTGTAATTCATCCTATTCAACATAGCTGAACAGATGACCAGGCCGGATCTGACCAGGGCAGAAAAACAAAGAAAACATTCTGCTTCTTGGGGTGGAGTGCTACTGTTACACAGCATGCACCACTGCACCAATCTTCCTCATGGCGTTCTGTAGTCTATGAATCCCCGAGACTTCTTAAATGGAAACAATTTGCCTCACAAATGAGCCCTTAGAGTTAGTCCAGCAAGTGTCCTTTATGTTATCGCTGTCTGGAATCTTTCTCTGAACGGATCATTTGTTTTTGAGTTATGCTCCAAGCACTGAAGTTTCCTTCATGATAAGTTAGTACAAAGAGTCTCTGTGTGTCCCCATGGCTCCCTCTGTGTGTTTTTATGGTTGTCTGTCTTTTTGAACGGAAACTTCAGTCTTTTTTAGTATCTCCAAGTACCTTCACATACAATTATTTATTATACTCCCACACGGTGTCTTAATGCTCTAAAATTCGCATCATGGGAACCACAAACTAAAAGCAGCAAACCAATGTCTTTGCAGTCGGACAGAAAATGGGATTGTTACTCTTAGGAATTCCGCCAAATAGAGCTAACTGCATTCAGCTTTCATATCACTGTGCTGAATTAGTTTTGCTAGACTGTTGAATCAATTTTAAGGCTGTCTGTTGGCAGATGTTGGACTGAACAATCCTCAGATTTCATCCTTAGCTTCATGGCACTGGTGAGAACTGGTATTAACTAGCAATCTGATCACATATGGACAGCAAGTACAGATGTGAATGTACCCAAGATGCATTGAGGATGGAATTTAGATCCTGTCACTAGGATCACATTCAGAGGTTGTCATGTGGCCTCATTCATATAGCTGTGTTAATACAAATGTGCCCTGGGCCACACATGAAGGAGTGCATACTCAGCTGACTTCCTCTGACCCCAATGAACCCAACATGTTTTACTTGTATGTTTTTCACATATGTTGATTGTATTTGTGACCACCACTTCTCTCGTCATGTCACCTATACCAATGTCTTACAGCGGTCACTATAATGAACTACAACGATGTGATTATTTCTCAGTTTCTGTCCTTGTATCAAGATGGCAACTTTATCAAGGGGGCTAATGCAACATTTTGGTTGCTCAGTAACATTTAAGAATAGGTAACAGACATTTCTGTTTTTGCAGCAGTCAGTGACTTATTTTCTTACAATGCATGTGCCTTGTTAATTTTAGATATAAATACCTTTTTTCTAGGAAGTACCAGCCCATGTTTCATACTTGGGTTGGTCTTAAGTGAAAAACACTTGTAATAATAGCCTTCTCTATTATAAAGTGCTTTGTAGTATCATTTTTGGGACCTTATGTTATTTCTTCCACACGAGGGCAGTCATCATTTATACAAATGACAGACAAAGCTGTCAAGAGAGCCTACTTTATGGATGTATATGTGCTTGTGATCCGCTTAGATGATTGACCTCAATCAACCTGTATTCACAGCTGTATTCTATATATTGGTTTACTCAAGGTGTATCTGGAAGTTCCTATTGTAGGAACAGATTTTGTCATTGACATTTTCCTAAAGGTTAAGTTAAGTAAATTAAGGGCTGACATACTGACTGCTTTCTCTTTATATCATCAGGTCACAGGTGTGGTTGGCAGAGCTGAACTTCTCTCTTCAATCTTCCTCCTGGCTGCATTCCTTGCCTACACTAAATCAACAGGTGCAGACCACTCCATTGGTAAGTCTATTACTGCTCATTTATCTATGTCCTATCTACAAGATATACATGGATCATGTAAGTTATTTTCTCTGTGTGCCCTTCAGTGAAAACATTTCAAGGCAGAAAAGCAAATCTGACATTCCAACATGTGACTCTAGGACATGAGTCTTCCTCATTCTTTAAAAGGCAAAAAACTACAGACAAATGTTTGTGTGAATGAGGATGTTTGTGGCAACAGGAGTGATTTGAATAGGATCAAACATCCGGCTCAGAGGAAGGCCCATTCAGTGTTCATTTTTAATTTTGTTTATGTTAGGGATTCTGTGCTTTACAGAGATTAATGAAATAATATGTACTGTGCTCAGTGTTTTAAATTCTTATGCAGTTATACTTGATTTCCCGTGAATACCTTTTTTTGACTTTGAAGTATCAGAAACTTACAAGCAAATATTTGTGACAGAAAATGTATCTTACTTTGTTTAATAATCTGACTTGGTTTAATACACTTTTTCAGTTACAAAACGGGCACTGATTTGATTTGCCAAACTCAATTGAATTTGGAAGTTATTCCAGACGCTTTACTTTTTTTTACATCTTCCTGGCATTGTTGTAATTTCGAAGTCTGTCTCCCTTTACACACAATGATATGGCTAAACTGTTATTTTCTAATATCTTTAAACATATAATGGATTTTACAACCAACATTTACACATAAACGTATGTAAAATAAGCTAAAACAGACCAAAAAGATTAACCATGAAATTCTCTGGTTTATTTGTATTTATATGCACTGTTGAGTAGATCACCTGCCAAGTGTGTGTAAGCACTGATCTTCATATACCTGAAATCTCTTTAAGCTGTATACAAATGAAAATGCTTGTTGTTAAAGAATTGTCTGTTATTTATGAATATTGTTCTCTTTTTTTCAGTTTGGGCACCCATCGCTTTGACAGTAGTTTTAGTCGCTGCAGCAACACTGTGCAAAGAGCAGGGAATCACTGTCGTTGGCATCTGCTGTGTCCATGAAGTGTTTGTTGCACAAGGGGTAAGGCTCCTTAATCTCTGTTACTCCTTGTTCCTGTTGGTCACACTCGCCACATGGTTCTAGCACATATAATTAGCATACAGTTAGTTAAAGATTCAGTGTGCAAGATTTAGGTCAAGGGGATCAATTGGCTTTGAATATAAAATAATCCTGGTGATGTTTTCACTTGTGTAATCATCAGATTTTTGACAAATTGTAGTTTTCTTCACCCTAGACAGTTTTTTACACTGTCCAAAGTGGACAATCTAAACACCTTTGCAAAGGTTGCAATGTGATTTGACTTGTGATAAATAATCATTAAAGTTAAAGTCTTTCTGCTTTGGGTTCGCTGCTAACATCGACCCCATACAGTGCAAAAAAATCCACCTAGCTGTAGACGCTAGGACCACGGACAACTCCACAGCCCTAGCGAGAGGGCGCACGCACACCCAGGGAGCCATTAGTTCAGTTATCTGTGTTACGGAGGTTTTCTGGAAGCTGGTGAAAGGAGTTCTCAGGCAGCAGCTGATGTCTCATGCAGCAGCATTTAATGTAGACTTGATGCCTCAAGGAGACCGAATGTACTGTTGGCTGGTCCTTTATCTATAATCTGAACGTGGATAGTGCTTAGAGAGAGAACTAAGTATTTTAGGAATTAGACAGGCACTCTTCTCTTAATGGTGTACAGATATAATATACACTATATACATAATATATAGTGGCATATACAGTAATGTGTTAGGATGGTCAAAAATCCCTCAACAATCTGAATATCTTTAATTTATTATGTAGGGCAGCAGGGCTCCATCTGATTGGTCAAATATATTTACATGCAGAGTGTGGATGCATGGCACATGAAATACCATTTAATGCTAATGCTAATACAGACATTCATATTTAAGATTATTTGGGGGATTAATTGTACCTTAGTCGCATGGCAAATTCGATTTTAACTGTTGAATTGACTTTTCCTTCTTGCTTTTATCCTAAATGCTACTCTTAGTTTACCCTGCCCATGCTGTTGGACACACTGCGGCAAGTTGTGCAGGGTAAAGATGGTTTTCCCTACGCTCTGCTGCAAACTCTGCTGAAGCTCATTGTCCTCGTCATCAGCACACTGCTGCTCGTCATCGTCAGGGTCCAAGTCATCCAGTCACAGCTTCCTGTCTTCACCAGGTGGGCAGCATTTTATCATCATAGGCTTCAAGTTGTTGCTGTAATTATATTCTGTCTTTTGATATGTAAATCGTCCTGGTTTGTTAAAGACTGTATCTAACAATATCAGGCATTTATCTAAAAAATACACTGAAAGTGAGCTTTTCACTACACGTTGTGAAGTGAATATTTTTTGGAAAAATTTTTGACCTCATTATCAAATCCTCTAGCTCTTCAGCTGTTGCAGTTTTCTGGACAAAGTGAAACATTAGTAGATGCTAGGCAGTGGAATACAGTCAAAGTCATGGTTCTGAATGTAAATGGCTGGCAGGATTATAAACAGACATTAAAGGGGACATAACCCTAACCCTAACCCTAGCCTCCGAGAGCATTGTTCCTCCACACTGGACTCTGATGCTTCCCGGTTGGTATGCCACATATCCCTGCAATTCTGCTGTTAACACGTGTACAAGCAACCATTCCAGAAAGCGCTGCAACTTTAAACACAAACTAGCAGCAAGCTAGCGATAGCTCGCTGCTGCTACCCGTAAGGCATCTAAAGGCCAAATTATATTTGTGTTGCACGGACGCACGCATGCACGCAAGACACACACGCCCCTTTCGAGCCCTCTGGCGGCTTGCGTGCGTCCGCCAATTTTTCTAACTATACGACAAAACGACGCGAGCCTCACGCAGCCCGCAAGGCTTGTGATTGGTCGGCTGACTTCATCCCGTCAGGAGTCTAGTGTCCGGTTTCATGCCCCACAATACGCGGAAATCACGGAAGA
Source organism: Platichthys flesus (assembly GCF_949316205.1). Classification (NCBI taxonomy): domain Eukaryota; kingdom Metazoa; phylum Chordata; class Actinopteri; order Pleuronectiformes; family Pleuronectidae; genus Platichthys; species Platichthys flesus. Next base: position 24,753,665 of record NC_084950.1, on the reverse strand, counting down.
TTTAGAAGAACGAATATGGACCAAATAGATGAGCACTTGACAGAAGAGATCCGAAAGTATGACCACTTGTATAACCCGTCACTGACTGGCCAATTTGTCCGCCAGAAATAGGCTATGAGGAGCCGGAGTGGCGATGTAAATAAACATTCGACGAAGAAGAAGACGTCTCTTCTTTGTGTGTTTTGTTTTCGAAAAAAAAAGGTACTCCGCCTAGTGTTCTGGCGGTGAATTGCGTTGCAACATGCGCAACACGTTTAGGAAGCATAAACCAAAACGGATCCGTCGATGCAGCTGCGTGGCCTTCCGCGGTTGCAGTCGCAGGACTATAATTAGGCCTTAAGTGGCCACAGCGGCAGAGACACAGGCCCCTCACCTGCACGTCCCCGGGGCAAATACCGACACGTCCACCAGAAGCCAGCCGCTGACGTGGAGCCAGCAGCCCGAGGACAGCTACCCTGCTCCCCGGCTGGTTAGCTTCCCCCCCTCGGCTATCTTCCCAGCTAACACCCGCCGCCCCGAGCTGAGGAGGGAGCTCTGGCTCGTAATTTACCCCGGTCGACAGCTCTGCTCCTCCGCCAGATCTCCACCTCCATTTCATAATCCCATTCGACGCACTCTAGCATATCGTTTCTGACATAGAGGAACCACAACAAATCGCGGGAGTTGTTTTTTTCTCAGAGTTTTTGGGACGCTAGACATGCCAGATACCCAAATTAACGTTTAGAAGCACTACATTAGTGGAATTTTCATAATATTTCCCCTTCAAACACTTATGTGCGATTATGTAATAGTTGACATAATGTTTGTTTATTTGATTAAAGTAGAACATCTCCCCATGGCTCTTGAATTGCTGCAGCCGATGGATGTGACTAACAGAGCTACACTTATTTTGTAGTGCTGCATGAATACACACATTGTACATTTGCATTGAAGCTGATTTCATTCAGTGCCTTTATATCCAGAACTTACAACAAGCAGCTGTGTGGAGTTCAAAAGCCAAAATATTCCCTGTAATCCCCTTACACAACAGTAAATGAAGCTACCATGTTTTTTTTTTCAATTTAGTGTATTTTTTCCTGAATAGACACCATTAAGGACTGTCCGTATTTAGCTTGTGGACCGTTCCTCTTATGGGCCTTAAACTTGGCATCTGTATTGTTAAAGGGGTAATTCACCCAAAAATTTAACTTCACTCATTATCTTCTCAACACTATACCCGATGGAGTTGCTCGGTGAAGTGTTTGAGTCCACAAAAGCCTTCTGGAGTATCAGAAGTTAACTTTGTAGCTGCCGAATCTGATACTTAAAGGATAAAAAAGCTAATAGCAAAAAATCACCGTCGATCTTTCTCTCAATTCAGTTGGTCTTTATAAGCAGCAACAATCACAAATGATTATGAAATAAAGACATACAGTCTCTGTTTGTATGGAGGCAGAGCTGTAAAGGGTATACAGAAAATGCTCAGTATTTATATGAAGTATGTGACCAGTTAGAAGGCTATGCCAGTGGCCAAATGTTAACGGTTTTATTGGAATAAATATTTATTGCACGTAAACTATGAACACTATGAAGTTGTCTGCACAGGATGCCACACAGACACAAACTAGTGAATTTTCCTTGAGAAGATAACATTCCAGACAATTAGCCGCAATTCACTAATCCCCTCCCTGTAATCCTAAAGCTGTCTCCAGATTGTCTCCGAGAAATTCTTTGCTGAAACCATAACACGACCACATAATATGATAATCATCTTTCCAGTTGTGATTCATTTCCAAACTGGTGGTCCTGTAAAATAATTTGGGAATCCCAATTGTGCTAGAGCAGTCCGGATACGTATAGGGGCTGGAGGTGACTATCTTGAACACCAAAGAGAGAGATATATGAGAAAAGGATGTGTGGATCTCACCTATCAGCTGTATAGACTAAACACAGTCTTAATACACATTTTAGATTATACATGTCCGTTGCCAGAGCCTTCAACATGTAGGATATATATATATATATATATTTGTATTTCTGTGTCATTGAAGTTGCTTTTATTTATTTATTTATTTATTATTATCCAAATGTATTAGCTGACCCTAGATGCGCTTGTATTAATCAATCAATCAATCAATCAAATTTTATTTGTATAGCCCATATTCACAAATGACTATTCATCTCATAGGGCTTTAACAGGGTGTGACATCCTCTGTCCTTAACCCTCAGCAAGAGTAAGGAAAAACTACAAAAAAACCTTTTAACAGGGTAAAAATATGTAGAAACCTCAGAGAGAGCCACATGTGGGGGATCCCTCTCCCAGGACGGACAGAAGTGCAAATGATGCCACGTGCAGGAGAACATCATCAATAATCAAAGTCTCTAGCAGCATTGATGAGGGTAGACATCCCGAAGGACAACCCCAACATGACATGCCAAGCAGTCCCGCTGCAAGCACAGTCCATGCTCAGCAACCATCTAGACCACGATCCACCATCCAGACCAGACGCCACTCCAGTCCTCAGTCACCGTCCACCGACGCCCACCAGGAGGACCCATCACAAGCCACCACCGCGGTCCTGGTCGACCGCCCGTGCCCAATGCCAACGCGCCAGGTCCGCCACCAGCACCACGATCAGCCCACATGACTCAGAATCCGCCACACTGGATCCAACACTGCGACCCCCGGTGCGCGATCCACAAACCGCAATCCATGGTGCGGCCACAGAGGCCCTGGATCTGCGGGTGATAAAGCAAAGGGATTCCGGGGAAGGGGGATAGGGATGGAGAAGAGGAAGGAGAAGCTATACCCTAAGCAAACTGTCATAACAATAGATAATTTATGTATTTAAGTTTACTGACCTTTTGCTTTACCAAAAAAAAAATGCATTGATCTTGCAAAACAATGAGATTTCATCTCCTAACTGGTGTTCTTGGGATTATGATTCTTATGATGAGTTTTGCGGGCAAACTGATGACAATGGCGATGTGAGGGTATCCTGTACCAGATTAAATGTGAAAAATGTAAACAGTAAGATGCATTATTCAGATGCACTGAACGAAAACAGCTATAAATACTGAATGTCACGCAACTCAATAGTGGTGTGGTGAGACTGTCCCCACTTTCAAGAAAACTATTTCAACATGAAAATCTTGTTGTTAAACAGAATACAAAACCCTATATTATATGATTAATGTGGTTTAAACCAGATGCAACCAGCAAAATGTTCTAACACTAACATTTTGTGCAAGCATTTGAAAATACACCATCCTGCTAAGCACACTATGCTGTGTGCAAGAGTAACAGCTCAGACATTATCAATGGACAAGCCTTGGTGGTTTTGCCAAAACTAGAAGGGTAGCGCACTGTCTGTGTCTTGATATATTATAAAAGATAAGTTGTCCTTTCAAGTTGGGGAAAAATTGTATTTCAAGGGCGTTCAAATCTGCCATACTAGATCTCTAAAATAAGATAGAGGGGTGCAGACTTCCTACAAGGTTTTTCCCTTTTAATCATCCAAAATTAGGTGACTCTCTATATTCTTATTTGTCCTGCCACACAATGAACCAAAACATTCTTTACACCTCTCATAATAACCTTTAATAAATGGAAGAATTCTCTGAATTGGTGTTTTGCGCTGTTGCTGCATTGAATAAGCTGTATGCAGTTCTACTTGCCATCTGCTCACTCACGCTATCATCCTGACACTCTCAGCTGTAGTTGAGCGAGTACCCGGAAGTGGCATGCATTGCAGTTCTCTCTCTCATGCAAGAACTTATCATTCACTCTTTAAGGCCTCAGTATGCTTCTCCGAGTCCGTTGCGGACTGACGGACAGACGGATCGGACGGACCCTTTTTGATTTATAGTTCTACAAGCCTTTTTGTTGTGAAAACAATTCACCGCCAGAACAGTAGATGGCGCAACTGAAGTCGAGCTTAGAGAAGCCTACCTCATGAGGTATATAGAAGAAGTCCACGCTGGTTAATTACGTCCTCCCGGCTCCTCACACACAGTGAACGATGGCAACTATCAGAAAAAGGATGTTGATGACGCGACAGTTTTTGCTGAAATAAAGTGACACCCAGCGGGTCAAAATGCTTGTGTTATCATGTCTTAACGCAGCGGTTCCCCGGTCTTGTTTCCAAACTGCGTTGCTAATTCAACAGCTGCAACAGCTTGAAGCTACACGGAGGCAGCTGGCTTCCCCCCAGCTTCCACACACAGTCAGCAGGGACACCCGATACTAACTACTACCAAGTGTTTGCTTCTAACCTGACGGTGTTTGAGAAACAGTGTCATGACAGCCGTGGGATTAAAATCAGCGGGTTTTTGCGCTGTTCCCACCGCAGTTAGCAGGGTGGCTAGCCCGCTAGCCCCGTTATGAAAGTTTGTTATAACCGTATGTGACCGTACACACATGCCGTAAGTGGTCTAACCAGCCACCGTCAGCCGGACAAAGCCGCTGGCTTAACACACTTGTCACATTAATCATAGAGTCGTAGTTGTGATTTTGGTTTATTTCGATGTAAGGAATGGAACAGGAAGTTTCCATTCCGAAATGCTGGCGTTAGCGGACCAATCACAGCCAAGGGCTATCCGTGGGCTCTCCGCCATTTGACGTGTAGTTAGAAAAATGAGAGCTGCGCGAAAAGCTCTCCGAGGAGCCGCGGAGAGGCACGGAGATGGCGTTCCACGTTGGAGAAGGCGGTCCTATCTGTCCGTGTCCGTCAAAACGGAGAAGCATACATTGGCCTTTAGTTTCTGTACCTGTCGTTTGGAAACTGTTGCGCTTCAGAGCGCATACAAATGCACCCTGACTACCGCAGTAGATTGAATGAGTTCTGTGGGAAACGCTGCAGAGAAAGTGAAACAAAATTCCTGGATCCACCAAATTATTCGGACCCATACCAACTATTATGGATTCTAACCCTGACCCATAAGACAGCCATTCCAGTGCCATGGAAATTCATACAGTCGTTTTTGTGTAATTTAACTAACGGACAGACAGACAGACAAACATAACAAAAATATAACCTCCTTGGTGGAGAAAATATTTTAGTGGTATTTTTTAAATCATTATTGTGTTCTATAGTCTTTCCCTTTTCCCACACATATATAGTGCCAGTATTCCTGCTCTACCCAGCGTTAATGGTGGGATTGATTTTTTTTCTTCTGTTTCTTCTTGCAGATTTGATAACCCAGCGGCAGTCAGCCCCACTCCTACTAGACAACTCACTTTCAATTACCTACTTCCTCTCAATGCATGGCTTCTGCTGAATCCCTCAGAGCTTTGCTGCGACTGGACCATGGGCACAATCCCTCTGGTGGAGTCACTTGTAGATCTTCGCAACCTGGCCACCCTGGTCTTCTACACTTTTCTTGGCCTGTTGGCCTATTACAGCCTGCGCAACAGACACAGCTCTGCCAAGACTGTCATCATGGTGAGTGGAAGACTTCATGGCATTCCGATACAATTTACATATGGTTAAAGGTTGGAAGTTAGACTGCTACATTGGTTAGTATGTTACAGTCCAGATGCTGACCGAGCTGCTTTTGTAGAATCTGTAGGATATTGACCAGACATGGGCAAAGTACCCATGTCTGGTTGGGCTTTTTAATCAGGCCCGCCGAACTTGTCCAAATATAATAATAAAAAAAAAAAAATTATAAAAAATGTTCCAACTAACAATTGAGTAGTACCTAAATGGCACTTACTTATGGCACTTTGTAGTTTTGCTTTATTTTTGAAGAAGTTGTACTTTCTAGATTATTGTTGGTCTGGGTTTGTACCCTCGGGGTTGAATGCAGTTATTGTGAGTCGCTTTGGATAAAAGCATCAGCTAAATTAAATTTGTGTATAGGGCTCGAAAGGGCACATGAACTGAGGGTTTAACACGGAGTGGACAGCAAAATACTTTTTCATCCAATCGAAGGCTGTATGCCTGATATGCAGAGAAACTGTCGCAGTTTTCAAGGAGTACAACATCAGCCGTCACTTTGCTACGAAGCATGCTAACTACGCTAGCAATCAGTCAACATAAGAACGGCTACGGCTCAGAGGTTGGCAGCTAATTTACAGTCTCAGCAATCAGACAAACTGCGATTCAAGAGTCAACTACCAAGGCAAGTTTTTTGGTGGCATTCAAATTAGCAAAGGCTAGCAAGCCTTTCTCTGAATGTGAGTTTTTGTTAAATTGCCTTCTAAATAAATGCTTTGCTACTTGTTAGAGGCCAAATCCTTTCATGTAGTGATTTTTCCATGTCATTTATATTAATTCACAAAGAAACACTCCATCCATCTGGTCCTGGCCCGGCCCCTCTGTCAATTTTTAGAACCCATTGTGGCCCTCGAGTCGAAAAGTTTGCCCACCCCTGATATAGGCAATATTTTATAAAAAAAGTTTACTTTCAAATCAAGCAAAGTAAGTTAATAAAATGACACGCATTAGGGTTATAACTACCAGCACAAACGAACAGAGATAAAGCATGAGGAATAAATGAGTGTTGACTGCTCATTGTGGCATGCAGAAATAGAGCATTGTGGAATATATTGCATAAGATCATACTGTATCAACCTACTTGGCATCATTGCAAGTCCACAATCTGTCTGAAATTGTTTTGGATAAGAGTTTTTTTTATAACATAAAATAGCAGTAGTTGATAGTAGTAAAACAGCAATTAGAAATAAAGTACATAGACAAATCTCTGAACTTTTGTGTTTATTTAATAGTGGATAACATGGACTGAAGTACTATTTTATTGTCTTTCACTTAGGCCCTGTCTTTGATCGTCCTTCCTTTTATTCCTGCATCCAACCTCTTCTTCCCTGTGGGTTTCGTTGTGGCAGAGAGGGTACTTTATGTGCCCAGTATGGGCTTCTGTGTTCTTGTTGCACATGGGTTCAAGATTGTCTCGCATAAAGGGTGAGTACTCGTCCAAAATTATGATTCCCTTTAATTCCTTATGATGGTAAAACGAGCAAACAACTATAATGTGTCTGTTGTGCAAACGCTTAAAACTTACTTTCCTCAGTTGTTAACATGTTTTTTCTCTAAGCAGTTGTTACTACAATGTTAATGTTGCCCTTTATTTTCTAAAATGAGGTTCAGACATTACTGCATACAAACGAAGTAAAGCCATTGATAAAAAAAGTCCACGGTATACCCTTACTGCTCATGCTCTGAAATAATGCATTTGAAATTTTCCTTTACATTTTCCTTTGCAGTCACTTGAAGATGTCCTGGTTGATGATTGGAGTGCTTTTAACTACACATGCAGTGAAAACCTTCAACAGGAACTGGGACTGGGAGTCAGAATATACTCTGTTCACCTCTGCCCTTAAGGTAAGATGGAAAGAATTTTGGCAGCATTGCCAGAATCAGGTGGCCCACCTTACCGGTTTAGCCTGGCCACTCTCCAAAGTTAGAACATGTCTCTAATTACCTTATGAAATACAGTCTTACAAAAGACTAGACTTTTCGATATAATAACGATGTGTCAGTTTTATTTTATAACAAACGGTACAAATAATTCATTATGTTCCTTAAACTGTCTGTCACCTCAGGTTAACAAGAACAATGCCAAGTTGTGGAACAATGTTGGCCATGCTTTAGAGAACCAAAATAATTATGCAAAGGCCTTGCAGTTTTTTCTCCAGGCCTCTCGTGTCCAGCCAGGTAAGGAACGTAAATCAGGTATTTATAAATCATCTCACTGTTTTACCATTTGGGTAACACACCTAGTCAAACCCATTCAACTCCTTAACTCTGCCAAGGAGTTAGTGTTTTCATCAGCATTCTCTTGTCTGTCAGTTAGCAGGATTACACAAAAGCTACTGAGTTGATTGGTATGAAAATTGTGAGGTATGTTGTTAGACTTGGCGGAGGTATACAGCCTTCTACTTTCTTTTTAGGGAAGAGATTATTATGAGATTTCACATGATGTGTTTCCTGCAAAGGAGCCCCCCAAGCTCTTTGAGGCACGAGGCCAGTTGAGTCTGTGGCCAGATGAGTCTCTGCTGAACTGAGGCAGCTCAGTTCAGCAGAGAGATGAATGTTTGGATAATGTCTTTTAAAGTTACTCTGATAGTTTTCACACTCTTTACATTCTAGATGAAGAACAGAAATGAAAAAAATTGTATTTTAATAAAGTTTTTTTTTTACAGTAGAATTAGACTGCAGTTAATGCGAGTGAGAAGCTAAATCATAAGTGAGGCAATCTCACCTGGCAGGTAGCTCATTGAGGTCTTGACATTCCACATGTGTCTGAGGTTGCGAGTTCAAACCCCAGGTTATATACAATAGCTCTGAAATTGCCTGGCCCCGACCTATCACTGCTTATAGCGGCTAAAATGATGCTTGTTGCAATGCAGTTCCTCTCTGATGTTGATGGCTTATATTGCCCATGTTGTGCCATGTATCATGTACAAAACATGATGTGGATGTGTTAACCAGTTTTTAAAACTTAATTTTGATTAGAGGGAATTTTAAATATGTATTTTATATTATGCACAGTTACAGGCAACCTCCCTGCGTCTATATTTTTCCTGATACTTAATATGTCAGGGGGTCTGTCATCAGCTGAGACAGGCACACTTTCGCAATTTGATTAACAATGTAAACCGTTTTTGCAGATGACATTGGTGCTCACATGAATGTTGGAAGAACCTACAAGAACTTGAACAAGTCCAAAGAGGCGGAAGAGGCCTACTTGGTTGCCAAATCCCTCATGCCACAGGTATGTCATCATGTTCAATCAGGCAAAGCGACAACTCTTGGTCATTTTCATGCTTCCTTCTGTGCACTTGTTATTTATGATGTGGAAGTCAGGTTTGTTATATAAAGGGGTGTAACACCTGGCAGAGGTACATTTTTGCTAAAGGTAAAGTGTTATATATCCACAAAATGTGTTGGTTTATGCAGAGAGCTGTGCCTGTCCCAACTTGTCTTAACTTCTTGTTTTGTTTGTGGGTGTAGGAATTTGTCTGTCAAAATCTGTCTTGGCCACTAACTTGTCAGGTCAACTGACAAATGCCACAGCACCCTGCAATTTATTATACACCTCTGGGTGCAGCTCTCACTTAATTTCTCGTCTATTTATCTTTGTAAAATTTTCATACAAGTGCTATGAAGGATAACTGATACTAACATCCGGCTCCATTAAGATAAACAGTGGTCATAGTCATGGCGGTTAAAGTTACAAAGCACAATCAACATTGTCATTTTGTTTATTTACTTTAAAATCCTCTGTAATTCTCAGACTACAGTGAGACTAATGAATTCTCACTCTGGTCATCAGGTTATTCCTGGTAAGAAGTATGCGACTCGTGTGGCTCCTAACCATCTGAACGTTTACATAAATCTGGCCAATCTGATTCGGTCCAACGAATCGCGTCTAGAAGAGGCCGACCAGCTCTACCGACAAGCGATCAGCATGAGACCAGACTTCAAACAAGCATACATTAGCAGGCAAGATTCCCAACTTTGTACCCATCCCATGATATAACAGCCTCTGTTGTGTCTATACATACATGCACACACAATTACATTCACTAAGTATTTAGACCTCTTCACATTTTATATATTTTGTTATGATGCAGTCTTTCTCCATAATGATTAAGCAAAAACAGAATTATAAATTTGCATAGTTGTAAATGAAATGAGGACAAACGGAAATATCACATAGATGTAAGTTTTCAGGCCCTTTGCTGTGATGACTGATATTTATACAAATTCTTTCAGTCTTCAACTCTCCACTGTTGGTAAATTCAAGGTTTCACAGTTGACAGAGGAAAAAACCTAATCCATTGATTGCATCAGACTAGTCTTTCAGTGGACAGGCTTTACAGTACATCATCCCATAGTGTAAAATAATTGTCAATCTATGACTTTATTTCTTGAATTTGGCTTTGTCTCAGAGGGGAGCTCCTACTGAAGATGAACAAGCTCACAGAGGCCCGGGACGCCTACCTCCGAGCCTTGGAGCTTGATCGTGCCAATGCTGATCTTTGGTACAACCTGGCTATTGTCAATATTGAAATGAAGGACCCTTCAGAGGCCCTGAAAAACTTTAACCACGCCCTGGACCTCAACCCACGCCACAAGCTGGCGCTCTTCAACTCAGCACTTCTTATGCAGGAGTCAGGTGAGTGAGGTCTGCAGTGACGGCGTGAATAGTGTAACTCAAATCCAGTCTCCAGCTCGAGTACTAATAGTAATCCTAATGGAAAGTATTCTTTCCTCTCCTTTAAAGTCTTGTAATGTGAACTGCAGCTAACAAAAGGAAATAACATCATATTCACCTTCAGGGTGTAGCCAGGTTCTCAAGAACTGCCCTTTGTGCTCCGATGAACCCTACGTGCACTGAGGCAATAGCCAAGTTTCTGTCAGGGAAAACTTAAATGATTTGTTAAAACAACTAAATAAACAAAGAGGTGAGTCATTTTGGTAGAAGTTTTTCAGATGCTTGTTTTCCATCACTCTCACCTCGCGACAACTCTGAGACCAGTCATTCTTGATATGATGTCATCTCAGGTGTAAAGGTTTGCCTCAGAGTAGCAAACACTTGATTTATTTAAGCCAGTAAAAAGAGACACAAGCTGATTGATAAGTATTTTATTATTCCTCATTATGTTCTGTGTTTGTCACTAATGCAGCTTGCTTCCTCCATCAGATTTTATCTTTCAAACCAGGAAGTATCACATTCTTTAAATGTGTTCCTTTTTTCCTCGAGTCCTGAAATGACTCGAGCGTGGTTGCCAAATGAAACGCAGCATTGTCTCAGATTTTCAGTGTGAAAGAAGAAAACATGTAGAACATCACCCATACAGTTAATATGATTCAATTTCTTTTTACATTTTCATTGCATTCTCCAGTAGCTCTGCTTTGTGTAGGCCATTTGTAATACTCAGCTATCTCTCAGATGACAAATCACATGACAAATTATGTTCAACAAAGGGTCACTTAACAGCTGCAGCACTACACCCATTTCCTACAGCGAAGCTCTAATGGACAACAGTACAAATGCTTTGCAGACACTTTTTAAATAATTATTCAGCTGGATTCTTTGTCACCCACTTCAGATAATCTTTTCTGGTATTCTAGTGGGCTGTGGTGAATGATGATTTTATCCTCATCCCTACCTCATCCCTTCTTCCAATTAATCTATGTGTTCACCTTTTTTATAATCCCACAAATTGCCTGTAGCTATAATGGAGGTGTACTGCTAAACAGAATAAGGTTCTGAACAAGAAGCAGATTTGTATTGTCAGTTTTTCCCTCTTCAATGTAATAGGGGAGGCATCATTATACCATGTGCTTCGAGATCATGCTTTGGCCTTTCTTTGACCTGAACTGTAACATATAACCAAACCCTGACGTTAATTATCTGTAGACATTTAGATAAATATCAGTGGTCGAGAGGGAATAGGCCTGTCCAAAAAGTTAAATGGAGTTTGCGTAATTCATCTTAATGTACCATGACATATATTCCTAACAATAACCATAACCAAGACATTAGTTATCTGTAGACAAAGTAGATGGATATCATTAGTGGATTTGGGATAGAGCTGTTTTACAGGTGAAGGCATTTTTACGACCTTCTGGCAAGAAGCCTGCACAAGCTGAGTAAAGTGAATAGTGCCGAGTTGCCGTTGTAGCATAAGATAGCTGCTTTATCAAAACTGTTATTTTTCTGAATTACTTTGCCAGGCATTTGTATCATGACTGCCCCCTCAGGACGTCTTTGCTCGCACGTTTCCTCCATTTTCGTTGCAAACATGTCTAGATTTATAGGTCGGGACAAGTTCCTCCATGTGAAAACGTTTTCATATAATACATGAAGTCCCTAGTGGGGATTATAAAGACAAATGACTAATTATTCTGTGTGTCTGCATCCTCTGACAGGTGATCCAAAGTTCTGGCCTGAGGCTAACCGTCGATTCCTCACCTATGTGGAGGAGGAGCCTGAAGACGCCAACGGCTACTTCAACCTTGGTATGCTAGCAATGGACGCCAATGAAAATGCAGCAGCCGAGAGGTGGATGCGCAAAGCCATCGGTTTGCAGGCCGGCTTCCGCAGTGCTCTGTTTAACCTGGCGTTGCTTTACTCTCAGTCCAAACGCGAGATTAATGCACTGCCTGTGTTGGACGAACTGCTGCGCCACCACCCGGAGCACATCAAGGGTCTGATTCTGAAGGGCGACATCCTCATGAACCACAAGAAGGACACAAATGGAGCCAAAGCCTGCTTTGAGCGCATTTTACACATGGACCCCACCAATGTTCAAGGCAAGCACAATTTGTGCGTGGTATACTTCGAGGAGCGTGACCTGCCACGGGCCGAGCGCTGCCTGGAGGAAACACTGGCCCTGGCACCAAACGAGGAGTATGTGCGTCGACACTTGAGCATTGTGCGCAGTAAAATGGCTGCCATGAGCTCAGCAGGGCATCCGCTTACTTCAGCAGAGGGAGCCACTGTGACAGCCAAGGAGGAAGAGCTGAGCAAAGTCAAGGAAGTGATTGAGGAGGTTGCTGAGGGTGGGGAGGAAGGGAGGGGTGTTGATGCTGTTGGAAATGGGGCTGGGGATGAGAAGAATGTGCGGAAATCCTCTGTAGAAAGCCTCGGCGGTGTGGGCGTGGATAAACCAGAGTCTTTGGACAATAGCCAGTCTGACAAGCGGACTAAGATCAAGTCCACAAAAGAGATTACAGATATAGAGAAAAAAAGAACAGCTGCCTTGAAGAGACTAGAGGAGATTGAGCGCATATTAAGTGGTGATTGACATTTTTGTTTATAGCTGGACTACTTTTATAGAGCTCTTTACGCATTCTTAATCAATTGCCATTTTATTTGATTTAATCATGCAGGGCCGCTCAGCATGATCTTGTTTTTTTAACACTGATTGTGTAAAGAAGGGAAATTGTTATCTGCACATGAAACTAATAATAATAAGCACAAAGCCAATTTGGGATAATCTATTTAAAGCTTAAGTCATACGTAGATGGCAGTGTGTGTGTGTGTGTGTGTTTGCGCTTTATATGAATGTGATCTCACATATCATAGGTCTCCAGCAGTTATACGTATTTTTCTTCTCTTTTTTTTTCAAATGTGTAGTCATTGTTTATCACTGGATTTTTCTTTTCTATTTGTTCACTAAGATTTGACTCACTTTGTGTTATTGTCTTTAAAAACAGAATGATTGTATCATGAACAATTAAAGGAAATGATGTGTTCCCCAGATTTCCTCAAGGCAGGATGATATCTGCAGAGTCTGTGTCTCTAAATAACCCAAACCACACTGAGAGCAAAATAACCTGTTACCACATCAACCTCGAGGCTCACGATCCATTTCAATGTCTGCAAATATTTATTGATCTTTCCTGCCACTTCCTGTCGACTACATCATCAGCCTGTACGCTCACAGCTGCCTTCACTTCAAAACTGGATTGTGATCCCATTTAAAGACTATTATTTCATCCCTTTGTCACATTACCTAATTGCATCTCCATGTCCGGCTGGCAACCTTTAGACACTGCAGCCTTATTGTGTTTTTTTCCCCGAGAATGTTTTCTTTTTCTCAGTAAACTGCCCCACTCAAAAGTCCTTGACCTGGGAAACGCCTATTTAGTGTGACCGTCAACAATTATGTACTCTCATCCTCAGCGTCAGGCTTCATCATGTGTTCTTTATTTTCCTTCCACATCACAGGAGGAATTTTTACAGCACATTTGTGGGAAACAGAACTCCTCCTTCATCCTGCTCCACAGTAGCAATGATGTGTTATCGATCTGGTACTAAAATATCATTTGGATTTTTCAAATTTTTAGGTTTTTGTACTGTCCTTTGTATCCAGTTTCTTCAATATTACCACGCTTGAGTTAATAAATACTCAGCGTCTCTCTTGTAGTCACTCCCAAAAGCTTTATCCAAGTAAACAAATTAAAACTTGAAATAAACTCAAAACTTCACAAATCCTTCCTGTTCCTGTTTGCGCTGGCTTCTCTCCTCTGTCACAACAACTCTGTGTTCCGATCGAAAGAACAATTTGTGTTATTGCACATATGTGTGGAGCATAGCAAAGGGGAGCCCCGATGAGCTGTGAGGCAGGTCCGTTGTGTTTAGCTCCTCAAACCCATTTCAAAGCAAAATGAGTATGACTGTTTCTTCCTTGTGCGCTGCTGTGAACTTTGTCACAGCTCTCATGATGTTCCAGTTTTTCGCTTCAAGGTGTAATTATTAGTTTTCAGGTCAATGGTTATGCTCAGCGCAATTTTCCGAAGTGATGTTAAGGAAAGAACACTAATAACTGTCACTTAGGAGCCTTGCTATGTATTGACCCGTTTAAGTCCTGAAATTCTATGTACATATATTTACAGTGTTCTTTTCATCCAGTGTTATTTATTCCTTTTTATATGTACTGCAAATGCTGTCGCTGATTTTGTTCACCGATGACAGAATGCCTTGAATCCATGGTGCATTATTTTGTCACTGCTCATTTTTCCCAATTACTCTATTACATGTACTTGATAAATCAGAAAGTCTGGCCCAAAGAAGTAGGTACAGCTTTTAGGAAGCATTTGGTTTGCAACATATTCTTTGTCACATCATTTTGCTTTGTGAATTACTTTTTTTTGTACAATTTCAGTTTAGTTGTTTTCATGCAATAACCCTTGGTGGTGGGGGTCTAGGTTATTAAATAAAGTGAGATGACAACTCATCACTTTTGTCCTATTGTGTCTGTTGGCAATATGTATGCAGTTGTGGACTTCCTGTTGGTAGCTGCATATACTGTATATCATGTAATGTGGATCATATTGTACCAGTCATATCGTGCCATCCTTCTGCAGGATGTCGAGCCCAGCACCAATCTAATTTCCCATCCCAAATTGAGTTCCAAATTGAAATCCAATGTACCAAAAGTATGCTAACGTTTGTCTCTCTGACCAATTCAATTTAGGATGTAATGTAGTTTATAAATACGCACAGCATCTTATGCAACGACATACATCAAAATGATTTCCGGCACTAGTAGTGTGGTACTGCTTTGGGTTATGGAGCTTGACATGAGTCAGCCCAGCTAAATGAAAAATAAAAAAATAATAGAAACATTTTCTTACACATGTTAACTAACTATGGAGATGATATAGTGAAGGTGAACATATTGTGGTGCTTGCAACAGGGACAAATTAAGAAATGAACAGCAATGTCCGAAGAACCAGTATCTACAGTTAATCACTGGATAAAACAGGTTTGATACAGTAGGATCTAATTTGTCTCTAGAAAGTAGTTTCTGTGAAAAAGTCGATAAAATGAAATCAAACCAAAAAATCCTCATGACAACAATTTGTTCTGCGACTTAAGAAGTAAAATAGCAGACCAGTTATTTCCATTGACATTGTAAAGATGGACGACATGTCTTCACTTTATCATTTGTCTCATATACTGGATACGGGTGCCACCCCCTTTGCAATTAAAATTGTTTTGACTAATACATGTTGTGAGCCCCTTCCTCATCACCACGACCATCGGACATCAGACGCCTTGTCAAAAAGAAGCAACTATCGCAATTAAGAGGTAAATAAGGATTTTTTTAGGGTAAGTGCTTAAATAAAGTGCTTTTCATCATTAACAATATAATAGTAAAAAATTACAATGACAAACGGGCTGTTTCTAGAATACCACATACTATTGCTGGCATTTTTTATGTGTGATATACATCTTTTGTGTTTTAAGCATCACAGATGACCTGCCATTCACACCCACCGTCCAGACATGGGTGCTAAAACCTGCAACTATCAAGGCAAGTTAGACCCTTTTCAGTTCCTTTACATTTATACCACACATAAACAAATTAACAAGATCACTGCACTTGCAGATGTATATTCTATAAACATCAGCGTATCTGCTTTCCTGTTTGCTGTCTATTGCCATGGATTAGTCTGCTATATACAGGGGAAGTTCATGTGTTGGGACGAACACATGACACACCTGAATCAGGTCATGCTAACTTTTATAATGCCATTTCATAATGACATGATCACAGCATAATATGGGAAATGATTGGTGAATACAAATAAAGCTGTAGATTGAATCTCTTATTTTATTGTTTCATCATTTAAAATAAGAGATTCACACTAAAAATGACACTTTATGTCATTTTCAGACTTCACAGTGGTGTCTACGGTCTTACAGGATGCAGGGCTACATGAAAAATGCTCTTTTGAACTATTCATGAAATGTCTTGAAAAATGTGTTAACCTTGACCTTTGACCTTGAATCTGAACCTGATCTTGAAGTCCAAATAATTTGGAGACATCCTCTCAAGTAATATTCATATCAAGTTTGCTGAGTCTGTCCATACGCTCTTCAGTTATATTGTACAAACACACAGAGAGAGACAAAGTCAAAAAACGACATTGGCAAATATGGAGCAGACTATCTAAATACAGATCTTGTAACATTTCGACATTTTCTTTGAACATTATGGGAAAAGTGTGAACGTGTCTCTTATCTAAGCTAGAGGCTGTTTTTTCAGCATTACTGGAACAGTGTGCAACTGTCAAAACTATAAGTCACAATGTACTGCTCATGACGTGTGATGAGCTGTTGGCTTAAGGACTTTGCTGCAGGGCTCTTTCTGTCACACATACCTGTTGTTCAGTTATTATCTGAGGCCCTAATGTCAGAAAATGAAACGGTGTATGGAGATTTTCATTTTGAATTCAGGCGCATGTCATTCAGGGTAGAAGCACTTTGGCGGCGCATAAGAGATCCTTTGTTTGTGCACTTGTCATTTACACTAACATGTTTACAGCCATGTAAACCTCGGTTACAGCCATAAAAAAAGAGACTGAAAAACAAGATGTAAATGGAAGTGCACTCCGTATAGTGCATATCTCCATCAAGGCCCAGCAATCTCCTTATAAAACTTCATTTAAATTCACTAGATCCAGATTTGGATTTACACCAATCACACACATCATTACAATCCATGACTTATTCTCTGAGAAATCAACAAAAAATGGATAGTGCCAATTTACAGATAACCAGGAAAAGGAGAATGAGAATGATCAGTCTACCTCTCCATCACCATAGACTGTGTGGCTAACGTTTTTCTACATTGCAGAGCCAATAGGTCAGAATTACTTGGGATTTTGATCCAAACTGGTGAGTAACCTCTGAACAAATTCTGAAAAATGCACATGCAGAATCTTTAGGTGAGGGACACATTTTAGGCTGGAAGCCTTCTGGTTTGCATTTCTAGTTTAATCACACAATCCTGGTGAAGAGCATAGAGGCGGAAACATTTACCCGAATACATCGGCTATCAGGTTTTTTGATTTATCTAGATAAAGCTGGTCATAACTGTTAGCTAATCTTTGGTCTTGATCTAAAACATTTACTAAAAAGTAAAGTTAATTTGTGTTTTGGGTGAAATTAAACGTTCAAATCTTCTGACTGTAAACGTGTACGGGCGAACAAAAGACGCAGCCCCAAAATTCATTATCATACTGCCCTTAGATTGGTTAGCCGGAAGCAGCAGTGTCTCGTGTGTGTTTTCAGTAATGTTAAATGACTCACCTCCACTCTGCAAGTTAATCAGTGCAGCAACAGTGTCCTGTCTTGTTGTTTGCTCGCTGTTCTATCCTCAATGGACTCAAAAAGTTTGACACCACAATGGAATTGTTTGGAGAATTGTATAATTTGAAAGGCTGTGTTACCTATACAGTCTAACCAAAACTGCCCACTTACAATTTCTCTTACTCACGTGGACAGCAGTAATTTATTATTAGGGGGGAATTTCTCCTCCTATGAATACATGGACTTACTTCAGAGTGGCATCTTCTTTTTTTTACAATACTCTAACTTAGTGCTTCAAGACACTGGGGAAACCCATATCTAAGGTCACACGCTTTTTTCTGATCATTTAATTTCTGATCAGCTACTTACTTTTCCACTGTTGATCATTTTAACAGTATCTGTTTGGTTACTGTTTGTGTTCATGTACACAATTTTTCAGCTAAGAAAAAATAGCTTGAAACTGGAAATCCGATTGGTGTTCCATCAAATTCTTACTCCTGGTGTTCCTGGTTACAATTATGGTTTCCCCTCTGATCCGAATCAACTATCATATTAACAGAATCCTTTATCAATTATCACTCAAGGCAAGTTAAAAAAGAATTTGGCGGCAATGGGACAGTGACCTGTACTAAGAAGGAGATAAAGCCCAGAATCAGCCCAAAGAGGAGGGTAGCAGGTGAGCAAAAATAGAGAAACATACTATAATGAGGTTAGGCTGAAGAGCTCCATTAGCATTGATGAAGAAATGATGAGGGGACCGCCAAGAGTTTGAAGTTGTAAAGACTGGTTCTATATTCTAGATATCCAGTTTGAAGTATTTTTTCTTTCAAAACCAACTAATATGAATTCCTTGTTCACATTACAATAACACCATGGTTTACCTCATACATTCCACTCCGTATTAAACAATCACAACCATATAGTGTTATTTTCATGTTTGACCTTCTATCGAGATTGCCAGTAGATACGCAAAGCAGCCCTCTCGCTAATTTTCATGTTATTCAAGACACATTTATGTAGATAGACTGTAGATAATAGAGTGTAGCGTCTCTAAATAATAATGTTATTTCAAAGATGGCTACAATCTTACTCTACTTTTTGGGGATCTGCATAAAGGAGAGGAGGATGTGACGTGAGCTAGACTGAGCAATGTGGACACATGTTTGTAAATGTAATCAGGTTCAACTCTTATCTCGATACAATCTGGGTATGCAATGTATTTTATTTCAGATTTAAATGGGATCAAAATTACTTTTAATTTTACATTAGAACTTTACTTTTCACGCATTTGAATAGACTCAAATTTCAGTCAGTTAACTTTAAACTGTCTCGTTTATTTTCGAATTCCCTTTTAAAGACCTTGCAGAAATTTGGCTGATGTATGTAACAGTTTCTCCTATATGCAGAATCTGTGCACAGTTAGTAAGACATGCCTTGATGCACAGTATTTTGGCACTGTATGTTTTGCTTTTATCTCAACGATTGTTGGAATGTAAGCCTGTTGAGACACAAATTTCTAAAGGGGCCTGTCCATCTGTCCATCTGTCCATCACTCAAAAGCCTGAACGTACTGTGGGAAAAAGACTTCTAGTTGATTTCAATCTTCAGTGGAATGCAGCACTCTTGACAGATGCAATGCATTAATCTGCTGCTCCCCATTGCATCTCTCAACTATCTATGTGTTCAGAGTTTTCTGAGAAACAATGACTGTTTACGATTTATTTACCCTGTGAATGTCTGTCTAAAATGTTACCAGCAAAGGTTGGTTGATTTTTAGTACATGCTTCTAATGCCTGTTTAGCCCTGAGCTAGTCAACAGAGATACAATTACTGGTGACATTTCAAGTCAATGTTTCTGCTTTGCCTCAAAACAGGATACTGAGAGGAAAAATAAATTGACCAGAAAATGCCAAATGTGACAGGGCCACACCACAGAAGTGCGGGTAAATAAAATCACAGGCTTCAGTGCAGGACTTGAATAGGATTCAAATTGTGCCAGTACTTAAAACCAGCTACCTGCATGCACATGCAGCTTCTGGAGCCAGGCCTACATACACAGTGTGCACAGATGATTGATTTGGTTATAAATTACTTGTTTTATAATACAATACATTGACATGAATTAATGTGCGAACTTTAGATCAAATTAACAAATTAATTAAATTAACAGAAAGCTTATTTGAGAAGGAACCTGGTGCATTTTGCAACACTGCCCTGCAACAGTCAGCACTGGTGATCTGTCATGCCAAACAATTTAACTAAGTAATGTCCTTATCAAATTTAAATTGTTGGAATAGTGGGAGATTTTTGGGGTTGTTTTTTTGGAACTTTCTGACGTGGAGAAAGTCTTCTTTTCTTTAATCTCATACAGAACTGATTACTCTAATGCTCTGTTTACCTGTATGAACTAACGTTTCTTTGTATTCTCTTCCAGTTGGTTCTGGAAACATTTTGGTTACAAACTTCAATATGCGTCAAGTTCAGCGACACACATTTGAGAACTTTTAAGCCCCCTGAACTCAACCAGATCTCCTGAAACAAATCAGTGCTACTTTAATAGACAGCATAGCCAACGGCACTATATCTGGAATCCTGAACAGCTTTGTGTAATTGCTGAACATTCAATTCTAAAACCATAACCACCGGCAATAATAACAACCCCCTCTCTTCTGGGGAAGCTTTCTTCAAGGTTTTAGCTCCCATCCAGGAATAAGACCATACATTTACTTTGTGCATGGCCTTCGAATTATTATATTTTGTTATTCAGCCATCGTTTCAGTTGTATTTGCATTGTAAGAGGAAAAAAATCATATATTTATTAAAAAAGGATTGTAGGCAGCAGGGGAGAACATACTATAATAAAGAGCACCGCCTACATCAAACACTGAGTTTTGGATTGTTCTCATGTGTACATGGGGACAACAGTGTCATTGTGGTCCTGCAGTAAACGTCAGATGTCCCTAAACAACATCCTGCAGATGATTAGAATGGTTTGGACAGGTACCATAGCTTGAAGAGAGAGAAAACATAACACACTGTGATTACAGGGTGACCATAGCAATAATTCATGTTTCCTCAATCACCAACAATTACATAGTAAAGATCATTGTGGCATAATAATTACACAGCAAATGTTTGGAATTGAAGACACAAGGAAAAAATAAATACATAGTATGCGTGGGAATGTGTTATGTGCAAGTGTTATGTGCTCTGCTCTAAACCTGTGTTTCTTTAAAGTTATTGAAAGAGGCCTTATGTCATCGGTCTGTTTAACTTAGGAACATAAGAGAACACAAGACACCATCTTTCCCGAAACGTGGTTGGTTGGTGGGAACGTACAATCGTAAAAGCTTGTTGGGTCGACTGCTTCATTTCTTTCTCAATTTCTCCTTGCCCTTCTTATATTTTGTCTTTCACACGGTGCAACAATATACCTCAGACACAGTGTCAGACGCTGCTCTTTGTTTGGCTCCACAAATGCAACTCAGACCTCCCCAGCAGGACTTCAAACGGTTGCACAGACATACCTGACATATGTCTGTCACTCTGGCTGTAGTGAGCGTAAACAGCTACTGCATTAGGCAGAGTAACTGTCCCTCTCTTTATCTCGACTTTTTACAAGTAAGATCAAGATCATGTCATCATTTCTTTTGAAGAATGAGCTGGTGAAAATCAACCTGACAAAATGTTGTAACTTCAATACACTGCTCGGAAGGAACTGTTTTGCGTTTTTGTTTATTCTTAATGCCCCTGATGCATGTGTAAAGGCCTGTATTCACAAATTTTACGAGTTGGCTTTTGCATGCCATTTTAAATGATCTATGCATTTTTCAATTTGTACTTATGATTGAGGTTTCTCATTTGGTATAGATATAAATATTCTAAAATTACTCTTTTTTACAATTTACAGGAATCCTGTTCCCAGGATTAAACACTAGTGCATACATGGCCTTTTTAAATGTGGTCCCAGGTGTCTAGTTTCCCAGCAACCATCAAACAGTTGTTATGCTCGTATGCTAAAGGCCACAGTTCAACTCTCTTCATTTACTTGGTCGGTTACCTTTGACCCTGCTACATTTGTAGTTCTTTGATGAGGCGTGCAGCAAGCAATGCACATGATTTTATTTTGGCGCTGCAGACCATTCATCATTCAAGTGTCAGAAAAGCTGGCCAACCAAAAAGGTTGAGTCCCTGGACAATCGCGACAATTTCTTTAAAGCCCAGTTCGCCACCTAGGTGTTCGGCTCCGTCTGACCCCAGGTGGTAAACTTCTCACTGCAGTGCAAAGATAATGATCTGTGAAGAAGCTGTGAGGCTGGAGAGTGCAAACTGGCAACATAATAGCTGTGTGTTAATCCATGAAGAATAGTGCGACACAAGATGGGACTTGAAGTTATATATTTATTAAATCTTTTATTTTTTTATTTAATTATTGTATTCGCTATCTATGCTCTTATTGACATTATCTGTCAAAAATTGGTTAAAGAAAACCAAAGTAACTCAAAACCCCAAATCCATGTCTACAATGTTTCAGCTAAGGCACGCCTGAATTTTCAAGGCCAAAGGTTATGTATGCAAATGTTGTGTTTAGTCCTGACAGTAAAGACACAGAAAAACAGTTTTTTGTCATTTAGCAATTATAACAGCATGTCCTGCTTTAAAGTGTTAAATACACTAAACTATTGAAATGAATGATGATGTACTGGTTCACCTTTTCCTCTGCATTATTTTACATTGATTAACTAGAACAATCTAGAGACACACACTAAGACCTGTCTGAGGTCGAACAAAATACAGAATAATCAGCTGATAGAGCTGTTATGAAAACAAAAGATTTGCTACAGTGTTAATGACTGTTATAGGTCATAAAGTCCGGCTGGGGCTGAGGGGGTAGAGCGGTCCTTCTCTAACATGTGCTCTTTTCCCCAAGTCAGCAGGTCACCATCAACAACCTTTTCACTGAGATAACAGCCCATCTCTGTGTGCGTCACTGGCTAATTCAGCCAAAGAGGGATTTCCTTTCTTCACAGTGGACACTTCCTCTTCTCTCCTCATCTTCCACACAGAACTGAGCCAACAAGGCCAGCTCTATTTTACCAGAGCTACATCATCTCAAGCTGAACTCTGGTTCTGATTAAGTCGAGCTGGGGGGAGGTTTCCAAGTCTCCCTTGTAGAAGGTTTGAGGAAAGTCATGGTTCTGCATTGTTTTCATAGTTTTCCATTATCAGATTTTGTATTCACCTGCCTAACAACCATTTTGTTGACGACTGTTGTCATGTTGGTATCTTCTTTTTACACTTTGATTGCTGCGTCTCTTAGTTGATGGAGCATCGGGAGGACGGAGGATCAATTGAAAATGTCTGAGACGTAGAAATGGGGCAAAAGCTACAGAATCTACAGCTCCATATTTGATACAGATACAAAGACCATGTTCTTGTCTCACATAAAAACCTGAAAACCCATGGGATACACATGTATCAGCATGGTGTGCACTCACACATTATCCACAACTTCCTTAAATTGGGAATACATTTTTTGCGGCTCTCTATTGAAACCTTGTGGTGTGTAACAGAAACATGCCACGTTCAGTTTGAAACTAAAATAGTCACCAACAGGGGATTTTGGTTTTTGTTGGCAACTAGCACAGAGAAAGACATAGTAAAGAATCCTGTGAGATTTTATTTTCATTAACATAAGCAACTAATGTATCCCAAAAGACTTTAGCACTGTTTAGCTTAAATAAATGATAGTCTTGTATCCCATTGCTTGTTCAGCTGCCGGCTTCATTAGCCACATTTTTGTAACAGCAGACTGAGAGAGCAGCCTCCCCGTCTCCAAAAGCCTTACCTTAAGGTGATAAATCATCATCAGCAGCAGATGGAGGGGCATGCATTCATACCATTGGCCAATCAGAAGAAGCTCCAGCTTCAATGAGATGGTGAGCTTAGGTAGCACAATGGCTGAGGAAGACATTTGAACTTTATTTTCCTACCATATTATTTGTCATATCGTCGTCAAAGAACAATATTATTCTATTTAACTGGTGCATGGTGTCCATGCACCAGTGTATACCGTACTTTACCCTCTATTCTTCTCTAAATGGGATGACAATCTATTAAATTAACATGGTGTTTGGAAACTAGCAATCGAGACAATGAATTCTACAAAAGGTTTTCTGATGTTTACATCAAGTAAACTTCTTCTCGCAACCAGGCGAGGCGCCCTATGCTGGTCTATCAGTCATCGGATTGACGATGAGTCATGAGCCTTTGTCAATGTCTGGGAGAAAAATTGAGTGACAAAGAGTGACAGTGGGACAAAAGAGGGGCACAAAACAGACATCTAATATATTATTATGAGAACTGTACTAAATGTTTCTGGTTATTATGAAACAGTGGCGGGATCAGACAGTCTGTATGATGGATGGGAAAACATATATATATATATATATATATATATAAGTCAAAAATGGAAAAAAGATTAGATTTAAGATTATTTTAAAAGACATTTAACAGAGAAATAAGAAGACTAAGGGACTAAATGATTGTTGGTCAGGTCCATCTTATAAGGTACCTTTAAGTTTAATAAATGCATCTGATTGTGGCGGTCCTCTTCTTTGTCCGTTAGGCTCCGTCATGCATGATGAAGTGATATTTATTTGCATGCAGTAGCAAAACCCAGCTACGCCCCATTATAAACTGTTGCATGTGGGAACTTGCTCTGCAAGCGATTGGTTCTGTGGAATTGTTTTAGAAGGTTACAGGAAGAATTCTGCTTTGGGGCAGGTACTTTGAACTAGTCTCCTCAACATTACAGTGACTTCAGCAAAATTTATTCGGCATACAACTGATTTAAGGTGATAGGTTCATACTAAACCCTTCAGGACAGTCTGAGCTTACAGAGACAGCTCCTGTGCAACAGTGAAGTTTAGGTTTGCCTGAACATAACAGTCAATTTGAGCGATGGAATGAGGAGTGAGGAAACAGCTCTGCAGCTAAATAACAGAAAAGTTTCAGGGCTTCTAAGGGTTAATTTGTAGATTAATTTATATTCTGTATTAAGCTTCAGCATTCATTAACAAAATACACTAAAGACTGGTTAAAAATAGAATTAAAGATGAGTTTCTTGTAACAGGTAATGAAGGAAAATAAATTATTTTATTTGTCACTTTTTTACATTAGTCTGCAACAGGGTAGGACAGGGTATGTGAATATCTAATGGGTGTTTCCAAAATTGGGGTTCACAGCAAACTGCCATGTTATTTGTGAATTTTCCTCTGGATTTGTTGATAACAAAATATGTAATTTTATTCCAAAGACATACATGGGAGGGTCCGTGGTATCTTGTTAGGGCTCCTTGGCTGAGTAAAAAAAGAGAAGCTCCCTGAGAGAAGCTTTATTTAACATGCAGATTCCACTTCTCAAGCCTTTAAAGGACGATAATAATAACTTCTCTTTTAATTAGACAAAAAACAGGAGTGAGCAGTTTTTCTCTCAAATCTTTCATCACACTGAATGTAATGACCATGATCTCACTACATTTATTACCTGCTCAGTCACATTACGAGGATGGTCCTCATGTACGTCAACACCTGAGCAGAAAAAGCTCTTGAGCTACTTTTCCTGTATTACTGACTCTGGGTCCTGTCTCACAGGATCACTTGCAACTATTATACACATATTTTTTTACAAGGCACAGGGAGTCTGTTTGCACACACAAGTAGGATTCATTAAAGAAGCAGCTGCTTTCTGGTGGATCTGTACCAAATTGCACACTTGTAGATATCAGTATATTTTCTATGAGTCAGAGGTGCTGTCCTCTTCACAATTGCAGCAAACTTCTCAATATTTTCAGTTGAAGATTTAAGATAAATCTTTTTTAAGACCTCCTTGTCATTTTAACTGACCTGCAATTCAGCATCAATGCTTAACCTAGCTCATCCCCATGGCAGCAGTGGTGAGTCTCTATGCTCTCCTTTGAAAGTTTAAGTTTACATTTATTGGGGAAGTCTTTTGAAACAACAGGGAACTTAAGCGTGTGCTTTTATATTCATTTAGCTTTGCAAGTGTAGCTGGTGAGTGGGGATGCCCCCATACTATTCACTCTTCATAGCAACCTAGCAGGACACATCCTGATGGCTTCCCTCCCCCATTTAAACCACCAGGGGTTATTTTTTCATTTAAAGGGGGCCAGCTAAATTAACCCTGAAAGTATGCCTTCATTTTAAAAGCACTGCGTCACAGGGAACATTTACAAGGAAACCAAGGGAGTCAGGTCATCTAACAGGGAAGTTGGTTAGTACAGGTGCATCTCAATCAATTAGAATATCATGGAAAAGTTTGTTTATTTTGATAATTAAATTCAAAAAGTGAAACTCATATATTATATAGATTAATTTCACACAGAGTGAAGTATTTCAAGCATTTATTTCTTTTAATTTGGATGATTATGGCTTACAGCTAATGAAAACCCAAATTTCAGTGTCTCACAAAATTAGAAAATTGTGAAAAAGTTCAATATTGTAGACTCATGATGTCTTACTCTAATCTGCTAATTAACTCAAAACATCTGCAAAGGTTTCCTGAGCCTTTAAATGGTCTCTAAGGCGGGTTCAGTAGACTTGACAGTTGTCCAGAAGACAGTCATTCACACCTTCCACAAGGGTAAGCCACAAAAGGTCATTACTAAAGAAGCTGGCTGTTCACAGATTGCTGTATCGAAGCATATTCATAGAAAGTTGAGTGGAAGGAAAAAGTGTGGTAGAAAAAGATGCACAAGCAACAGGGATAACTGCAGCCTTTAGAGGATTGTGAAGCAACGCCATTCAAGAATTTGGGAGAGAATCACAAGGAGTGGACTGAGGCTGGAGTCAGTGCATCAAGGGCCACCACGCACAGATGTATCCAGGACATGGGCTACAAATGTCGCATTCCTCGTGTCAAGCCACTCCTGAACCAGAGACAACATCAGAAGCGTTACCTGGGCTAAGGAGAAAAAGGACTGTTGCTTAGTGGTCCAAAGTCCTTTTTTCAGATGAAAGTAAATGTTGCATTAAATTTGTAAATCAAGGTCCCAGAGTCTGGAGGAAGAGTAGAGAGGTACAGAATCCAAGTTGTTTGAAGTCCAGTGTGAAGTTTCCTCAGTCTGTGATGATTTGGGGAGCCATGTCATCGGCTGGTGCTGTTCCACTGTGTTTTATCAAGTCCAAATTCAACGCAGCCATCTACCAGGAAATTTTAGAGCACTTCATGCTTCCTTGCTGAGAAGGTTTCTGGAGATCCTGATTTCTTTTTCAGCAGGACTTGGCACCGGCCCACACTGCCAAAAGTACCAATACCTGGATGAATGACCATGGTATCACTGTGCTTGATTGGCCAGCAAACTCGCCTGTCCTGAATCCCATAGAGAATCTATGGGGTATGTTTAAGAAGAAGATGAGAGACACCAGACCCAACGATGCAGGCGAGCTGAAGGCTGCTATCAAAGCAACCTGGGCTTCCATAATACCTCAGCAGTGCCACAGGCTAATCGCCTCCATGCCCCGCCGCATTGATGCAGTAATTAATGCAAAAGGAGCGCCGACCAGGTATTGAGTGCATATA
Organism: Platichthys flesus; assembly: GCF_949316205.1. Lineage (NCBI taxonomy): Eukaryota > Metazoa > Chordata > Actinopteri > Pleuronectiformes > Pleuronectidae > Platichthys > Platichthys flesus. Next base: position 24,726,500 of record NC_084950.1, on the reverse strand, counting down.
TATATGAACATACTTTTCAGTAGACTGACATTTCTGTATTAAAAATCCTTTGTTTTATTGGTCTTATGTATTATTCAAATTTTCTGAGATACTGAATTTTTGGTTTTCATTAACTGTAAGCCATAATTATCACAATTTAAATAAATAAATGCTTGAAACATTTCACTTTGTGTGTAATGAATCTATATAATTTATGAGTCTCACTTTTCGGATTTGAAATATCAAAATAAATCAACTTTTCCATGATATTCTAATTTATTGAGATGCACCTGTAGAACACTGCTGTTCCTCCAACATAGTAAACATATTTTTCAGACATGTTCTTCCTTTGAATGGTGATGGGGTACAACAGGCATGTACCTTTAATTTCCTCCTTATTTCACATCACAGAATCAAGGACATTTGAATATACACATCCCATCCCTCCCCTATGTCACCAGTTTATTCTAATGTTAAGGCGCTGTCTATGCTAATGCAGATATATTATGCTTAATAAACTATTCCTTCTGCATTTGGGCATCTTGTTCTCATGCAAACAGTGTTTAAAGCAGAAGTGAGATTTTCAAAAACTGCAATTGGAAAATAATGATATCAGAGCTTCCTTTGTGCATTGTGCCCAATGTTGCTAAGTGAAATGAGCATGCACCAAAGACACAATAACAAACACAGATATCAATGATTTCTCCATGTTTGGTCAGCACTGCTAGGTCTGATTACAAGTTTGCAGATACATTTAGCATCACTAACACACATTACAAACATTAACAGTCCTCTGCATTGCCCAATATTACTTGGACCACAGCGTTCCTCTTTGGTGTTTGGTAAAAAAAACGTAATGCAGATTAACTTCTTTTTGTTTTTAAATGGACACTTGTGTACATAAAAACCTGGATGACCCGCAATTTTCTCTTATTAAACTCAGACAAAACAGAGGTTATAATACTTGGCCCCAAACACCTTAGAGAGGCATTAGCTAATGATATAGCTGCGCTAGACGACATTGCCCTTGCTTCCAATGACACAGTCAGGAACTTGGTAGTGATCTTCGATCCTGATTTATCCTTTAATAGTCACTTAAAACAAATTTCTAGGACCGCTTTTTTCCACTTGCGTAATATTTCAAAAATTAGACATGTCCTTTCACAAAAAGATGCAGAAAAACTAGTCCACGTCTTTGTTACATCGAGACTGGACTATTGTAATTCATTATTATCAGGCTCCAGCAGGAAGTCGTTAAAGACTCTACAGCTTGTCCAAAATGCCGCAGCACGTGTCCTGACGAGAACAAAAAGAAGAGAGCACATTTCTCCAATATTAGCATCGTTACACTGGCTTCCAGTTAAATCTAGAATAGAATTTAAAATTCTCCTCCTCACCTTCAAGGCCCTTAATAATATAGCGCCTTTTTACCTTAAAGAGCTGTTAGTACCTTATAAATCTGCTAGAGCACTCCGCTCCCAGAATTCAAGCCTACTTGTCGTCCCTAAATTCTCTAAAAGTAGAGTAGGAGCCAGAGCTTTTAGCCATCAAGCCCCTCGGCTGTGGAATAATCTACCACTTTCAGTTCGGGAGGCAGTCACCATCTGTTCGTTTAAAAGTAGGCTCAAAACCTTCCTTTTTGATAAAGCTTATAGTTAGAGCTAATTGGTGCGCCAGGACGTTACTTGTTCTATTTTATGACACATGACACACGGAGCTTCTCTTTCCAGCTTCTCCTTCCTCTTCTCCATCCCTATCCCCCTTCCCCAGAATCCCTTTGCTTTATCACCTGCAGATTCAGGGCCTCTGTGGCCGCACCATGGATTGAGGTTTGTGGATCGCGCACCGGGGGTCGCGGTGTTGGATCCAGTGTGGCGGATTCTGAATCATGTGGGCTGATCATGGTGCTGGTGGCGGACCCTGTGTCGCGTTGGCATTGGGCACAGGCGGTGGACCAGGACCGTGATGGTGGCTTGTGATGGGTCCTGGTGGGCGGCGGTGGACGGTGACTGAGGACTGGAGTGGCGTCTGGTCTGGATAGTGGATCGTGGTCTAGATGGTTGACGAGCATGGACTGTGCTTGCAGCGGGACTGCTTGGCATGTCATGTTGGGGTTGTCCTTCGGGATGTCTACCCTCATCAAATGCTGCTAGAGACTTTGATTATTGATGATGTTCTCCTGCACGTGGCATCTATTGCACTTCTGTCCGTCCTGGGAGGGGGATTCCTCACATGTGGCTCTTTCTGAGGTTTCTACATATTTTTACCCTGTTAAAAGGGTTTTTAGTAGTTTTTCCTTACTCTTGCTGAGGGTTAAGGACAGAAGATGTCACACCCTGTTAAAGCCCTATGAGATGACTTGTAATTTGTGAATATGGGCTATACAAATAAAATTTGATTGATGATTGATTGATTGTGTGTCATTCCTTAATCACTTATTCATATTTTTGTGTTCCAATGAAAGTATCCCATACACAAACCTCCTCTCAGTCATCGTTCTTGTCATAAAAAAGATGGCCTACATTACTTATTGAAACTCATTCTACACCCCACTGAGTACAGTAACAACCAGACCTTGTGAACAAGCTAAAGTTCCGGCCAAACCACAAATCTCACACGGTGACTGGAGGTGTCCTGATGTATGTGAAAAGCTGAATTGATGAAATTCCAAATTTCTTCAGATCCCCCAGCAGGCTGTGTCTCGGCTCTCGCCTTATGAGTGGACAGCAGGCAAGAACACAGATGGTTCATTGTATAGACATGCCAGGAGCTGCAGGAGCCAGCACGGAGACAAAGCAACAGTGGCAATTTAGAAATCATTAAGGCCTCAGGAGCCACAGCAGACAGACACGCAGACAGACTTGAGTCGCGCTAATTGAAGGGGCAAATATTCTTCCCTTAATGGAGTTAATGTGGTTTTATATCCATGTCATATAATCTCCAAGGGCTCTTTTCTCCACCTCTCATGCCTGCTGTTTAGTCTCGCCACAGCGCCTTAACTAATATCATGAGGAACACTGAAAAATGAGCAAACTCCTCTGGTTGGTCTTTATCCTTTGACCTTGCTGACCGTCAGACTCCTTTACCCTGGCTTAACTTCCAACATCCTCTCTAGTCACCTATGTTCTATGTAAGCAATGTAGAAGTTCACTGAGCATCTTTCGTTCTTCAGATTAAATGATGTTTTGCAGCCTTTGAAATCCAGTGGTGTGTTGATTCATTCATTGAAATGCATTTCATCAAAACTGTAGAATTGGTCAAATATGTGTGCCAGGACATATATAACTTGATATAAGTTAGGGAATTTCTTACTGCAATGCCTTTCAAATATTCAAATAACTGCAACTACAGTTAAAATTATTACATGATGAATTAAATATATACATATAAATGCAAGTGTAAGTGTAAGATGCGGAAGAAGCGATCTTAAAGTAAAAAAAAGGACTAGGGTTTTGAAGGGAGAAGTTGGGGGGGAGGAATAATCTAAAAGACTAAGAGATTAAATTATTGTTGATTAGGTCCATCTCATAAGGTAGCTGTAAATGTAATAAATGCATCTGATTGTGGCGGTCCTCTTCTTTGTCCGTTAAGCTCCGTCATGCATGATGAAGTGATATTTATTTGCATACAGTAGCAAAGCCCTGCTACGCCCCATTGTAAACTGTTGCATGTGGGAACTTGCTCTGCAAGCGATTGGTGTTGTGTGCAACTTGTGTGGCTTGGTTAAGTGAAATTTCTTTAGAAGGCTACAGAAAGAATCTGCTGAGGGTCAGGAACTTTGATCTTGTCTCCTCAACATGACTGTGACTTCAGCGCAATTTATTCAATAATAATTTAATCAATAAAGACATTAGCCTGCAACAGGGTATGACAGGGTTTGTGAATATTTAGAGAGGTGTTTCAGAAATTGGGATCCCCAGGAAACTGCCTTGGGGTTTGTCAATTTTCCTCTAGATTTTGTCGGTTATATATAAGATATAAAGCTGATGTTGCTCAGACATGTTGTAAAGCAGATCCAGGAACAGGTTGGGACTCTCTTCCAGTCTGATACTAAAACAAACACACGGGTAGTCAGAGGTCAGTTCACGTGACCTTTCAGAGTAAACAGGCAGCTCCTGTATGTGGGGATGTAATGTAGCTCCAGAAAAATATCATATCTCTGCTTACTCATCGTCAGCAGTGTAGTGGTGGCAGGAGAAGCTTTACAGTTTTAATTTCTTTTTTTAAACAGCCCTTCAGCAAGGTACACACATTGTGTTATTAACAGTGACATTTACAACTAATGTGGCATATTTTGTTCACCCACATTTTTTTATTTTTCACATTGTCACTTTAATTTCTGACACAGATTTACATCAATACTGGTCCACAAATTTTTGGGTGACGCAAATCCATTATGATGCATTTTGTGTCAACTCTTCTATGGGCCAGTAGTTTTTTTTGTAAACCGCCACTGAACATTGTAGGCCGGAGTTTGCCACCATTATAAAACACTATTATTGGGTCGGTTTGCAAATATTATTGGATAAATATTACAGTTTGCAAATATTACAGATATTACTATATTAATTTCTTAATTCTGAATGATGGACATCAAAGGTGATTTAAAAGTCGGTGTATGCTGTGCTGATTGAAAGATAAGTTGGCATAGCCCTTACCTACCTACATCCTGCACTATACCACTGCTAATAGTTCTAGCTTCTTATACAAAAATGTTCATCTTACTTCTCTATTGAACAAAAATATCCATTAAGTCAACAAATCTTTTTTTTTTCTCAAAATATGTGCAAAGAAGATTATTTAGAGAAAATTACGAATTAAATATTTTTGTGAAAGTATTTCCCTTGAACCTTCTATTTAGAAGAAAGCCTGCTTCCAATCACAACTGTTCACAGTGCAGTCTGCAGATTATCCCATGGGACATGGGTTTCTTACTCTTATTCATAAATTCTCCATTGTATCTGCGCTGGCAGCCTAAATTTCTTAGAAAGCTTCAGAAAACCCCTGATCCTCAAAGGGGTGGGTGAGTGAATGGGTTGATTAGGGTGAACCATTTGCACTTACATCCAGCTCCATCAGCTTTGTCCCATCATAGCTCAATATTATTAAAGCCAATGTAATCAAGGAAAAATGAAACCAAGGACCGGGTGAATCTCAACTGTCAATGATGGAAATTGTTGTTTAAAACCACTTTTATCCTGCCTGGAGATGTGTTCACGTTCCGTGAGTATCGCTGATGTGGTCACATGCCCCTTGGGCGAGAACATAGTGGTGCAAGCTTGTGCGGCGTGTGCTCACTTCTCACCAACATGAATGTGGCGCCATGCAGGATAGCAGAGGACATTTAGTCTAAAAACACAGTGTAAATGACACCATTTCGAGTTGAATTTGAAAGGTGTGGCCTTGGATGACACCACAGAAGAAGTATGGAGGCATTTTTTTTATTTTTTTTTGTTTGCAGAAATAGTCCCCAGATACTTCAATTGTATCGGATTGGGCAGCAATGCTTTATTCCCCAAAAGTGTTTTCTGGACTCAAACACTTCACCCACCCTTCCATTAGGATAGTAATAATAATAATGAGTGAAATTGACATTCTTTGGTGAACTATCCCTCTTGGCTCATGACATTATCCAGGTTATCAAAATAACGTTGATACTGATTGGTTGTTGTGTTAACTGCACATTATATAATTTTTTGCATGCATTTTACCTTAATTATTACTAAATACAAATTGTTCTAAATTGGTAGCTAGCTTAGTGTGAAAACTACCACAGTTGGTGCTTCTCTCCTGTAAATATTGTTTTATTTAAGCATACATGATTAACATATAGTGGGACCTGGTTGAAAGCGAGCAACCTGAATACACGTGTGTTCCATACAGTTTTACCACTTGCCCTGTACAGCCGTGGCCAAAAGTTTTGAGAATGGCACAAATATTAACTTTCACAAAGTCTGCTGCCTCGGTTTTTATGATGGCAATTTGCATATACTCCAGAATGTTATGAAGAGTGATTAGATGAATTGCAATTAATTGCAAAGTCCCTCTTTGCCACAAAAATTCACGTAATCCCCAAAAAAACATTTCCACTGCATTTAAGCCCTGCCACAAAAGGACCAGCTGACATAATGTCAGTGATTCTCTTGTTAACACAGGCTTGAGATCACTCTGTCATGCTGACTGAGAGCTTTAAAAGGAGGGTGGTCCTTGAAATCATTGTTCTTCCTCTGTTAACCATAGTTACCTGCAAGGAAACACGTGCAGTCACCACTGTTTTGCACAAAAGGGCTTCACAGGCAAGAATACTGCTGCTAGCAAAATTGCACCTAAATCTACCATTTATCGGATCATCAAGAACTTCAAGGTGAGAGGTTCAATTGTTGTGAGGAACTCCAGGGCATCCAATAACTCCAACAAGCGCCAGGACCCTCTCCTTAAGTTGATTCAGCTGCGGGATCTGGGCACCACCAGTGCAGATGTTGCTCAGAATGACAGCAGGCCTGGTGTCAAGAAGGGCTGCAAAGAAGCCACTTATCTCCAGGAAAAACATCAGAGACAGACTTATATTCTGCCAAAGGTACAGGGATTGGACTGCTGTGGACTGGGGTAAAGTTGTTTAATCTGATGAATCCTGAGTAAAGCATCCTGAGACCATTCATGAGTGGGATTGCTTCTCATTCAAGGGAGTGGGCTCACTAAGAATTTTGCCTAAGAACACAGCCATGAATAAAGAATGGTACCAAAACATCCTCCGAGAGCAACTTCTCCCAACCATCCAAGAACAGTCTGGTGACGAATAATGCCTTTCCCAGCATGATGGAGCACATTGCTTTAAGGCAAAATTGATAACTAAGTGGCTCAGGGAACAAAACATCGCAATTTTGGGTCCATGGCTAGGAAATTCTCCAGACCTTAATCCCATTCAGAACTTGTCAATCCTCAAGAGGTGGGTGGACAAACAAATTCTGACAAACTCCAAGCATTGATAACGCAAGAATGAACTGCCATATGTCAGGATGTGGCCAAGAAGTTGATTGACAGCATGCCAGGTTGAATTGCAGAGGTCTTGAAAAAGAAGGGTCAACACTGCAAATATTGATTCTTTGCATCAACTTAATGTTTTTTTCAATAAATCCTTTGACACAACATGAAATGCTTGTAATTATACTTCAGTATACTATAGTAACATCTGACAAAAATATGTAAAAACACTGAAGCAACACACTTTGTGAAAACAAATACTTGTGAAATTCGCAAAACTTTTGGCCACGGCTGTACTTGCTCTGGATCTTCCACCAACTCAGCTCTCTGTTCCTTATCATCATGAAAGGTGGCCACAGAAGGCCGAAGCTTCCCTCTGGCCCACTCGATCACTCAAATGGTGCTGCTGGGCTTCATGTATGCTTCTGCTTGGCTTTACGTTAGGAATTTTATTTGCCTTAGAATCTATTTGCAAAGTTACGGGGGGATCACTGTGCTCCTGCCCCTCCCTGGATTGCTGTCCTCCAGCTGTAATAGCCCCTAATTCAGAGAATTTGTGAGAATCTTACTTTTATGACAAATATTCGCTGTGACTCTCTACGGTCCTCTAAAAATAACGTTTTGGGAAACAGGAGTGGCAGGTAACAAACGGTTGTGTAACCTGCATCAGAAAGCTATGGCTCATCAAGTTCTCAAGAGAGTGAGTCAAAGGAGAACTATTTTTCTGTTTGCATTTCGAAATGTGTTTTTATAACCACAAACAAGGTAATTTACACAGTTATTATAGGAGTTAACCAGAAGTGGCTAAGCTAGCGGATGTTGACATTTCCAACGGTCCCTGAAGGCTCCTTGTTAGAAGATATCAGTGGAAATTTAGGCTTAAAACTTGGTGTAAATGACCTTGTTTCAACTGAGTATGAATGTCATGGCTTACCGACACTTGGATGACACCAAACATAATTGTAGGGGCCTACAGGGCAAAGGATCTGTCTCTTTTGGTTTTCAGCCTAGATTTTTGGAATATAGCAACGCCTTACCAGAGGATCTCAAGACTGCGACCAGGCTTGTAGAGATATAACAGATCTGTAATATAGGGAGGGGCCAGCCCATGCTGGCCACTGATTTATACCTGAGAGAGGCAGAGAGCAGAGGACATGCAAATACACATTGCAGCAGTTTTTTCGACTTTAAACCAATGATATATGATCTTATGGGACCAATAGTTCAAATTAAATCCCAGAAAGGTGTTAAATATGGGCCTTTTAACCAAATGCTTCTTTAAGGGTTTGTAGTTGTTTTTTCGTTCTCATCTGGACAGACATTTTTTTTATATAAAGGATGTTTCCGAAACAGAGAAGAAAATATCTGCAGTGTAGACAAGACCTTAATCTCCATCTGTAAGCAATGTAGAAATGTCCTGTTGTTGCAAGATGCTAAGATAATTATTCACCACAGCCCTTCACTGTATGTTATCTGATTTTCTTTAAAAGCATATGGGGCATGTCATTGTCAATGTGAAAATGATTGCACTGTTTTTGTTCAGAATCACCAGCGCAAAATAATTCCAGTGCGCAGGAAGAGAAATTTGCATGTCAGCCGTTCAAAGGACATTTGATTATGTCATCTTACGATCAAACGCTTTACTGCATCAACGTTTTTAAATGACTATGGGTCTGGTTTTTACCTTCGACATAACTGCATATTAATGTATTCACTTTTCTTTTTTTTTATGAAATTGGTGCGGTCTGGACTGTCAAAAGTTGTTTTCAAAAATATTTAGCCTAAATTCTAATCAAAGAAATGAACTACACATACAAAACATTAAAAAATCAAACATAACATTTATTTCAAATTCTTCAAACATGACTGCATGTCAAATACAAATTTTCTTCTTCCAAGCTTATTTGAAATTATTTATATCACATGATAAATAGATTTTATAGTCTGCTTTCACACAAGAGATCATTTGAAACTGTATAGTATTTTATTCCCTGTATAATTTTATTACAATGTTGACAAAGCAGGAAGAAAGTTTAGCATATTTATTTATATTTTTAACAGCACAATTAACTCCTAAATATTCTTATAACAAATGAGACATTGTAATCTGGCTTTAAAGGGATTGGATGATGACGTTGGTTTATTGCACGTTATGCCCATAAGACACCCATCGTTAATTACAGGGGTAAGTACTATTCATTTGAGCAATGTGCGTATGACAGGAACCGTTTTTTCTGCCGTTAAAGCAAAAAATTGAAAATTGGACACGCCCTAAATGCACTAGGGCCACGTACTGTAGATCTTGTGCTTAGAGTGTTAAAATAGAGCCCATTGAGTTTTGTTAGAACCTGCATGGGACTAAGAAAATGTGAATCGGGACACTGTTGTGTTGCTTGCCTCATGGTGTTATAAAACACAAAGTCAAATATGTGACTCATAGTATTCTCATTGTGAACATGAGAAAAAGCCATACATGCCCTTCAAGGATTACAGACTGTTTGAACTTGGCTACAGTTAAGAAACCCTTTTGTATGTTTAAAAACGACAGTGTTCTCCCTTCACTCCTCTGCAAAAATATAAATCGATCTTCTTTCATTGCAAAATCCCCCTTTTATTCCTTTACACTGTCAGCCTTTACGTCAGTCTACATTTAAGAATAGTTATCCTTTTGTTTCCTTTTGGAAAGTCCACACTATGCACCATGCATAATTGCTGTTAAGTGGTCTAAATATATACAGAATGTTGTATAGTGAATTTGTTTAACAAACGTCTCATTTGTGTACTACACAAAGAGATCATTTATTCCCAAAATCTGTTAAACAAAATAAGCATTTCACACACTTCCCATATCCCTGAAGTTTATTCAAAGAACTGTGCTGTTGCTAACCATGGAGCTCACTCACATGCTGTCTGTAACAACAGTACAACAATTATTTGAATTTTTTAAGAACAATTTCTTAAAGTATTCAATGGTGCAAAGAAAAATAGGAAATGCAAGAGCTGGGAAATTTTTGAGTAAATGTTATCAATTCATTTAACAGGGGTGAGACAACCCTGGCAAGAGAATTAAACGCAAGTCAATTCAGTATTAGGTTTGTGAGTGTATTCGTTTTCTCTCCCTTTGAGGCCTGGGTTTGGTGTTTTTTTTGCAGTAATTTTATACTCTTTGATCATAGACCTTACAGAGTGAGGGAATATTTTGAAAGTGAGGACATTTTGGCCGCTCCTCACTGTCTCAATGGCTTGTTCAAGGGTTAAAACTTGGTTTTAGGGTCAGATTTAGGGTTAGGGTTAGGCATTTAGTTCTGATGGTTAAGGTTAGGGTTGGCAAAAGCATTATGCCTATGAGTGTCCTCACTGAGATAAAAGTAGAAGACTGTGTTGTTTGTTGGGTCTGTTATGCAAATTACATTATTTGGATTAATCCCTTGTTTCATTGATTGATTTCCTGACCAATGAGCTGATATTAACAACACTTATTTAACTGAATATGCGTAGAATAGAACATTTTACGCAAAAAAAATCATTCTTAATTCAAGTAAAATGTATGTTGTCGTATTTTTCCCTTTTTATTTATACTTATTAATAATATTTGCACTTAAATATTAAGCTTTCATTATTATAAATATTGGCCACAGATTTGTTTTACTCCCTGTTACTAGGCCCCGAAAAATCCATGTTGTTCTGGATCTATTTCCTTGTTGGATTTTTCCAGTTTTTTGTCCCAGTACTTGCATCTTGTCAGGATCTGCCTCTTCTTCCTATGTCTAAAGGCAGTGTAGCAGTACAGTGTTGTTGTGAGACAGGTCGGATGGATGTGAGAGGGTGCAGTTCGTCTCAACACCAATTCGGGAAACTTCTGTCCCTCAGCTGTTGGATTTTGGGGGGCTTTGAAGTGGAGAAGTTCTGGGGAGCTAGGTTAAAGGTGTTTAAAAATGTGAGTGCTCTCATTTAAATGTTTATTACCGGTAGGTATCTGCCAAATTCTCCTAAAATATGTTGCTGCCTTGCATTACACATCTAATGTGTATCCACAGATTCTGATGGGTGTTCATCCCAAGTTCAGCTCTCTCTCTCTCTGTGTCCCTGACTGATTGTAAACAAAAATCATGTGACTGCATCCTTTTTAAACTCAGTGCTCTACTGACAATTGTTCACCAGTGGATGAATATAATTATTGATGGCCATTATCAAATTCAATACAAACCAAGTAAAGCCTGCAAACTGCCACTCAGTAAAGCTTATTTGCCTTACAATCTATTTGCACAGTTACGAGGGATCACTGTGCTCCTGCCCCTCCCTGGATTGCTGTCCTCCAGCTGTAAAAGCCCCTAATTCAGAGAATTTGAGAGAATCTTACTTTTATGACAAATATTCGCTACGACTCTCTACGGTCCTCTAAAAATAACGTTTTTGGAAACTGGAAAACAGACCTATCCATGGAAATCATGTGTTCTGCTTCGTTGTGTTTTCAAAGAGTGGCATGTAACAAACGGTTGTGTAACCTGCATCAGAAAGCTATGGCTCATCAAGTTCTCAAGAGAGTGAGTCAGAGGAGAACTATTTGTCTGTTTGCATTTTGAAATGTGTTTTTATAACCACAAACAAGGTAATTTACACAGTTATTATAGGAGTTAACCAGAGGTGGCTAGGTAAGCGGATGTTGGCATTTCCAACTGTACCTGAAGTCTCCTCGTCAGAAGATATCAGTGGACATTTAGGCTTAAACTTGGTGTAAATTACCTTGTTTCAACTGAGAAGGAATGTCACGGCTGACCGACACTTGGATGACACCAAACATAATTGTAGGGGCCTACAGGGCAAAGGATCTGTCTCTTTTGGTTTTCAGCCTAGATTTTTGGAAATGCTAGCAATGCCTTACCAGAGGATCTCAAGACTGCGACCCGGCTCCTAGGTATATAATGGATCCGTAATATAGGGAGCTGTTGGATTTAAGGGGGCTTTGAAGTGGAGGAGTTCTGTTGAGCTAGGTTAAAGGTGTTTTAAAAATGTGAGTGTTCTCATTTAAATGTTTATTACCAGTAGGTATCTGCCAAATTCTGCTAAAATATGTTGCTGCTTTGCATTACACATCTAATGTGTATCCACAGATTCTGATGGGTGTTCATCCCAACAAGTACAGCTCTCTCTCTCTCTGTGTCCCTGACTGATGGTAAACAAAAATCATGTGACTGCATCCTTTTTAAACTCAACGCTCTACTGACAATTGATCACCAGTGGATGAATATAATTATTGATGGCCATTATCAAATTCAATACAAACCAAGTAAAGCCTGCATCTGCCACTCAGTACCACAGAGGGTTTAATCAAACAACACTTCTGTGCGAGGGAGTGTGTGGAAAGCCACACATACGCAATGCAGGCAGCATGTCCTGGCCGTAGGCAGTGTGGTCCACAGAAATGCATAACACATACCTGACATGTGGATTTACTGCTCTAGATAAATTAGTGGTCTAATTGACCATGTTTCACAGCACAGACCAAAATGACACTCAGGCTAATAGGAAATGTCCCAGTGCTCCTCATGGTAGGATTATAATCTCAAAAAAGGGGCTAATTGGTTGAATAGCTAAAGTATGTTTAAAAAACTGAGAGTTCTTTACAAATATGGATTTCTCTCCGATTAAGTTTCACACATTTTCTAGAAATTAATCCAGTTCATCTCTGGACACGCTGCTGTTGTTTATATATTGCTCTATTCTCTAAGGTCAGAGCAAAACCGGCTCTGTTTATGAGCTTCGTAAGTGAACCCGGCGGATGGTCTTTCTTTGGGTTATTTCAGTGTGATTCAGAAACATCCATGGATAAAAGATATTGTAAGTAACAGCCAGTCAGGAGCTATCTTCTGCACTCACCGAGGGCAGATTAGAAATCCTCCACCAAAGCCAAGGGTTTTATTGAGTTCATTGATTCCCATTCGTTTTCTATGGAAAGTCAGTGTGTAGCTCTACTCAATTAGGGAGGAGAAGAAGTCATATGATACACTTAGGGAGAGATGGATGGCCATTGCAGAGGAAAGTGAAAGGCCAAATGGAGGTTGGTATGGGTTGCACATGGGCCAGGAGAAGTAGGGAGTGGAGGAGAAGGGTAGAATGGCCACTGAGGAATTCTTCACTACAATTAATTTACCGTCCAATTGACCAAGTGGTGAGATCACAGACGCAGGGTTCACTTTAATGCTTTCCCTCCACAGCCATAGGGCCCTTTAGAATACATAATAATTGTTTTTAGAGGCACCCTGGTCCGTCGTGCAAAGAATACAGACATATACAAGTGCAGACAAGATAAGAAAAACAATGGATCATCAAACGTCATAAGTCATAACGCCTTATACACTCAGGGCTGCATATAGACGTATCTCATCAGAAAGGTACGTCAACAATATAATGTAGATGTACACTGACACTGTAATAATTGGTAAGATGATTTACAGATTAAGTCATTGAAGAAACATGTCGGCTATAGTTAGTTGCACACATCTCACTACACTTGCCAGTGAAGGTCTTCTTCTTATGGTTCATTTGGCAAACGATGTTGCCACCAGTGTCTCTGAACAACAGTGTGGCTGGCGTTGAAACAACAGCTGTCAGACCAGGAGCATGTGCTGGTGTCGGACTCACCGCCCACGGACCAGAGAATGTCAGGATCACAGTCGACTGGGGACCAGGAAGAGGAGTGGCTGGGAGGTCACCTACCTTCGATCGGTTCGAACCTTAGATCTGTTCTAGCCTAATAGATATAGATATAGATATGTCAACCAAGGTGATGTCGTGTCCTGCTGTGCTGTCTGCTTTCCCGTCCTGAACTCCCGTGTGCCTCGCCGCTCAGCTTCTGCTGCTCTGCTTCCCCAGTGTAGGAACCTGTGTTTTCTTCCTTGTGTACTTGTCTCTCCAGTTTTCACCCTTTAGTGTATTTTCAGTTTTCCATCCCTTTAGTATTTATGTTTTGGGTTTTTGTCTAGTTAAGACTTTTGTTTGTTTGTTTGTTTCTTTTTTTGTTAAAACCTCTGCATCCTTCTTCCATCTGCTTCCACTAAATCTGACAGTCATTTGTACAAATTACATACTCCTTCATGTTTTATCATTTATTTATTTTTTAGAACACCACCCTTATAAATACCTTTTTAGCTGAGGCTGCAACAAACTATTATTTTCAGTATCACAAAATATATTTTCTCAGTTCATAATAGCTGTCAGAAAATTGTCAAATGGGCTCATCATGGCTTTCCCGATTTCAATGTGACATCTTTGTTTTGTCTGACAAAGAACAGATAAATGGCATAATAATTATTGTTTTAACATTGTTGTTGATCAATTTCCTGTTAAATATTTTTTATTTTGCTCTATAGAGGTTTTTAATCAAATGGATCAATATGTGCCAAACTACTAACAAAAAAAAAAAAAACAGCTTTTGTCATGTGTCATTGACATCAATATGCAAAGACCACAAGTGAACAATTCAGACCTCTGTGCAAACATCTTCTTGGTAAATTCCCACAGTTGCTCTGGGACTCTGTGTTTTTTTTATTTTCTTTTTATAAGACTTGGCCAATAACCATGTAGCTAAATATAGCTTTTCTCACAGAACACAAGGAGGTCATTCGAAAGGGAAGTTGCAAAACTGGCCAACCATTTCTCTCACTGTGTACTGGACACTGATATATAATAGAGTGATTTCAGGAGGATGTCACAATGGTTCCACATCGAAGCTGAGCGTAAAACAAGTATGACTCATTATTCCCCACTTTGAGATTTTAGTTATCTCAGATGACATGGGTAAAGACGAGTTATACACTTACACTTCAGATTTACAACATATTTACAATCTTCTAGCAAAGAGTGATGACTCGGGATGGATCAAGGTTTGTTATCAGATGACAAATAATGTGCCTACCATTTAATTAATACAAAAAATAGTTACACAATCCCGATAAATTATTTGATTACACAACTGTAGCCACAAGATTTACGAGAAGATATACAAGATTTATAATTGAAACTTTTTGGGCATTGCAATTCATGGTTTTTCTTTACCCCGTTATATGTTTTTTGATTTAAACTAAACTGTTGTGTTCCTGAAGTTTGCAGAGTCTTGTGTTTTGCAAACAAAGTGAAATAGATGCTGAAGATGGATTATGGCACAGACTGCAGCCACTGGGTTTGGTTGGCATACAAAGTTTAACAGCATATTAGTTTAGCATTTTCTACAGCCAACAAATTGTCTACTCTGCTTTCATTGTTTTTCTTCTATAGCATAGCTTTAAGCTCATTGTTTGTGGTTTACAGCTCTATATTTCACTGGTTTGATAGAGTCTTAGCATTCTCTAATCCAACATGTTTTCTGAGACAGCAGGCAGCTTCTTTATTTAGAAAATGTTTTTATAATAATAGTGTATGATAGTACAATTATTGTTATTTTTCTTTGGAAATGTTGTGACGTGCAAGTATGAAGTAGACTTCATTTACCTGATCTATTAAGAATTTCTAGGAATATAGTTTATAAAAATATGATAGTTATCCATACGGTGCCTAGGAGAGGCGCCTCAAATATAGTTTAAGCAAACTGACGTTGACATTGTTCATACATTAATTCAGTGCCTGTGTCTGAGTTTTTTTTCTACATCCTCATTCAGGATCTTAGTTAAAGGCTGACAGCTGCAGACAATCATTTAATTTCTCTAATTAGAAAGGTATGTTGTTTAGTAAACCATCAACTGAACATTTAATTTAATAATTATGACGTTCCAGGGACACATGACCTAACTGCGTTAAGCTTTGATACAATATCCATGAAGGTAATTTCACATGACAGAAATCAAGCACTGTGCTCAGTGGGAGGTTGGATGCTAGCACGGAGATGAGACTCTATCAAAGAGGTTTTGTTAGATGAAAAGGTCTTGTTATGTCGGACTGCTTGTGTGTCTGTTAGAGGACAAAAAAAAAACACCTACACAGTTTTTAGTATTCTTTACCTTTCAGAAGGTAAAGAGTATTAGACTTCCTGATGTACATCTCAATAAAAAATAGATCTTGTCTAGGCCAGTGTTCTGCAACACAGACCTCTGGTTGCTTTGAAAATGCATTGAAAGGTCAAATTAAGCAACATTCAAACAGTAATTTAAGCCTAATGGCATGGCTGCAGAATAATTGTTTATAAAAAAATCTAACATTGGCAAAATACAATAACACTCAACTAAATAAAAGCAGTTCCAATGCTTTCAGGGGATTTAATGGTCCAGACCACAATTGAATATGAACTTCTCAATAGGTATTGAACCTAAATGTGCCAATCTAAGTCTGTTTTTGTACATAAGCAGAACTGGCAGATATACCAATAACATGGAGGGATAATGTCATTGGCAGATAGGAAATCTGTAAATAACAGAGTTTATTATTTCATAAACATTTAAAAGGGTGGGCTATATATGCATTTATTCCTGAACATGTACTTAGTAATTGGAAAGAAGAGCAATAGTTGCACCATAATGTCACTGAAAGCACCTTTTGAAGAAAATGTGTCTTTGCTGTTTGTTTTCATGCTTGTGCTTAGACAGGCTGTAAGCACATTTCCTGTATATCACTGATATAAGTATGTGGAAATGTCACATTCATATGTAAACATCAACATCTCATTCTTTGGTACCATGCGTCTTGATCTTCTCCCCCTGGATATGGCTGCTGCCATCTTGTGCTTTGATGTCATTTGTAGCCAGAGCCTGTGCAGTATTGATCATGGGGCGGAGCTAACAACACACATGTGGAGCTAGTCAAAGGCAAGTCTCAGCTGTCAACCAGGATCTCTTACCCTGTTTTTACAGTGTCAAAAAAACAATGAAATCCAAACAGTAAAAAAAATAAAAATAAACTGTAAAAATGAGCACTTGTACACTATTGTAATGAAAACTAAAATGACTTTGACTACTTTTACTTTTTATTTTGGCCCATGTCCCATCTGCTAACATAGAGAAAGAGATTATAGCTTAAACTGCAGCCAGCCACTGCGGGGTGATCAAGATGGCTTCAGCCTCAGCATAGGCGTGCCCACTAGAGCACTCCGCTCCCAGAATTCAGGCTTACTTGTCGTCCCTAAAGTCTCTTAAAGTAGAGTAGGAGCCAGAGCTTTCAGCTATCAAGCCCCTCTCCTGTGGAATAATCTCTTGCTTTCAGTTCGGGAGGCAGTCACCAGCTGTACGTTTAAGAGTAGGCATAAAACCTTCCTTTTTGATAAAGCTTATAGTTAGATCTGGTCCAGTCTTAGACCTGCTCTTAATTATGCTGCTATAGGTCTAGAAAGTTGATAACATCAACTAGCGCTATGCATTAATTAGTACGGCAGAACATCAATCAATCAAATTTTATTTGTATAGCCCATATTCACAAATTACAATTCATCTCATAGGGCTGAGGACAAGTTAGGGCTGAACATAACTTGTCCTATGTTCTAAAATAGCAAACGTTTAGTTCAAAAAGGCATAGAGGTGTTGATGTCTGGTCTACTGAGTGGGCCACATGGTTTTCATAGTACTGCCATACAAACCAGTAGCCAGATTTACCTTGAGCCTCAGTGTACCCTCAAGTTCGGCCTGTATCATTGTATCATTGATAACAAGGCAAAAACATCTGATGACGCCAAGGTGCAGAGAAAATTAATGATACATGACACATGTAGCTTCTTTTTCCAGCTTCTCTTTCCTCTTCTCCATCCTTATCACATCAAAGTAATTCATTTCACATCAATACAATGTTTCTGACCCTTGTTCTCCTTCCCCAGAGTCCCTTTGCCTGGTCACCCGCAGATCCAGCTGTGGCCACATCATCATGGGTTGCCATTTTTGGATCGCGTGTCGGAGGTCGCGGTGGTGGATCCATTGTGGTGGATTCTATGTCGGGCTGTCTGATCGTAGTGGAAATGGTGGATCCTTTGTCGCGTTTCGTGTCAGATAATGGTGGTGGACCGTCCTGGGAGAGGGATCCCTCACATGTGGCTCTCAATGAAGTATCTATGTATTTTTACCCTGTTCAAAGGTTTTTAAGTAGTTTTAACTTTCTCTTGTTGAGGGTTAAGGACAGAAGATGTCACACTATGTTAGAGCCCTGTGAGACAAATTGTGATCTGTGAATATGGGCTATACAAATAAAATGTGATTGATTGATTGACTCTGAGAATTATACAAAACTAAAATCTGAGATGAATGACTCATCTTGTTTCAGCTTCCAGTGACAAATGGGAGGATATAACATCTGAACCGTGTTAAATTCAGCTTAATTTCTCAGCGGATAGATGTTTGTAAATCCTGTTTGTGAGTTTTACTAGAAAGACTGCATATGGATATTGAGCAGACCTTGGGGCCCTGGACATAAAGGATCCAACTCCTTTGAAGTTGAGATTGGAGCAGGTTTTAAATTGCCAGCGGCCTGAAGGCTATGTCTGTGCTTGAGGAGGTTAAGCTGCTGAGGGACAACATTTACAAAAAAGCTTCAATAATTTGTCTTTGTCACTTCCTGAAGGACACTGAAAACATATTTATCATATAATATGTGACTGGGTCAATGTTTGGGACATCAATCAATCAATCAAATTTTATTTGTATAGCCCATATTCACAAATTACAATTCATCTCATAGGGCTTTAACAGGTGACATCCTCTGTCCTTAACCCTCAGCAAGAGTAAGGAAAAACTACAAAAAACCCTTTTAACAGGGTAAAAATATGTAGAAACCTCAGAGAGAGCCACATGTGAGGGATCCCTCTCCCAGGACGGACAGAAGTGCAATAGATGCCACGTGCAGGAGAACATCATCAATAATCAAAGTCTCTAGCAGCATTGATGAAGCACAGTCCATGCTCAGCAACCATCTAGACCACGATCCACCATCCAGACAAGACGCCACTTCAGTCCTCAGTCACCGTCCACCGCCGCCCACCAGGAGGACCCATCACAAGCCACCACTGCGGTCCTGGTCCACCGCCCGTGCCCAATGCCAACGCGACACAGGGTCCGCCACCAGCACCACGATCAGCCCACATGACTCAGAATCCGCCACACTGGATCCAACACCGCGACCCCCGGTGCGCGATCCACAAACCGTAATCCATGGTGCGGCCACAGAGGCCCTGGATCTGCGGGTGATAAAGCAAAGGGATTCTGGGGAAGGGGGGTAGGGATGGAGAAGAGGAAGGAGAAGCTGGAAAGAGAAGCTCCGTGTGTCATGTGTCATAAAATAGAACAAGTAACGTTCTGGCGCACTAATTAGCTCTAACTATAAGCTTTATCAAAAAGGAAGGTTTTGAGCCTACTTTTAAACGAACAGATGGTGTCTGCCTCCCGAACTGAAAGTGGTAGATTATTCCACAGCCGAGGGGCTTGATGGCTAAAAGCTCTGGCTCCTACTCTACTTTTAGAGAATTTAGGGACGACAAGTAGGCTTGAATTCTGGGAGCGGAGTGCTCTAGTGGGTTTATAAGGTATTAACAGCTCTTTAAGGTATAAAGGCGCTATATTATTAAGGGCCTTGAAGGTGAGGAGGAGAATTTTAAATTCTATTCTAGATTTAACTGGAAGCCAGTGTAGCGATGCTAATATTGGAGAAATGTGCTCTCTTCTCTATGTTCTCGTCAGGACACGTGCTGCAGCATTTTGGACAAGCTGTAGAGTCTTTAACGACTTCCTGCTGGAGCCTGATAATAATGAATTACAATAGTCCAGTCTCGATGTAACAAAGGCGTGGACTAGTTTTTCTGCATCTTTTTGTGAAAGGACATGTCTAATTTTTGAAATATTACGCAAGTGGAAAAAAGCGGTCCTAGAAATTTGTTTTAAGTGACTATTAAAGGATAAATCAGGATCGAAGATCACTCCCAAGTTCCTGACTGTTTCATTGGAAGCAAGGGCAATGTCGTCTAGCGCAGCTATATCATTAGATAATGCATCTCTAAGGTGTTTGGGGCCAAGTATTATAACCTCTGTTTTGTCTGAGTTTAATAAGAGAAAATTGCGGGTCATCCAGGTTTTTATGTCCTTGAGACATGTTCGAAGTTTAGTTAATTGATTACTTTGTTCAGGTTTTATTGACAAATATAACTGGGTGTCATCCGCATAGCAGTGGAAATTTACCGAGTGTGTCCTGATAATGTTTCCTAGTGGAAGCATATATAATGAGAATAAAATTGGGCCGAGCACAGAGCCCTGTGGAACACCATGATTAACTTTGGTGCGCACAGATGACTCATCATTAATTTGCACAAATTGGGAGCGATCAGAAAAATACGATTTAAACCAGTTAAGGGCGGTTCCATTAATGTTAATTAACTGTTTTAGTCTTTGTAATAAAATTTGATGGTCAATTGTGTCGAATGCTGCACTGAGATCTAACAGAACGAGGACAGACACAAGTCCCTGATCTGAGGCTATTAAAAGGTCATTAGTGACTTTTGCCAAGGCTGTCTCTGTACTGTGATTGGCTCTAAACCCCGATTGAAAGTCTTCATATATATTATTTTCCTGGAGAAACTCACACAGCTGATTGGCTACCACTTTTTCTAAGATTTTAGAAATGAAGGAGAGGTTAGATATTGGTCTGTAATTGGCTAAAACCTCTGGGTCTAGGGTGGGTTTTTTGAGTAGGGGTTTGATGACAGCTATTTTAAAAGACTGTGGTACATAACCTGATGATAATGACAGATTGATAATGTTAAGTAACGAACTATCAATTAGGGGCAGAATGTCTTTAAGTAAGTTGGTAGGAATGGGATCTAAGATACAGGTTGTTGGTTTAGAACCTGAGATTAATTTGGTAAACTGATCACGGGTGATCAGAGAGAAGCTGTCTAAGTAATGGGTAGGATTCTCAGCCGTTTCTGAGATCTCTGTTGTTGGGAGGGTATTAGTGCCAATTGAGGGCAGGAGATGGTTGATTTTATTTCTAATAGTTTGAATTTTATCATTAAAAAAGCTCATAAAGATATTGCTATTTAGGGATGGAGGAATACTGGGTTCGGTGGAGGTGTGACTCTCTGTCAGCCTGGCTACAGTGCAGAAGAGAAACCTGGGGTTATTTTTATTCTCTTCTATTAGTTTTGAATAGTAGGTGGCTCTTACTTTGTGGAGAGCCTTTTTATATTCTTTAACACTATTCTTCCAGTCTATGAGGTTTTCAACATTGTTGCTGGAGCGCCACTTCCTTTCTAGTTTTCTTGATAATTGTTTTAACTCATTTGTCTGGGAATTATACCACGGAGCTAATTTACTATGTTTGACATTTTTCTTTTTTAGAGGCGCTATTGAGTCTAATGTTAATCGTAATGAGTCTGCAGAGCTATCGACGAGGTGGTCGATCTCAATGGAGCTCAGGGTTTTAAAGAATTTGTTGTTTATATCTACTGCTAATACGGGTTTAAATGTAATTGGGATTATTTCCTTAAATTTAGCTACAGCACTATCAGGTAGACATCTAGAAAATGAATTTTTTATTAGTGGCATATATTCATTTATTGAAAAATCAAAGGTTATTAAATTATGGTCTGATAGAACTGGATTGCGCGGAAGTACTGTTAAATTTTCAATTGCGACACCGTACGATAATACAAGGTCAAGTGTGTGGTTACCACAATGAGTAGGTTTGTGCACACACTGACTGAAACCAATAGAGTCTAGTATTGAAATAAATGCTACGCTAAGGCAATCTTTATTATTATCAACATGAATATTAAAGTCACCAACAATAATAATTTTATCGGTCTTTAGGACTAAGTTTGATAAAAACTCAGGTAATTCCTTTAAAAATTCAGTATAAGCCCTGGGAGCACGGTAAACTACGGCAAATATGATTGGCTGTTGGTGGTTCCTGGATTGGCGTGGAAGACTAAGAACCAGACATTCAAATGACTTGTAGCTGAGTTTAGGTTTAGGATTAATTGATAGACTGGAGTTAAAAATAGCAGCAACTCCACCTCCTCGCCCAATTTCTTGTCTGGTAAAACATTGATTTGGTTTCACCAGACATTGGGCTTGATGTAGTAAAATGTGCTATAAAGATGAAATGCCCCCGCCGTCATTACTGTAACATATTTATTACCTGTAAAACTGATATCCAGGCCTAATCACAACATACATACACAATTACACATGATTACACATGGTTTATTCTTGTCCTGGTATTGAGACACTTCTGCTGAAGCTTCAATGCAATGTTAATGGTTTGTGTGTGGTGCAAGTATTGGAAATTGGATTAGAATTTTTCACTTGTATAATGTTATTCCTGGAATATCTTTATAATCAAGTGAACCATGAATCAGGCCATCTCTTCTGTTAAGAGTAGACAGACAGGCTATAAAGTCTGTGTACTTTTCAAATGCTAATGTCTGCACACTATCATTCTCAAATAGACAATTCAAACATGATGATGTTACGAAGAAAGATGTTTACTATTTTACCTTCTTACTTAAGGTAAACTAACATGTAAGCAAACTAACATGTAAGACTGATCCATTATTTTTGGTTATGAGCAACAGTATTAGACAGAGTGAAACTTTTAACTTATGATGATTATGGAGGAAAGGTCAAGGGATCACAAACATCATTAGGATTCATCCCTTCAGCACCATAGATATCAAATGCCTTGGCAATTCATCCAAAAGTTGTCAAGATATGTTAAAAGTCACCTTTCCTGGTTTGATATTGTTCATCCTCCGAGGAGCATGAATGTTAAAATTATAAAGCCATACATCCAGTGGTTGTTAAGAGAGTTGTTGGTTTGTGGATAGACCATCAAGCCAATACACTGTAGGACATTTCAACTGTCATGCTGAAAGCTTGATGGCAAAAAACATTACAATTAATTTAGTTGACGCTTTTATCCAAAACTCATGATCCTTTCTTACACATTGTTCACATTTTGGGAGGTCTGGCACTTTTCCTGTCAGTTTGATAAGGGAGTGCTGCTGAAAAAGTGCTTGCCTACTTTATGGTCTGCTGCTCATTGTCAAAACTTCTCACCAGTTCTGTCAATCAATCACCGGGAAACACATTTTAGGTGTGTTCCTGCATGTTGGAAAGTGCCTCAGTCTTTGGTCCTCAGATCACCGTCCAAATTTCTCTCTACAAAATAAATGGGTTCCCCATACAGTACGTCTGTTCCTGAAACGAAAAGGCTGACTTACCTTTGAAGGTCGTTTCACCATTTAAAGAACTCAGCATTGCACAATGTTCTCACAGAACAGTTCCTGTAGGGAAAAGCCATGTGAAGATGAGGACTAATCAGGTGGAACTCCAAACCCCCTAATACCTGTAAGGAGCAATGAAATGCAAAAAGGCGGAGTAACGTTGTTTGTCGAAGACAAAACTTACAAAGAAGAGACGTCTTCTTCTTCGTCGGCGGTTTATTTAGATCGCCACTCCGCCACCTCATATCCTATTGCTGGCGGACAAATCGGCCAGTCAGTGACGGGTTATACAAGTGGTCATACTTTCGGATCTCTTCTGCCAAGTGCTCATCTATTTGGTCCATATTCGTTCTTCTAAATCTTCCGTGATTTCCGCATATTGTGGGGCATGAAACCGGAAACTAGACTCCGGACGGGATGTAGTAAGCAGACCAATCACAAGCCTTGCGGGCTGCGTGAGGCTCGCGTCGCTTTGACGTATAGTTAGAAAAATTGGCGGACGCACGCAAGCCGCCAGAGGGCACGAAAGGGGCGTGTTGCGTGTCTTGCATGCATGCGTGCGTGCGTACAACCCGACTATAATTCGGCCTTAAGGCAAAGGCCCCTTTCTCACTCAGATCACAAATACAACTAAGAAGCATTGTGGCAGTTTGAAGGAGGTGCCTCGGTTATTTCTTTGATCCCATGATGCCTAAGGCAATTAGTCATTAAAGTAGAATTCCATAAACCTTGCATTTCAAAGGGATGTACTCCATGTACAGCACTGATACATTGTAATTTGATTCTTGTTCAATAAATTTAACAACAGATAAGACGTTTATTCCGAATCAGATTTGATCAAATATTTGGAATTTCTCAGCATTCAAGCGTTTGTTTTGATTTCCTCCAAGTACTCTCTTCTTAGAAATGCTTTTGGAAACCGAACCCAACATAGAGCAAAAACAGTCAAGAACAGATGAGCTGATGAAAGATGTTTGACTATGTTAACAGATTGTGTGCAGAACATGACAAGTCACTGGAAGAACATTATTTAAACACGAGAGCTGGGAAAAATAAGATGCGGCCAATTTAACAACCATTCCACTGTGTCGTTGGAAAGCTATATGTAAGTGGAAAGCTACATAAAGCCTTTTTTAGATGTGACCTGCTGGTGAAATCCACAGAATTGGGTACTGACTTTGACGTGAGTTTGCCTTTTACACATGCACAACACTGCAGGAGGTTTTCTGCACAGACACATTCACAACAGCAAAAATACCTCCTCATTATTCAGGCAAGAGGTGGAGCGAAGAGGTAACGAATTAACTCCGCTGCATACATCACAAGACTTTCTTCACAAAACTCAGACACTGGCGTAAGCTGCTACAGCCACAAAATCTATTGACATCATAGGCGGTGGAAAATATTTGCCACTTGCACCTCCCCTGGAGAAAATGTATCGGAACAGACATTAATAACCTCTGAGCTTTTTTTTACTCATGTCGGTTATTTTGGTCAGTACATCCCCAATGCATGTATTCACAAACGGGTTTCCACTTCCGTGCAGTATAACCCTGCAGAAATGAATACCAACACAATCAGAAGTTATTCTGACACGTAGGCTACAGGACTTGAAGTTTACTTTGTGTTTGTTTGATTTGCTCTAATTATTAGGAGACCTGTATTTAAACACAAGTTAAAAAAAAATTCAAAGTACAAACATTTTGCGCGCCTGCAGTTCACCTGCCACACACAACACGAGATTGGATGTGATGCGCACAGCCAGGACATCAGGGTTAAAGTGATGATCAACGATCAATAACTAAACACATGTGATCGTCAGTTCATGTGAAGCGCGACATGGACAAGGAGACACACACATACACACACAGTGTGTCCTACACAGTCCTGCAGATGGTGAAGTTCTTCCCGCAGATTATGACAAGGCGCTGTGTTTTATAAAAGCAGGTTTTCATAAAGGTTCATCATCCTATACCCCGGATTTTGCTACACATACATAGTGTTGGCTATACTACCCAAATAGTAATCCTATAAATAGCAACATAATACATTTACCATGTTTTTCATTTACAGGTTCAACGAATTCAACAAAGCAAAACAGCGGCCACTGCAGCAGAGGGACAGAGCAAAACTTAACCTGTCTTTACAAGAGGTGTGTAGAAATACAGCCAGGTTTATACCAGATAAACCTGAATCCATGACCCAGGACTTTATCATTTCATGCAACCTGCCACTGTCTTTGATAGTCAATGCCAGCATCACATCAGTGGTCCTGCCCAGTTAGTCGAGAAAGGAGTCCAAGATATATCCAACCTTGAAAAGACTGACACTGTGTCCGTGACTGTGGATATTTGGACTGACAGGACCATATGTGGGTTTTTGGGAGTAACAGCCCACATCATGGATATGGAGACAATTGGCCAAAGACTGCAATCAGTCCTTTTAATTTGTGAACAATTCACAGGGTCTCACACTGGAGAAAGAATACATAAGGAACTTTAGGAGATATGTGACAACTTTAATATAGATCACTTGAATATGTAGAGAGCCTTCATGGTTTGTTACCCCTCGGTGACAACTGAGAGGGAAGACAATGAACATGACCTGGAAAACAGCAGCTTATGGAAGGAAAAAAGTGAGGATTACCAGGATGATGTTGAGTCCATCCAGAGCAGCTGTCTGAAACGGCGACTACAATGCTTCGAACATTCATTGCAGCATGTTGTGCATGATGGACTCAAGGAGATTCTGAACAGTGCAATTGTAAAGGTGAACAAATTCTGCAAATTACTTAATTTTCCTACTGATGAAATCTGTACTAGGGTACACATACTGTTACATCACTAAATAACTCAATTACAACTACAACTACTGGTATAGTTGTACAGTCATCCAAACTGGACAAACTAAACTCCTTTTGAACACTGGAGACTACCACAGGTTCTCTTTCATGTTCGGAAGAGGAGGTTGAGATGAGGGGTAATCAGCTTCAACAGGCAACTTTGCCACTAGACGTCACTAAATTCTACACACTGAACCTTTAACACCACAATGTTTACCTTTGCTGGTTTCATGAGAGGGAAATTGAGATGATCACCGAAGTCCTTAGGATTCATCTCTCAAAGACCACAGATGTTGAAATCCCAAAAAATCACAGCACCTCCAGTGGTTGCTATGTGCACATATTGCAAGTGAATTAACCATTGTAAAGAGACATAGTTATTCAACTGAAATTGTCTCCACATAATCAAGACATTTTAACTGAAACAAGAGCTAATATGATATTTTGACAGCCCTTTCTTGTGGATGGAAAACATATATTGCATGACCTGAACTAAATCATATTGATTTTATCAATATGCCGACACTTGCCTCACACCCTTCAGTTTCCAGGTAATTGTCTTTCAGCAGAGAATTGTTTGTTTTGGCTCATGCTCACGGCAGCATATTTTTCTGAGAATTATGCAATAATATGAGCAAAAGGTAGGTAAGGCACTAGCGTTACTTGGAACAGACAGCAGAAGGAAATAAAGGAACCAGTTATGTCAGAAAACTGTTACTTAGTGTTAATTATCTGGAGCAAACCAACAAAAACTGACAATTGAAATTTGCAAGGTTGGAAAGGGGAAAGAAAATCATCACTAATCTGGGAGGATCGTGCAATTATTAGAGGACCATTTTTTTAGAAGCCAAGTTAGACAAGACCTCTGACAAACTTCTTTAGAAAAAAAAAATGTATCCTTCAGTTGCAGGCATTTTCTCTAACCAACACTTTCAACACTGACACAAGCTCACACACACACACACAGAGACACACACACACACACAGTCATAATCTAAATTTATGCATGAATAAAATGAATAAAGAAGCATTCATAAACAAACGTCATCAGGAGACATGCAAGTATCAGTAGGTTATATGTATCAAGCAATGACAAAGCCCGCTGTATGTACTTTCCTTACTTGCCTCATAGAAACTAGGCTAAATGCTCACTATACAACAGACCATCAACTACCAGGCCCAGAGGCTCTGAAAAATAATCTCAACTATTCAGGTAAACTGATGCAATCGGTGCTGTCCCTGGTCCTGGATTTCCATGCGTAAACAACCACAAAAGAATACAATTCAGTGAACTGACATGTAAAGCTAAGCCCAGGCAAGCAAGATACAATATGCATTATAACCACATCAAAAAGTGCACATATAGTGACATGGAAAAGAATTGACTTTGCATTTAACTCACCCTATTTGAAGAGGAAGGCCTTTCACGCTTGCAAAGTGGTTAATAACCACGTTGTACAATTTCCCACAACCTTAAGGTCTTTCTCAAGGCGTTGGTCGCTGCATCGTGAGCATTTTACTCTTGTTAGTGTTTTTTATCTGTACTGGTGTAGGGAAAATAATGATGGAATAAAACTTAGTACATTCACACATTAGTTGAGTGTTGCAATTCCATGTTACTTTATACATTACTCCATGACATCTCAGAGGGAAATGTTTTCCCTCCACTATTATTTAGCTATAGTTTCTAGTTCTTTCACAACTCAAGAATTTTCAATTCAAACCTATAAAATCCTGCTTTTACATGGATGCATGTGTAATAATAACATATGACACACACAGAGTGCATTTATTGTGAAAATGGCCAAGTTAATATCCAGCCAGCATCACTGTAAATCAAGATTACATTGTAATCATTAGAATACATTTCAGATAGCTAGCCAAGATCAATTAAACCAAAAACAAATTAATCCTGATTGAGCTCGTCAAAAAAGCTTTTTCATCTCTTTCTGAGCTGACATTAAAAGAGCCGAGAAAACGTTCACACACACATTGCCTTTTTCATTAACAAATCTGAAAATATAAACGAGTTGGCACTTGTTTGAAATGTCTGATGAGTAATCTTGTCCTGGATTACTGAATAAACAATTATTTGAATAATGCTGTACTGTACACCGCTGAAAACTGTTGACGATCCAACAGTTCAAGCTTTAAAAACGAGGGAGGGTCTGAACTTTTTGGGAACTAGAGAAAACTCCCTTGATTAAAGGTGAGTAGCAGCAGTGGTACCAAACTAGCACCTCCTTGACACCTGGGTGTCTCAGGCTCTGCTCTCGCCCTGCTCTCTTCCTACCTCAATGAACGCACTTATAGGGTAACTTGGAGAAGATCTGTGTCTGAACCTTGTCCTCTCACTACCGGGGTACCTCAAGGTTCTATCCTGGGTCCTCTCCTGTTCTCTCTGTACACCAACTCTCGGTTCTGTCATTCACTCACCTGGCTTTTCCTACCATAGCTATGCTGATGACACCCAGCTAATCCTGTCTTTTCCCCGATCTGAAACACAGGTAGCAACACAAATCTCTGCCTGCCTGTCTGACTGACATCTCTCAGTGGATGTCTGCACACCGCCTGAAAATTAAACCTTGACAAGACTGAACTGCTTTTCCTTCCAGGGCAAGACTCTCCCACCCACGACCTGACTATTGACTTTGACAACTCTGTGTTAACCCCCACTCAAACTGCTAGGAACCTGGGTGTGACACTCGATAGCCAACTCTCCCTTACTGCCAACACTACTGCAACAACACGGCCCTGTAGATTAATGCTGACAACATCCATAGAACACACCCCCTTCTCACTCAGAAGGCGGTGCAGGTTCTGGTCCAGGCCCTGGTCATCTCATGCCTAGAATACTCTAACTCCCTCCTGGCAGGTCTACAAGCTAGTGCCATCAGACCTTTGCAGCTCATCCAGAATGTAGCAGCATGACTGGTTTTTAATCAGCCTAAATTCTCTCACACTACTCCGCTCCTCCGCTCCCTTCGCTGGCTACCAGTGGCCAACCGCATCTGCTTCAAAACATTAGTACTTGCGTACCATGCTGTGAACGGATCCGGTCCTGTCTACATCCAGGACATGGTCAAACGTTACACCCCAGCCCGTTCACTCCGCTGTGCTTCGGCTAATCGGCTCGTTGCTCCTTCACTGCGAGCTAAACACACATCAAAATCACGACTGTTTGCTGTCCTGGCTCCTTAATGTCGGAATGAGCTTTGCATCGACATCCGGACTAAATCCGAAAACTAAAAACATAACCCTTCCGACTATACCTTGAATAAAAAAAACATACTTACTGCACTTTGTAGTTTTGCTTTATTTTGAAGAAATTGTACTTTCTTGATTCTTGTTGTCCTGGGTTTGCACCCTCGGGGTTGAATGCACTTATTGTAAGTCGCTTTGGATAAAAGCGTCAGCTAAATGAAATGTAATGTAATGCATTGTCCATCACGATGTTTCACTGCATACATCGTCATATGCCAAATAAGTTGACATAGCCCATAGCCCTAAAAGTGAATGAGTGACTGTTCCTCCCTCATTCAACAGTAGCGTTGTTGTACCAGACATTTCAGCCCCATTGTCAGGACCGCACACTGGGAAACAAGAAGACAATATGTGTGTTTGACTGAGGCAGTTTGAAAAAGGTCATGGGTGAGAAACAACAAATGCGAGAACTCTTAAGGGAATATAATGTAATCTGTTATAGAAATGATTCAGGAGGGGACCCAGATAAAGACGTATGGTTTATGTATAGGTAAACCAAAACAAATACAAGTAATGTAAAGGTTGAAAGTAGCTGGTTGAACCAAGTTTAGCAAGGCCATTTGATACACCACAGCTTTTTACACATTTTACTGTGTAGTTGAGACCTGCCAATTTATTTTTATTATACCATCTCTGCTACATTTATTTAACTCTACAGACAGTCAGTAATGACCTGTAGAGGTTCAAAGCATATTTTCCTTCCTTCCCCAAGACAAGGGAAGTCTTGGGCCATAACTAATACCATTACAGAACATTTATGTTGTATTCAGTCCAACCCCATCACACTGGTGTGCCATGTCAGCCTAACCTCCATTGCGACCTATATCCTGTAGAGGTGAATCCAGGTCTTTGACCAACAGGCTTCTCTATCAAGCCCAGCTCAAATTACACAACTTTCAAAGTCATTGGATGACTGTATAGTACACACTACACGATCTTTCATTAGGAGACACCCCTGATTGGTCTCCAAATTGCAGTTAATCATGAAAACATACATGAAAAGAGACACAGTAAATCCGAACAATCCTCCTGCTCTTATGTGTCCTCCTGCTACAGAAAAGCACATTAAGCTGAAAGGAGGTCAAACAATTCAGTGGACATCAGTTTCATCAGCTGCATTTTGTCTTTCTGAACCCATTCCAGCCGGACAGAAAACTTACTGAGCCTGATTGTTACCGGATGGGGATTATTTTTTCTGTCCCAACTGACCTGAGCCTCATGCAGTTATTGTGAGCTGCACTGTTACAGTGTCCTCCGTACACATCTTTATTTCTTTTCCAGTTTGGGCACGCTTGGTGAGCCTCTCTAATCGTATCTTTGAAGAGTTCACATACAGCGATTGGTAACGGCCGATCGAGCACTGGGCTTTTGTTGGTGACTTCCACATCAGGCTTGAATTCCATATTATGAAATTTTTCAAGGAAGCTTTATCAATGAATTCCAGTAAATGAGACAACATCTCAGACTGTGATCATTTTCTCATATGAATGGGTCATAAGCAGTGTTGGGAGTAACGCAGTACAAAGTAACGCGTTACTGTAATTCCACTACTTTTAGCGGTAACGAGCATGTAACAAGGTATTTTTTTTAAATCAAGTAACGCAGTTACAATTACTGAAATTTAAATGAGTTCGTTACTCGCGTTACGTCAATCGCGATCTACCGGTCGACCGCGAAGGAAGTGTGGGTCAATCGCACTGGACAAGAGGCAGTCATGAGGACGCTCCCCCCCACACACACACACACCCAAAAAAAGCTGTAAACCAAGGGGAAACACTGACAGCGTTGGTGTGTCTATTAAATCAGACCGCTCCGTGAGAGCTACAGGCAGTTACGCAAGGTGAGCCTGATTCAATTACTTTTAAAAGAAGTAACTAGTAACTGTAACTAATTACTAATTTTCAGTAACTTGCCCAACACTGGTTATAAGCAGCTTAGATAAGGGTTTGAACCTAGCAGGTCAGTGTGGTTCATTTAAAGTAACATGATGCATCACATTGTGTCATTTCGCCTGTACCTGGATGGAAAAAGCTAATGGAGGCGCTAAAAAAGACAAAGAAAGATCCAGCCAGAACGAGAGTTGAACAGTCAAATGCTTGTATAATCATAGTTTTTAACATTGTGTAAGTATGATATATATATAGGCCAGACAGAATGCAGAATTCTGCAATATTCAAAATTGGCACTGAAGCATATGTTCTTGTCAGCAGGCCCTTCAACTATTAGACAAACACTGGCCCTGTTTGAAAAGGGTATACTGTGTTAAGTTGTAAACACCATATTTTATAGAATTAGCTACCTTTCCTCAAAAGAGAAGATTGGAATTGAGTTCAATTTTTTTTTTTTCTTGAAAGTTCAGCATGGAAGGATGCATGGAGAATAAATCACCATGCTTCCTTCCTACAGCAGAACCAGTCAGTGTCAAGTGCCATTTCATAGGGTGCGGAGATGCTCGCCTCTGAACCACGCATTTCTCAAGTCTTCTCCTTTCACCATTTTCTCTACTTTTGATTATTTTGGATCCTTGTTATCTGATTATTTAAATATCAATGTTTAAAAAATCTGTGGAATTTTCTGGGAGGGAACAGGAGTGCGAGTCTCAAAAATGCTTCTTATCCATCATTACTCTCAATCACTGCTCTCATTCCAATGTCAACACGTTGCACTTTGGACACTGAATTACCACATTTCATTATTTGTACATATCAAGCTGTTCAATGCCTGACATAGATCACTGAAATCACTGGTATAAAGGTAAGTTCATTCCATGAGCCCTGTCCATGATCATGTGGTTACTTCTATTCAGTCCAATCTACCCAAGCTTTGAAAAAGTATCCAATTTGATGCATAAATATAGTAATAGTAATAGTAACTTTATTATCAATTTCTTCACATGTTCAAGACATGAAAGGAATTGAAAATACATTTCCCACTCTCCCACGGTGAAACATATAAAGTGCACAGGCACAACAGATAACACAAAACATTTCCTAATACTAAGTACACATGAAGATTTATGTACAGCCGCATAAGTTTCTCAGTGCAGCATAAGTTTCTCAAAAGTGAAAACGTAGTGATTAAGTGATAAAAGTGCAAAGAGTGCAAGAGACAGTTTGTAGCAGAGTCCTGGGTGATTTTAGGGTCCTGTCAGACTGGAGGATATGGCTGGGGGAGTGGGTAGAGAGAATTACGCTTCCTGAAAAGCTCCTGTACCTTCTTTCAGAGGGTAGAAGGCTGAACAGACCGTGTGCAGGGTGGCTGGTACCACTCGCAATCGAGGTAGCTTTCCGGGTGAGGCGGGTGGTGTATGCGTCTTTCAAGGAAGACACAAACTATTTCCCTAAACCCAACCAAACTTAACCATAGTGCTGTCAGACTTTTTTAGCTGTGACAAATAAGGTTTTTTATTATTTATTATTATTTATAACTGATCTGAATTCATAGTTATGTGTGGGATTTTAGAAGAAAAATTTATGTTAATAGATTAAGCACGGGAAAAATGCAAATTATCCTGTAAAATAAACATTTTCCTTCAACTCAAGCAAAGGCCATCTGTTCCTCCTTTCTCTCTCTTCATATTTAATGTCATTCCCAGTTTGTCACAGTGTTGATTTTATGTGAATCTGTTTTTGTTCCCGACTGAACTCACGTAGTCATAATTCCATTCCAAATTTGTTACATCCCATCCAAGGCCAGGGAAAACACAACTATTATTTCTCTGTCTGATGCATGAAACTAAATATAAACTTAACTAACCTAATGCTTTAAGTCATACTTTACCTATATTATTTTCCACCACTGGGAAAATGATATTTACTGAGAAGGGTTGAAAAATGTGAAACAACAGAAGGAGACTAGATTTTGTGTGTTTCTTGTAGCCTAAGGATATTTTGGCCTAATTTCAGTGGCTTGGCACTGACCAGGTGATACAGACTCAGATTCATGATTCGTCACAAACTAAATCTGTTAAAGTTATGGTGCAGCAGAACATCGTTCAGTTCAACCCTGTCAGCAGGCTCCTGCCACCACCTTGTTTGACCCCTTGTACGAGTCTGAGGAATGTGGTGATGGGCTTCTCCGGTTGCAGCTTTTTGATTAATCTTTCCTTTGAGCATTGTCCCAAAGCTCCAGAGGACCATCATGTGCTTTTTGGCCATAACCAAACAAACATTCATGTATTTTATTAGGGATCAGAGATTCTATTCTGACAAGAATACCAATTTTCCCAGAGCTCTTCTTTGATTGGAGAATCGTGACTAGTAAAATGTAGTCACGGTAAGAGGCCGGCAACTCTCATGATGGGGTCTCGCTTTGATTTCCTTATGATCTATTTCCGGCTGTTCTAAATATATTTGTTTGGTCACTACAGACCCTGTACCAGACTTTTTTTTTTTCTTTCTTTTAAATTAAAACAAACAGGCTGAACGAGAGATGGAAATGTTTTGCAGAGCCATGTCTCTTTAAAGATAATTTATTTCTTCCACAACTTCAAGATTTCTCCTAACTTTGGCCCTACTGTATTAATTAATTAGAAAAGAAAATATTGGCATTTGACTGAAATTTCAAAAACATGTTTTTTTTTACAAAATCATCCAAATTGAATGTGCAAACACACACAAATGTGGAAGCGACGCGGAAGCGAGGCGTAAAGGCCAATGTATGCTTCTCCGTTTTGACAGACACGGACAGATAGGACCGCCTTCTCCAAAGTGGAATGCCCTCTCTGGGCCTCTTCGCGGCTCCTCGGAGAGCTTTTCGTGCAGCAATTTTTCTAACTACACGTCGAAATGGCGGAGAGCCCACGGATAGCCCTTGGCTGTGATTGGTCCGCTAATGCCAGCATTGCGGGACCTTAAACCTCCTGTTCCATTCCCTACATCACAATAAACCTAAATCACAGCTACGACTCTATGATTAATGTGACAAGTATGTTAAGCCAGCGGCGTTGGCCGGCTGATGGTGGCTGGTTAGAGCACTTACGGCATGTGTGTACAGTCATATACGGTTATAACGAATTTTCATAACGGGACTAGCGGGCTAGCCACCATGCTAACTGCGGTGGGAACAGCGCAAAAACCTGCTGACTTTAATCCCACGGCTGTCATGACACTGTTTCTCAAACACCGTCAGGTTAGAAGCAAACACTTGGTAGTATGGTATCGGGTGTCCCTGCTGACTGTGTGAGGAAGCTGGGGGAAGCTAGCTGCCTCCGTGTAGCTTCAAGATGTTGCAGCTGTTGAACTAGCAAGAGCCCTTCCGGGTCCCTTACGTGCTTATGTATCCCTCCTTACGTGCTGACGGGTGTCGACCCCCTTTTCTAAAATTTACGGCAAAGCTAGAAAGAAAGTAGGCGTCTCTAAGGTCGTCTCGACAAAAAGCATTACTCCGCCTAGTGTTCTGGCGCGAAATTGCTTTGTAAGACACGCAACGGTTGGGGAAGCATGAATGAAAACGAGTCTTGCGCCACAGCGGCGTGAAAAGACGCAGACGCAGTCGCAGAAGCATGTTTCAGGCTTTCAGCGCTAATCCCTAGCGCGCCGGCGCTAGACACGTCACACCGGGCGTGGTAGCGACGTCGAAGCGCCGCTGTTATCAGCTTGCTTTAAAAACGGCATTTCATTTTTTTTCAAGCATATACTTACTTGTTGCTCCAAAATTAACTGCAACAGCGTCCCAACATGTGTCCTCCTTGGTGTTGTCTTTATACAACATGTTCCGAGGATCATACAACTCACTGTACTTCTCCACTTCAATTATTAATTTAATGTCATACATGTTGAAGAACTTCGCTGTTTGCTCCGTTAAATGTGTCGGGGGTAAATTACGTATTCTCCACTCAAGCCTATGTTGAGAATACGTAGCCCCCACGCTCTCTCTCTTTTTATCTGTATCACTGCTTGTGTGGCTGTAGTGCATGGGCAGAGGGGGACATTTAATAATGTGGTCGGTGAAAGTGGTAAAATTAAAACTCCAGGAGGGTGAATACAAAGTATGGGATGCATATTTGATAATTGATATTGTATAAAATATGTCGTCAATATCGTTTAAAATCATTTTTCAGTGTGTTTCTTGGTGCGATACGCTCGCGTCAAGCGGAAAAAAATAGACTCGACGCCGAAACGATCGCTCCACGGCGCGAGTCAAGCCTGAAACATGCTTCTGCATTTTCACGGGCCCGTAAGCGCAAGAGCCCTTCCGGGTCCCTTACGTGCTTCTGTATCCCTCCTTACGTTTTGACGGGTGTCGACCCCCTTTTCTAAAATTTACGGCAAAGCTCCGCAAGCTCACTCAGCCCGCAAGGCTGTGATTGGTCTGCTCTACATCCCTTCTGGAGCTGCATTTCCGGGTTTCATGCCCCATAATACCGGCAGAAATCACAGAAGATTTAGAAGAACGAATATGGACCAAATAGAAGAGCACTTGGCAGAAGAGATCCGATAGTATGATCACTTGTATAAGGCTACGAGGAGCCCC
Source organism: Platichthys flesus (assembly GCF_949316205.1). Taxonomy (NCBI): domain Eukaryota; kingdom Metazoa; phylum Chordata; class Actinopteri; order Pleuronectiformes; family Pleuronectidae; genus Platichthys; species Platichthys flesus. The sequence goes on along the minus strand of NC_084950.1, from coordinate 24,690,777 downwards.
AGTGGCTATGTAAATAAACAATCGACGAAGAAGAAAGAAGGCGTCCCTAAGGTCGTCTTCGACAAAAAGCATTACTCCGCCTAGTGTTCTGGCGCGGAATTGCTTTGTAAGACGCGCAACGGTTGGGGAAGCATGAATGAAAACGAGTCTTGCGCCACAGCGGCGTGAAAAGACGCAGACGCAGTCGCAGAAGCATGTTTCAGGCTTCAGCCGCGGCGCAGCGCTACGCTTCAGTGTCCGGTGTGTTCAGCACAACGATTAAACATGGGAGTGGATGGGAGCCAGAGGATTGGCGCTGCGTTTACGCCTCGCTTCGGCGTCGCTTCCGCGTCCGGTGTGAACCCGGCGTAAGGTTGAGGTAAGGCATGTAGTGGTGCTAGCTAAGGTCAGAGTTGGTCTCTTGGGGATGAAGTGAAGAATAGTCAAAAGGATGTTTGTTTAAAACACGTCTCTACATCTGACCTTGATGAAGACAAATTGAATAGAGATGCTAAGAAAATGATTTTCTTCTAGGAACTTCAATTAACAAACAAAATATGTGATTGGTCAGGTATAAACTAGAGACTAAAGAAACTAATTTAGTCAATAAACTCATTACGTCAGTACCTTTTCTTCCAGCATTTTTGCAATTAAAGGACAAGACATATAAAAAGCCTTCTGAGTTGAGCTACTTCTTTAGGCCTGAATACATGTGACTGGCTTTCAGAAAGTGAAAATATGGGCTAGTTAGCATGGTCAATTTAGTAGAAGTTAGCACGTTTAGAGGAGTAGAGAAAAAGCACGACTTAACACTTTGTGTTTCCTTCACTGGAAGGAGCAAAGGACGTGTGATGCTGAATCATATCACTAAATTGGTGTGTTTTTTCAATTTATTCGATTAAATTCATACAGCACAAGTTTACTGTGCTCAATATTATCGAGTAAACCAAACAGTTTACCACAACAAGCAAACCTTAGCAACTCTGAAGGTAAAACGCCTAGCTATAATAGCTACATGTACCTAGTGATAGCAAAACTTACAAATAGCACCGTTAAATGGACTGGATTACTAACTTAGCAGAGTCTTATTGAGCCTTGACATACTGCACTACAGACGTTGTAGACGTTAGCATATCCAAGTCTATCCACCAGATGATGTGCTTATCTACAGTATTAATTTCAATTTTTTTGTGCCACTTTTGAGAAAGAACAGGTGTCTTTCATGTCATAAAACTAAAAGAGGGAGGTAGCTTTTGTTTGCATTTTTTGCCAGTTGGCTTTCAGTATTATCATGTTTCCCCTTTGAAATCAGTCAAAGGGAGAATGAATAGGGAACCGCCACGTTATTCAAGTTTAGATAATATGGCAACACCCATCCAACTCCTTTTGTCAAAGCATTTGCAAATGAAGTGCCTAGGAAAGACTTTTGGTTTTGGCAGAATTATTTAATTACTCTGATAATTTTTGAAATTGTAAAATATGTGGTCCTTTATTTGGAGTATTTTAAATCTTGTTTAATAGCTTATGAAGATGCAGAATGTGACCTGATACCTTAGTCTCTAACTAAATGTTTCTTAAGCTTCAACAGAACACGATGTACAACAGTAGGGAAGCTCCCGTGTGGTTCATTTATCCAACTCTGTTTAAAATAACAGCTAACCAGATGGTCTGATAAAACCGCCTCGCCCCCACATGGCAGCCCTTGTGTGAGGTGCTCACCAATGTTCCATACAGTGCGGAAATGCGGCTGCATAGAAATGGGATCCTCTCCAGAAATAAAAGGCTGGAGTTAAGTGATTCATCCTCAAGTAGAGCTGAACAGGACTGAAAGCAGCATTCAGAAGCCACTGAGTCACACTGTGGAAGGGTGACCTTAGATCAGATGACGGGGGCTGGAGTTGCTGCGCACTCTCACTCTACACCGAGGTGACATAGAACAAGAGCTCTCAAGGCCTCCTTGTCTGACCGATTCATCCACACACCCCTCCCTCCTCGGTCACGTCCTCCCACACAGTGGATCCATCTCTTTCACTGTTTGTCTGTCTCTAAAGCCTTTGGTTTAGTCTCCCACTTTCTCTCCGTGCAATGTGGCTCAAATTAAGTTGTAAGAAAAAAGCTTTTCCAATAATGATGTATGTGACAAGGAGACTCTACACTTTAGTGCAATAAATTATAAGACAAAAAATAAAACTGTTTCTCTAAAACTGATTATTTAAATTAAATTGACTACATCTGGATTGTCTGATCCAGACACTAACCATCTTCAAACTGTATTGGGTTCTTTCCAGATCTTACCACATGCCTACTAGCAGAATAAACAAAAAACAAACTGAGATGGAAACATAACCTCCATGGCAGAGGTATTTATTTGCTTGGGAATTTTTTTTGTGGCTTGGCTGCTGGCACATTTAGCAACTGCTACAAGTAACAAAGAGATGGCACAAACCATTAATAACCTTAAGATATCTGCTGGCACGCACTGTATACAAGACCTGTACAGTGGGAGACTGGAGTGGTGAACACTACATCTGTGAAATAAATTACCCTGGAGAAGGCACTTGTAACACCAGCCCTACACCAAGAAACAGTATTGACTGCGGAGATGTCAAAGGTCATTGAACCGGAGTGAGTGGCCCGCACGAAACAAGTACAAAGCTTTATGTTTGCAACCAGTCTCTATTTCCTGCTTGACATGAATCACCTTCAAAAACATCCTATCTGGATGATACCTTAAACCTAAGACCAGACTGACTGCAATGCTCATAAACCGAAACGTTGGCACAAAGGGGACTTCCAAAGTCAGACTCCAAAGGGCCATACAGATGACAAATAATAATAATAAATAATAATACATTTTATTTGTAAGGCACTCTTTATCCGAGAATCTCAGAGTGCCACAAATCAAAAATCAAAATCCTAAAAACTCAAAGTAAGAACGCCTTTTTGAATAAAAAGGTTTTTAGACCAGTCTTAAAAGAGTCCAGGGTCTGTGTTGCCCTCAGGTGGTCAGGGAGACCGTTCCATAGGCGGGGCGCTGCTGAGCAAAAGGCCCGGTCGCCCATGGTGCGGAGCTTGGTGTTGGGAACCCGAAGGAGCGAGCTACTTGTAGATCTGAGGGTGTGGGTGGAGGTTTGGGGAGTGATGAGTTCTTGTAGGTAGGGAGGTGCATGTCCATTTATGCATTTATGGGTGAGGAGTAGGACTTTGTAGTCAATCCGGGTTGAGACAGGGAGCCAGTGGAGTGAGTGTAGAATTGGTGTTATGTGCTCATATTTACGGACTCTCATCAGGATCCTGGCAGCGCTGTTTTGGATGTATTGCAGTTTTTTGATGTTCTTGCCAGTGATCCCAGTGAAAAGTGAATTGCAGTAGTCCAGTCTAGAGGAGATGAATGCGTGGACGAGCTTCTCTGCATCTGACAGGGTTAAAGTGGGGCGGAGTTTGGAGATGTTTTTGAGATGGTAAAAGGAGGTTTTGCACAGGTGTTTTATATGGTCATTAAAGGTCAGGTGAGGATCAAACCTAACTCCCAGATGGCCCATTTCAGCATGATAATCTCAAGGGGTTCCTCTTTTAGATACAAATTTTGAGCAGAGCAAATAACACAAACGTTTTCTTTAACACAGTTTCCTTGTTGTGCAACTGTTGATTTATGTTTGAATATGTCGTAGCTATGTTGTCCATCTATATAAATAACAAAACAAGAAATAAACCCACCCGACCTCACCAGTAGGATTTGTTTGTTTGTTGAACCCATTCCACTAACTTTAAGTTTGCTTAATGACGATGTATGTATGTACTGTTGCTTGTGGCCTCAATGGTGCAAAAGTTATATGATCTTGATTTAAGTAAAAAAAAAATTAAAAAAAAATTTAATAATACAGTTTAGTTCAAATTCTTCAATATCTTTTTTTTCTTGTCTTTCATCATTTTTTCAAGATGACAAGGATTTATTAATGTTTTTTTGCAGCTGTGGCTCAGGGTGGAGTTAGTCATCTACTAACCAGAAGGTCGGCGGTTCAATCCCAGTCTTCACCATTCTCCATTCAAAAGCGTCCTTGGGCAAGATGCTGAACCTCAAATTGCCACTCATGGCTATGCGGTTCTAAGAGGAAAAATATGCTGCCCATTGATGCACTGTATGACTGGGTGAATGGCAATGAACTGTACTGAAAAGAGCTTTAAGTCGTCAAAACTACAAAAGCACTCTGTAAATACATACCAATTACAGTCCTTTCTCCACGAATGAGATGTAGTCTCGGCTGAGGCTTAGGAGATAGAGAGGGTCATCTATAAGGTGGAAGGTCTGTGGTTTGATGTCCAGGTTTGATTGGACATTGAGACTAGAAAGGTGCTTAATAGATGTTTACCATCATCATACTAAAGGCCAGTGTAAACAGACAGAGAGTTGAAAGCACAGCAGGTTTGCTCCCCTGCGATGAGGAGGAATCAAACTAAAAGAACGGCAAAATTCAGACCACACCAGCACCAGCGAGATTGTTTTGCTTTGTTAAGCGGCTGCACGTGGGTTTTGATTCTGGAAACTCATTACTCTTTTTTAATCAGCAACATCTATGAGGAAGAATAGTCAACAGTGCGTTATTTACGTAAATAGACACGAAACCTGCTACCTGTCTCTTCCTCCTCCACGTCCCCAGCTCCAGTGCTTCTGAGGGGGGCCTTCTCGATTTCCCTCCTGCCCAGAAAAATCAATATTGGGAGGCGGCCTGAAAGACCTTTCACAGGAGTATTACAGCACAGCCGAGCGCTCCGATAAGCCTCCTGTTACGTCCTCTCGGGACGGGGCTGGCCAAGCCTGCGCTCCCCACCTGGGGGGGAAGGCATTCTCCTCTGGCCGCAGGGAAGAGTGCCATAAAGGGCAAGACGTAGATCACAAGTCTATTGGTGTGGGCTATTAGTAACCTTAGAGCCCCTGACCTGTGACTAGGGTCCTGTGCTGATTCCCACACACACACTTACAGACAGACTGGGACGGGACACGCCAAAAGTTTATAGCAATAGAGAGCTTCGTCATGCATTCAAGACAGGAGATAATGCATTTTTTTTGTGTTTGTGTGTGTTCCCGGTAATGTATGTGCCATTACTGGGGAGTAAAGAGCAAAGCATTCACCGACTTTGTTGTTGCCTACCGTCCTACACATGCACCCCCACACACTCATCTACAAACACTGACACACTCTCTCTCTCTCTGTCACTCTCTCTTACATACACACTGACTTGTACATACCTGGAAGCTAGTGTGATTCATGAGGACAGAAATGTTAGCTAGAGTGATCCAATATTCAAAAGATGACACATGCTGCTGCAGCTGGAGCTGAGAGGATCAATGTGTTTTAAAGTGCTCCAACTACTTGAGAGCAGTTGTACAAGCCCAACCCATTGATCACTCAGCCTCTGCACTTGCATGAAAAGATTGTTTATCATAAAATAATTATATTTTTTACTTAAACAAACATTACGATAAATAATGATGTTATAGATTAGATATAAATGAAAAGTAAGTGAGATGGTTAAGACATATGAACAGGTGACTGTGCCCAGTGTTTAACCACCTGTTTTTTTTTTTTACTTGGTTGATCCAGGAAAGTTCTCATATCAAACTATGACTCATGTTTGTGTCCCAATCTTATTCTTGTGGCTTACACAATAAGAGTTGGCTGTCATTACTGGCCTGTCATTAAGTCATTAATAGGCCGACACTGATTGTGGAGTTGATAAAGCTGTTCTCTTTTAGTTTGACTTGTCTATAGCTGTCACACTTGTATGTTTGGTGAAACCCATTTATAAGACTCACCTTTAACTGGTGATTTTTTTCTCCAAAAAGACCTGGTGCAAGTTGTTTTGAGTTCTTAAAAAACTGTGATGATTTTTCAAGTGATTCATGCAACTGCAATCTCACACATAGCTTGTTATCTAATGTGTGCACAGGTTTCAGCATGCTAGTGCACTTCTTCTCTTGTCAGTTCAAATCTTTGAACCACTGTGGTTTGTCCTTTCACCCGATATATTATCAAGGATAGAAAGTTATGATCAACAGAGAGAGAAAGAGAGAGGCATCTACTTTGTTTTGTTAGTTACTGTAAAATATATTTAATCTGCCAGAAAAATTCTTGAGTTGGGACTGTTTTCATGACTGGACTCAGTAAAGAGCAAAGAAAACCGTAAATAGTTTTTAAAATAATTCATAATTAAATACTATTACACTGAAAGTGACCAAATAACTCACCAACTGTAATTTGATATTGATTTAAATGTTGCTAATTACTAATAATTGGAGGTATTTAGTACCAATTACTTTTTCCATTAAGTGCTACTGATCAGACAATTACAAAATGCTAATAATAAAAAAATAATAATAACATGTCTTAATACAGGATGTTATTAGTCATAGAAAGAATCTGATTGTTCAGGGCCTTTAAGTTCTGTGTCTCTGTATGCAGTAAAGACTTTCAAGCTGTTGCTACCACTCTACAGTTGCACGCATTGTTATTTTTGGATAGACTCAGTTACATCCTTTTCCAAAGTGACTCCACTTGAACTGCTTTCTGTCAAATAGAGCCGTTTGCTCTCAATCATTTTCGTGAACTGTTATCTACAAAGAGAATTGCAGGAGAAACACCAAGGCACATCCGTCTTTGCCTGAGACAAGGCACAAAGGAAAACATTTTTTTTTTATATTAATAAAAAACAAATGTCCAAGTCGCATTCATGGATACATGAGGGACTGATCCATCAAGTGCACTCGCACAAAGAGCCAGCACGCTGTGGTCCAAGTTCAGCTGGCTTACAGTCACGAAAACAAAAAGAGGCCTGGATGCTAAACGTTCTTCCTTCATGAGTTTTTGCAGCTGGAAACCGTCTGAAAAGGATGGGAAAGCAGAAGCTCCTGGCTATGAGGTTGGTTTTGAAAGTTGGTGTCGGGAGAGAGTCCTAAGGGGCTATGTTTACAAAAGTGAGAGTGAGAGAACTACTTCAACAATGTTGTCTGGGGAGTTTCCTGCACAGAGGTTGCCCTCACTCAGAAAGCCATTAAAGGTGCAAGCAACCCCTTAACTGTGACTCCACCAACCCAGAAATGTATGAAATGCCACTGACATTTTCAATTTGATCAATCGGGATTCGTGTTCATACAACTGCTTTGACACATTTACTGCCAAGGGTATTGGTTCATGACCAAACGTTTTTTCTCCCATGTTTTGGTGAAAAGATCTGATCGCCATACATTGCTTCTTTGTTAGCCATGCTTTCTTGTTATGTTTCATTGGAACTCCAGCCTATCTAGTCTATAATCTGCTTCCTCTTACAGCACCAGCATAAAAAACCTAAAGCCCACATTCAAGCGCTCGAAGTCATAGAGATGTGATCACTGCCAGGAAATAACTATTTAAAGGGAAATCGAATCAATCATAGTCATGGGAGTGCCGAACCGGCACGCAATGATGGAAGAGACTTGTGTGACCCTGGGAAACATCTGAGCCACATGTCCACATTATACATACTATTGGCTTGAGGTCCATTGACTTAAAGTCATTCTACACTATGCCTATTCACAGTGGCACAATTGCACATTCTTTGTACAGTAACATGTCTAAGTACAGTGGAGCCAGCCTTCCTGTTGTTCACTGATAACAAACACCAAGTGGTAACATTGTCCTCTGTGATGTATGGGTGGCTGAGGGGTAAAGAGGTTGTCCTTCAACCAGAAGGACAGCACCTCGAATCCCAGCCCATGCGGGAGGACCCTTGTGCAAAATCCTGAACTCTGAATGGCCCCTCATAGATGTTGAATGCATTAATTGGATGTTGCTTTGGATAAAAGCATCAGCTAATGACATGTAATGTAATAATGTATTTCGCTGACATCCACAAAAAAAAACATAAACAGATTTTTACAGAAAATCCCAAACCTTCCGCCACGCAAAGAATTCATGTATTCGTGCTTATGTCTGATTATTTAGCTGATAATAAATTCAAGCTGTAGACTTGAGAATGTCCCTAATATTAGCGCATACAGTGGCGGTATCAAAACAGACTGAATGGCAGCCATTTGCTCTGGCCGAAAAATTCCCGTATTATTCTTTCATGGCAGCAAATTAAGCTATGAACTTATGAAATCATATTTTTTATGTCACATGTATCTGCTTGAAAAAACAACATTTGTCGATCATTTCACCAATTATTTCACCATCTGTTGCCATAAAACACCCCTTCTGAAAATGATTTGTTTGCATTGTAATAGCAGATGTATAGAGGAATGCATTGGTGAAACATGAAACATATATAATCTTTCAAATCATACAAACCCATTAAAATCATTCCCCATTGACTCACTCAAGTTATCATGAGCATCAACTCTCATTAACATTCTTTCATTTCACAAGCTCTACATGTGTGGCTTTTGTGCTGTGTTTTTTTAACCTAACTTATCCCACCAGTACTAGGGGATTGAAACTTACAATTGATTCCCGCTCTCCCAAAAAATGCTTGAATAATAATAATAATATAAACAATAACTTGATCTGTATGAAAGCTTTTGAAATTTGTTAGCAAGAGCTTCAAAAAGAAGGACAAATACAAAATAAAACACCAAAGACAACAAGCAAAATAAAACAATTAAAGATAACCAATTAAATAATACATTGTAACATGATATAATTAAAGGAGGTTTGAGGCCCTGACAACAAAAGCCTTGTCTTTGTTTTTCAGCCTCCACTGAGGAACAGCATACAGGACCTTAACGGATGATGTCAAGCTACAGGCAGTAAAGAGTGATTTAAGAAGCTCAACCTAGAAGCCTGGAGCCAAATCATGCAGTACCTTAACAGCAATAGATTCAGATTGATTCTAAAATACACAAGCAGTCAGTAAAGGGAAGTTAAAATAGGGCAAATATGATCAGGCTTCTGTCATTTGGATAAAAGTTAAAGGATGAGAATGATCACATAAAACAATCCAGTGGAAAATTTGACCTGTTCATTTGAAAAGGGGTTCCGTTTGTGCACGGTCAATAGAGGATGGGTTTTATCATAATGTTCATAGGGTTTTTATGTGTTGATTTCTTATATTTACAGCCTGTTCGTTTACCATATAGTGATGAAGCGGTGTTTATTTCTTCGAGGCTTCTTCTCTGGGTGCGTCCACTTTGCCTTAGATTCAAACTCAGGACCAAATTGGATACGTCCTCCCAATATTGGGCAGGACGTGTCAGGATGCATGTGTTGTGTGTAGACTGGCGTAAGCTACACCGAGAGGAAACTGCTCTCTGCCTGAAACTTCTCATGTCAAACGCACACTGTCCACTTGCAAATGTGTGTTGAATAAACCCCAGAATGACTCTTTCATGTCAGTCCATTTTTTTTAAAGAGAAATTGCCGCCACATTCTGACCTTTCTGTGTAGTCTGACTCATACAATCAAAGTAATCAGGGTTGTCCTCACCGTGTCAACATTTTCTAAAAATAATGCAATCCAAAAGGCCAGCCTGCAATACATTTCTCCCTCATGAAGGTTATATAAGTCACTCTTTATTCAAATTTAAGAAAGATTTAACTGTGTAATTATTTTTGGAGGATGCTATGTGTGTTGCTGTTGAGCTGAGGGGCCACTGTTATCAAGCCTACCTTCATTTTTATAAATAAGGTGGATAAGTAATAGACTCTGAAGATCATGGCGGGTTTTTTCCGACACCCATAAATCAATAGAACTACAGCAGAAAATTGTGGGAATGTATGATCAGTGCAAACCGTCGGCACCATGTTGCTTGGTAGGACAGTAGCTGGTGATTCTCTCCATGCTACGATCAAACACTTGTTACACACACCTGTCTGAACGTCACGCTGTGATCCCTGCTCACTACAAAGTCGTCTCCTCGAATTAATCCAACTCAATCCATCTGAATTCTCGTAGGTCATTCTCAAAGCAAAACTCCACAGTCTCTCTGGTCTCCCAGTTTTCAAACACTGTGCTGAATGAGCTCCGGGCCCTGTTCTAAAAAGGTAGTTCAACCATCTACCCTGGATATCTTTTCTCTATCTGGTTTGCCTGAGCCCAACATTAGCCTGACATTTTGTTTACTCTAAAGGTTGGACACATTGTATAATAATAGTAGCATACAACTGATTGTCACTGACAGAGCAATATGTACCATCATGCAAGCATTGACCGGAAGAAACATGGCGGAGAGACGAGGAGAGATGACAGCATGTCTTAGTCTTTTCCTCTGGTGAATCTACTTCTTATTCTTAATATATATATCTTAATTATTGTGAGGATAAAGACAGACAGGCTTATGTTTGCTGACATTTTCATAGACTGATTTGAAAACAGTCTGTCCTATCTTACGACCCAAATATTTCCGATGTCGTAAATGGTTTCCTTTACGACCGTCCCGAGATAAATCTGCAAGTTGTGGTGGTAAAATATGTTTATGGAACTTGGCAGCACATCACAGCACGAACTGCAGCAAACAAATTCATTTCTACATTTTAACATGATCATTCGAGTAGGTGTAAAATACAATTTATTATGAGATTTGCCACATTTCTGTACTTATACATAAGTAATCCTAAAACAAGGACATAACACAGCACAGGTTAGTTTGATTTGGGACGTTTGACATGAAATTCAGTTTGTGAATTTAATCAGTGATCAATTGAGGAAGATGGAACCTTTCCTTCAAACAAGAGTATGTCGCAGAGGATTATGCTAATCCTAACCATGGCCTTATAACCGCCCAGTTGTGAATGCAATCTTCGCCCCAATTGACCTCTGCCAGCGTTTGCAAACATGGCGACAGCTCCTTTCTGAACTCTGTCCTGCCGACACACCAGACGCTCCCCAGTCTTCTCTTAATCACAGCTTGTGTATCTAATTATTGTCTTTTACTTATATTTATTTCACCTCCCTAATCGTGATGACCTCTGTTTGCATGTTGACCTGTGCTTTTTGACAAGTTTCCTATTGGATGTTGACTGTGTGATCACATGCAAATTTATTGCCCTATTTGAGATCCAAAAATGTGTCTAAATCTTAATAACTCACTTACGATCTACAATAATGACTCAAAAACAGGTAGCAAGCGGTCAAGCAAGCAGTAAAATACTTTGAGTTCAAAATTATAGATACTCCAAAAATAACACAGAGACACACACACACCATATTCTAAAAGTGTCTTAAGAAAAAAGGCCTAAAGCCAAGTTCTCCTTCTGGTGTTATTGCTTTAAGAAAATATGGTGATGAAGAAGAAGATAAAAAAGGCCTCGCATTTTATTGTGAAGACTCTTCTGGGGAGTGTCAGATTGACACACAATTATTCAAATTTTCTGAGTGTACCTTGGAACAACAGCAGCCTAAGTGGACAAAATGGTTGTTCAAAAACCTTGAATCTATTAAACTATTGAAAAGCTAGAAGCCAAAAACAAGTGTTTCTACTTTTCAATGACAGCGACACTCCAGCTGAGAAGAATTTGCCTTCAAATAGCAATAAACATGCTGTATGAAACTTGTCAATTTCTTTCCCAAGGGCATGTGGGTGATTACATTCTCCCTTAATGTCTGCAGCTCAGGTGTTTTTGCAGAGGAAAGTGTTTGCATTATGAGTGTGGCCTGAGTTTGATTCCAAGCTGATAGGCCTAGGTTGAAAAAGAAAAGCAGACTGATTAGAATTCCTCAATAACAACAACAAACCAATAAGAAACAGTTGGATACGTGTTCTTTATTCATATCTTATATATGTTTGTTTACATTTATACAAAAATACAGAATACAGTAGAGTTTTCACCCAGAATACCAACCAGGCAGTAATTACATTTGCTTTTTGGCACCCAGACTTATTTCCTGTCTAGAGCCATTTGATTCACCCACTGGAGTGGGATGGAATGGATCACTCAAGCCCGAAAGCACTGTTCGGAATGCGGCCCTGCTCACACTCAGACCACACAACAGCCCACATACGAACAGTATTTAAAGGCACTCATCCTCTTGACGAATGCATGAAATTGCTTGATTTCTGGCATTCATGCATCAGACATACAGTATGTGGCTCTTGCACAGACAGGAAAATGGGAGACCATGTTTTATATATATATATGTATATATATTTATATAAATAAATATTTATATATATATATATATTTATACATCGATTTTTTTGTTCACAGCTTAGACCTGTTGCAGCTCATAATATTCATAGACTATGTATGAAAAGCAACGTTTAACATAGTATATCTTGTCTGTTAGTTTGTTTGTGGCGAGACTAGCCTATGTCTCAGAGTAGTGGGCACTGCATGTAACAGTCTTCATGTAGAAAGCAAAACCTAACTTTGACTTAACAGAAAGGCTCAGGTCTAAATTGTAATAGATAGTATGTTCTAATATTGTTAAAAAATGCCTTTTTGCGTGGATGTCATCGTCTAAAAGCTTACATTTTTTCCAGTACTTCACTACACCACTAAATTCAGATATTCCTGCTAAAAGTACTGCTGCTGTGGACTACATGAACACCAATGTGGTATACATTTGCTAACACAGACTCAGCTCTAAATTGCCATAGAGAATATGGCACCAGTAATAAGTGGACGTTCATAGAGTGTTCTTCAAAGACAGATTTTGGAATGAATAAGATTATCTTGCAGTTCAACATGACACACAATACTTGACCACACCAAAGAATTCCAGCTATTGATGCTGAAAGGTACTGTTGCTCTGAACTATATGAACACCAATGTGGTATACTGTTTTTTTTTCAAACACAGATTCAATTTAGCACAATATACTCTCATCTGCTATCACAAAAAGTCCCAACATATAGTCCCATATACACATGATACAAGCAAGTTACGTGAAGATCTGTTTCCTATAGGTTACAATTGCTAAAATGTAACAGTGGCCAGAAATGTCCCAACCACTGCAAACTGTACTACCGATGAAGGAGTTTTCACATACTGGAGCACTGCTTTTCCAGGATCGTCTTCCATACCCTAACTGGGCCCAGGTCAAGCCAACTAAACAGTCATAGTTTTGAGTTAATTTAGAAGAAATAGAAAATAGAGAGAGAGAGAGAGAGAGAGAGAGAGATTGGAGACCATACTTGCTGAGTTACTGTGCTGAGATTATTTCAATCTGCCATGTAATGATCTCTCCACTGTCTGCTACCAACTAGAAACATAGACAGGCTTTTTGACATTTACACACACAGATCTCGCTAATCAAACAAGGCACAAAACCAAAGAATGGATGTAGTACAATGTAAGAACATGATAGAAATACTGAGACTACAGAAACAGATCTTTGTGTCCTGCCAACTTGTGTCAGTGTGAGCTAGTCAGCAGCAGGACGGGCCTATGGGATAGGTCACAGCCAGCTTGTCCTGTTCACACTCCAACCTAACAACCGAGTGTCATTATTGATCTCAATAGTAATCCGTTGCGTTTCCCTAAAATAATTCATGATGCAGCAGGGTCTGATGGACGATTTGCAGGAGCCAGAGAATCCAGTGGAGGCGTGATACAGGGGTTTCTCTCTGACAAAATCTCTGAGTCTTTTTTCAAAAGCATGCGGTTGGTTAATGCAGTCTTACAAAGAAAGGCAAGCTTATCCATATGGTAGCAGGCATGATTTATTTTTTCTTGAATCTGCCATTGTCAATCTGGAGAGCAGTCCAAAACAGGCCTTTCACTTCTGAGGTCTCACTATGGAATTAAGCCTTGAGTTTTTTTTTCCGTCACCTCTGGACACCAACAGGAGAAAAGAGTAGAGCCCTGTGGAAGAGAAAGAGCGGGGACAGAGGGTTTAGAGCACCGTGACAGATAGGATTCAAATAATTGTCTTGATTTTTCTTTGAAAAGCTCACCAATTATGCTGAAGAACATCGAGGGGAACAGCATTACACAATTTCAATGACGTTCAACTTGTTTCTGTAATTGAGCAGAAAGAAAAGTATTAGCCACTGTCCTGAGACAACGACAACAGCAGTAACAGGTCATCTGAAGGAGACAGAAATGGCTCTTTAAGGGAGGCTGAGAGAGCTTTCACATGACAAGAGTCAAGTGTTGCATTCAATGCCCAGTCAGGTGGTGGCTACGCATGAAACGGTTTAAGGTTCTAGTGATTGTGTTCCTGAACAAACACACCATCCAGATGTCAGATGAGATCTGACCTAATCAGTGAGGACAGACTGATGATTGAATGGTCAATAATCCTGATACATTATATAATTAATCCATCGTTGCTTTGTTTGTGAATTGACTTCACACATGGGAAGTCAAAGTTAAAGGCAGAGACCAAATGATTCAGTGCTGTTTCAGCAGCAGGGTGTCCTCCTGTAAATAAATCAACTCTGTCGTTCGTCTTTGGAGCATGTTACAACACATGGATAATCTTGTTGTTAGCCGACTAAATGACCATTCATTTCAAAACCTCCAACTCCTGCTATGTGACGCAGGCTAAGCTAAGATTGAATTAAGCCTCAAGCCCCGACTGATGGCCGCTGAAAACAATCCAAGCCTCGCCCTGTGTGAGCAGGCAGTGAATGAAAGGAAGGGGAATAGTTTCCTGTTGAAATGTTGCTCTGGCTGTAAAAACACATGTGAAAGGGAATAAAGAGACTCACTTTTCTGATGTTTCATCCAGTGGAGGTCCATTCCATTCTGTCCCTGTGAAGATTGCCGCTGCAACAGGGTTCTGTTGAGGAGCCTGCTCGTTCCTCCGTGACCTGACCTGTTAATCAGGGGAAGGAAAGTACTGTCAGTGTCAAAGTACTCAGCCCCACTCGCAATCACTACGACCCAGATCCACACAGTATCTGCAGGAATCTGAAAGGCTGGCTCTGGCCGTCATAAATTCCATGGATCAGAGAGTAATATCCTTACAGTAACAAACATTACATCACAACTATATCTCTGGAGCACCTCTGGAAGTTACACAGGTTAGTGCCATGGGCCAAAGGTCAGCTCACCTTCCACACAATGAGAAATACAAGGCCTATGAGTGGGATGAAGAGTAGGGATAGAAGGCTTCGCTCCACCACCTCAGTCAGCAATCTCTGTTCTGGATTTTGACATAAACAGAAACAAGAGAGAGAATTATTTTTTTGTTAAATTTGTTATTCATGGTTGAAGAATGATTTTACCCAACATGACTCGCGTTGCTTTTAACATTGTAATTGATTCCATTATTTATTTAACTTTTTGTGTCTATATTTGAAAATGTATTCACTGTTGGTTAGTGCGATCAAACAGGTTTTGTCTGCTGATAGTGGGCATAAAAGAACATTTGCAAAACAGCTGCAGATATAGTAGACCTTTTATGCCTGACAATTTTCAACATCATGCTTTCTAATGTTCCACAATCATTTAAATCACTCAGAAGTGGCATAGAAACACTAAAACGTTAGGCCGCCCTCAAGTAAACCTCTGACCTTTAATACAAGGCATTCCAGATTTGCCTTTAACATCCCTTCCAGAAATGTTTTCAGACATATAAAAAAAGGCTCTGTTTTTATTAATAATTTTGTGTTTGATGTGGTTTTTCTAGTTAAACTGTCCCCAATGTGGAATTTAGTGTCAAACTCTGCACATACAGAAAATCATTCTGCAAAGGACAGCTCCATGCTGCACAGAGCAAAACACTTTTCTGAGTGGAGTTTTAGTAACTAAACTAAAAGTATCTTTAAATATTCAGAGAGGTCATGGTTCGCATTAGATTGTGTTTTCTATTAATTCATTGTAATACTTACCTGTTGAATAGAAGTGCCCTAGGAACAATAATTAATAAGAAATATGGCTTCTGTTGTGTATTTCATGTTTCCAATTAATAATCTAGATTTGTTGGGGATTGTGTGAGCCAATTGGAAATAGGAAACTCACTTGCACTCACTTAGTGTACCTTCTCTGTTCATAGACCAAACCTGTATCACTGAGTTATGTGTGTGTGTGTATGTACTCTTTTAAAATTTAAAAAAAGTATTTTCTGTCAGTTAGAACAAGATGAATGGGACCTCCAACCAAAGAAACAGAAGCAGATAAACTATTGAAAATTTTACTCTTGCCATTGGCCTCTGGTGCAGGTAGACAAACGCCTTTATGCAGCAGGCTATATGAGATGTGATGATGAGTTTGTCTCGCAGTGTGTAATTATTCAAGTGACTCCAGCTCCATGGATTGGGCTGACTCCCTCTACTTTTGAAGGCTTCAAATCAGTGCAGCCATCAAAAGCTCCGGATTTGACACACCAGAACCTACACTTGTTTTCTCAGTAATTACGAGAACTGTGAACTTACGTGGATTGCAGCCTGTCGTACAGTTTAAGCCTTCGCTGCTGGACGTGGGCGATTCTGCTGAAAAAAGACCAAAAAAAAGTGTGGTGAGTTTGGTTTTACTGGAGAAGAAGAGGGTGAAAAAGGGTGGAGTGTTGATGACTGATGATGAAAACCTTGTCACCTGAGGTCACCTCACCACCTTTTTCACTACCCCACCACTCACACACACATACTCACACACATACAAAAGATCTGATCTGATCCGATCCGACCACTCTGGCAAAGAAAAGCCAAGCGCTTGGGAAGATTGGAAGATTGCTCTGTAATCAACACGTATACAGTCAGGTTTCGGCCCTTTTCTTCCTTTCACACGGGCTGCCTGGGGACATCTTCCCTCAGTCCTGGGAATCAGCCATGTCTCCATGGGCCGTCTAAGCCGAGATGGTTTTGAGTTATTTTAAAATTCTTGTGAAGAAATAATGGTTAAATAACGGCTTAAAAACTTCTCCAAACGGTCACAAGAGATCTGTCCTAAATAGACCCCAGGCCGCTCACAATAGCCCAAAGAGGGTGGTGGTGTTTTCAAATGTTTTCTAAAATAAAGCACTTAAAACACCTAAAGAGTCAGTCAACCCAATCCAGAAATAGACAGATTTTCCTCGCCTACCACTTTTGACCTCAAGCTATGCAGGCTGGCATGATTGGAAGTCAGTTGATTGTGGTGATCATAACGCATCTTGGACATCACAAAAGTTGTGTATCTCACCAGAAACAATGTTCCGAATGCCTTCATGTGAACATATTTTATGGTAACTACTTTTAAATTTGAGCTCATGCTGGAATCAGGATGAACAAGTAGTGGTGCAAATGTTCTGAGGCTGATCTACAGTTAAAAGACGCCAATTTAATCACACATGTCTGGTTGGCAGCAGTTCAGGTGATCTTATCACAGAATAGTGGGAAAGCTTCATTCCAAACTTATCTGAGCAGTTCATCTGAGACTCACCGACTCACTGATTTTATCACTAAACCCACAGTTGCATGTGAATAATCTAACCTGCTTCCCTGACCTCCAGTAACATTACTAACGTGTAGTTTGTGTGGGTAGTTAATGCTCTAGGCAGTGATATTATCGGTTGTGTGAACAAATACAGTGATTCTGTCACAACACAGGGCTTAATTCTACTTCTCGCCACCCTGCAGTTGCAAATTGAAATGTTGGAGTTGAGGCTTGACCACGCCACAAGGAACAAATCCAAATTCAGCTTGGACTCTTAAATGTCCAGATTTCCCTTTTCACCTGAAGGTGATGGTGACATCAGCAACAAAACAGGTGTGCAGACCAGGCTGCGGGCACCAGCAGCTCTGCACCATATATTATTACCAACACAGTTAATGCAGCAGTATTATACAATATTATCTTTACATTGATTATACCTTGATTATTGATTATATAGATGATCTTACTGACTGAGGAATGTTTTATCTTGAATCAGGAGGACCTATGGTAGAATTCACATCTTTTCTTGCTTCATATACTGAATACAGTGTATCATAAACACAGATTCTATTTCCAGATGCTAAATAAAAGTTACATAAACTGAAAGTGGTTCTTGAATGTCATATCACCCAGTGGTCTATTGGTGTTTGTGTCCAAAGCTGACATTCAAAGTCAAAACATTAACCCTGGTAAAAAGGCAACATACAAAGAATAAATATCACTTATGAGGAAATTACCTTCTAAATATTTTTCTGTAGTTACTGTGTATGGTGTGGTGGGACAGGGAGGAGGATTACAGTCATCGGAAACTTCTTTATTCTGCGCAGCTATAAGGAAGTCTTTGACAAAGTCAAAGTATCGCGCCGTCTGCCACCTCTCTTCCCTGTAGTGGCACTCAAAATCGTACATGATCGGCTCCTACAAAAACATAAACACAATTTCAAGATTTCAGGCAATTCATCTCAAGGGATAATTAAAAGCTTTTTTTTGTTTTGGACTGATAATGTGCAAATTTGTGATTAGCTGGTTAGATACATGTCACTTATCTTGCGATAAAGGCCTGCAAGTTAACCATGCAATGTAATATAGTAACATTACATTATGGTAACATTAGCGTTTGTCAGTCACAGTAGTTCCTTAGCTTCATTAGGCCAAAGTCTGAATATTTACAACACATTTTGTGGGTCCACCACAACTTACCAGAGAATCCATGTTGAGCCGCAGTTCTTGGAGCATTTGAATGAATATGCTAATATCTTTTCTGTTGGATGAAATGTTTCCAAACTTATGCGCTAAATCTTGTAAACTCTCCTCCAAGTAGAAGATGTTTAATTTAACCCAACACATCCCACCCTAGAAGACAAAGAGCAGAGACAAGGTTAAATATGAGCAATGACATGAACTGATAGATAATTAATACGAATTGCACTAACTCAACATTATCAGAGTACCAACATGTCAACTTGAACATTCAATAAAGTACATATCCACCAAGTCACAAAGACTAGTGAAAAGTAAGATAATCAAAGTTTGAGAAGAGCAGCAGTCATAAAAAGGATAATATGAGGTTGTGGCATCTCACCTCTTCTTTAGGAACAAAATGTACAGGAATTTTGTAATCTCTAGGAATATTTTGTCTCTGAAAAAGAAGAAGAAAATGTTTTATTACATCACGTCCATCATTATTGAAATATAATCCAGGTTTAACTTCCAGTTTTCTCTGTTTGCTGAGGTAACTTTGAGCTCCCTAACTTTCAGACATTTGCACTTATTGACATTGGCAATAAAGCAGGTGCCGCTAGGCTTTTGAAAAGAGCATGAATCATAATGTTGTATGTTCCGCTAGACGCAGAATTGGTTCAGCAGAGGCAGCAATAATCCTGACCTTATATGGATGAAAATGGTGTAACACAGCCACACAGTGTAGACTGGCAATCATCGGAAAAATGTTATAAACAAGCTAAATAGGAATGATGCTTCCTGCTTTTGTGACTTTGCAAATACAACAAATATAAAGATTGTGCCTCATAAAACAAGCATGCATATCTATTTTGTAATTTGTAGATTAAATATACAGTATCTATTGCACAATAGACATACAATATCTTTTCCTTACCAAAACAGAGAGCTTAGAGATGTCATCTGTCACTGGGTTGACGTCAAAACTACTTGAATGTACCCCAAGAGTGACGAACAGCAGTAAATAGACACAGACACGTATCCAAATCTGCAGGTAAAGGGGTGAAAAAAAGCAATATTTTGACGATTAGTCTCATAGTTTTCATTAAATAAATAATAATGAAAAACAAAAATTATAAACACATTTTAACCAGCATTACAACAAGGGGTTAAGCATGGAATAGAATGAACAGAAGATTGGCAGTAGAAGTGAAAGCTGAATAAAAAAAGCATGATGAAAAACGTCAAAATGACCGTGCAAAACCTCTGACCACATTTACAGAACGCCATGAAGCAGCTTTTACATTAGGCATCAGCAATAAACTACATGCTGACGCAAATGTGTAGGAGATCTTGTAATCCATCAGTTACGCCTCAGCCTATGCATGCCTGTCCCGGACAACACAAATGAAACGTATGAAATCCGACATGACCTAGATACAGTGAGGTCAGTTCAGGGAAGATGCAAGTTTGTCACGAATAATAAATTAGTATTTGCAGAATTGTATTGAAATATTGTATAAATCCTTGTAGGGAAATTGCTTTACTATGGTTTTACTCATGACAAATAAATACAAAGTAAGTTGATAGTAATGTGTATAGTGAAGTGTGACAAAAGTAATGTGTCCATTGTCACATAACTCAAGTCCCTGGAGATCATAAAGAAGAACTTGACAGGAGTTTCTCTACAACAGACGCATTTGCTGGGTTAGCGGGTTTAAATCAAGGCAATGCCTAATGCAAATTCTTTCAGTACGTTATATGAATGTAGCGGCACGAGTTGAAAGGACAAATCATCTTGGGTAAATATAAAACACTTTTTTCCGTGTTTGGATTCCCAGCATGCCACTTTTAACTGAAACGTTTGGTGGTGAGTAGGCTGGTATGTAAGAAAGTAAGACCTCATTCCCCAATAATATTTGTCAAGGTGGTGCTTCAGAGCCACTAACACTGGATGAAATTTGTTTTTCCTCTCTATCAACAGACAATATAAAATATCGCCCAATTAGCCAATGTGGTACTTGGGATTAATGCTAGATTTGATTCCAGGAAGAAATAACTGTCTTTGCGGGCAATGCATGTTGTGGCAAGTGCACCTTGAAAGGTGTAAATGCACATCTTCCTGTTCTGATAAAATCTGCTGACATCTGAATATACTGATGAGTTTGGAAAACCCCTACAGGCATTTGGTAATCGGTTTCAGGTCATGAGAGGGAAACAAAAGGAGCTGAAGGTTTTAAAGGGATAGTGTTGCAGCCAAATCCAATACAATTGGAGTAAATGGTGACTACTTCTTTAAATGTAAAGAAACCTCCATGCTGTTCTTTCGGTGTAATCTGTGAGCCCTGACACTCAGATTCGTTTCAAAACGCTCTCATATACACCGTGGTTAGGCCTAAATGTCCGCTGTGATCCTCCTCCTAGTCACTGCTTAAACTCCCAAAGTGGTTTGTGGACTCAAACACTTTACCTACCCCTCCATCGGCGTAGTAGTGAGTAGACAATCAGTGAATTTTCATTTTTGGGAGACCTATCCCTTAAAGTAATTTCGTGTGACCGACAACATGCAACACAAAATCAGTGAGATGCAAAGCAACAAGTTCAAAGCAGCAACAGCCTATGACCCCTATGAACCTTACATACATCCTGAAGCGATTAATACGTGCGAATGAGAGTAGGGCACTGGGCTGCTGTCCTCACCCGCAGCAAGAGTTCCGCGGGACCACAAAACTCCTCTGATCCAGAAGATAGCGAAGCAAGCCTGCATCACCTACAGGGTTCTAAAGTCTTCGGCCGACGTGGCAGAATCACAGAGCGAGCTCATGCCGCTGCTGACCGCGGTGCGGGCGGCGGACCTGACTTCGCTACCCGGAAAAGCAAGCCGTGCTCCGGGGCGGCGCGGCTCCAGAGCCCCCCGGTCACCTACATGCATATCTGCGAGACGGAGGTGATCAGCATGGGGGTGTTCCCGTTGAGGCGCGGCGCCTCCATACCGCTGCACGACCACCCGGACATGAATCTACGGAGCTGCTGATCCGCAAGCTGCCCTTCCAGCGCATCCAGCTGGCCCGCCGCATCCGCGGACACAGAGATTAAACTGCTGCTGCTCCACTGACTATAACAACGCCGCATTCCTACACTTATAAAATGCAATTCAATGTCAAAGTAATCCAAGTATTCAGAATACGTTACTCAAATTGGTTGGGCATGTATTTTGTAACGGAATACGTTTACATATACGTTTATGAAAGTATCCTTCCCAACACTGGAAATGTTAATGACTTGGGAGCAGTAAGATTCTTCAGAGCTTAATGAAATTGCATTTGGTCTGTTTTCTTCTCAAGGATATTGCCAGAAGAAGCCATATACCACTATTCCAAAAGAGAAACATTAGACTCTATTTTTGACATGAACCAATGGAGATTTTGAATGAACTAGTTAAGGGACAAGGGGCTTTTTCACAGAAAGCATTTTGAATCGTCACAACAGAGAAGGCAGTATGGCCTAAAACATTAAAGAGACTGTTTAATCATTTCAATTATATTTTATTGAAAATTCATAATCATAGGAATTAGTCAAGTTTAAAAAACCTAAAAAATCTAATTCTTATCTAATGATTAAGATATGAGCTGAATGGATTAATAGACTATGTTCCCATTTTACATACCAATGGGTATGCCAATGAACTAACATTCTTCCAATAGTTAGCATAATTCTTGAAGTAAATAGCAGCTGCTTTCATACAGGTGACAGGAGCTTTTTGAAAATTACAGTATCTGCTTTCATTTCTATTTGAATTAGTCAGACCTCCATTTTTTCGGATAACTAGTAAGCTGTCTTCAGGTGCTGCCACAAAGCTAGCTATCAGCTGGCTACCAGCTGGCCACCAGCTCACAGACTTATATGACAAGCAAATGCTTAGGAAGTCTACTTCAGCCATGAAAAGCCTAGCAGTTAGAACGGTTGACCTCAGGTCGCCCTCTCAAGTGGTCCGTTGCAAGAATGAAGATATACAAGGTTTCCTTCATCCCGGCTGCCATTTACATGGTGAATCACAAATAATTATGGATTGTTTGTTGCACAAATTGCTCATTTGCACAGATTGTTGAGATATTGATATTACTGGTGATATGACTGTATGTTATAAAGTCGTGGACCACTGTGTAAACTATGACCTGATGTCAACCAATGTGTTTTATGTGTGTCTCTACGAATGTGGCTATAAAGCAATTTCCCTGAAAGGGACAATTAACTTTGTACTAGAACTTGTCAACCCCGCTTTGGGTTAATCCTCTACCTTCATGTTGGAACAGTTGATGCTGTTTTGACAGGAAAGCTGTCAAACCTCATCACACAGGTTTACATTGGGTGAAGCTGTGATACAACTATTTCTGACAGTTAGATTTCAACTTCATAAGACGTAAGTTATAGTCTTGACCTGAATGTCATGATCTGCATGTGATCTTGAGCCTCTGTGTATTTAGTAGGAGGGGATTTTAGTTTGAAATGTGAAATGTTTTTATCATGCTGCTAGTTGGCAAGAGTATTGATATGTAAAGTACATTTTTGTTATACACACACATTTCATATACACATGTTGTACATATATGTATGTATGTATGTATGTAAGAATGTATGTATGTTTATATAAAGTGAATTTTAGTAAGATTAACAAAAAACTAATTGAGACTTACATAATTAATATTCTATAATTTGTTGTAATTACCAACCATCTTAGGTAACAATGTAAGCCTTCAAAATGTTTTCTCTGGATCGATGTTTCTAGCTCTAACATATATGAGGACAAAATTCCACTAGCTTGCATGCAGTGTGCTTCCTGCCATCCCTTTGATGCCCCAAATACAGACACATGCACACAATGCCTTCAAACAAGGAACACGGAATGTAAAATGTACTTTTGTTTGCAAGGAAACTCCATAGGGGATCTTTAAGATGCACTTTGCCAATGGTCCCAAGGGTTTTCACTGCCTAATGGTATTTCACAAATGGAACTCAGTGGGTGTCTACCCCTCAGGCACATTCAACCTGTACTATAACTAGAGTTTATAAATGTAACATGTATAATTACTGTTTTGCAGGAACCTGTTGGTTCTCATTCACAGCCCTACATTTTCCCTGCAAGTCAGTTATATCAGTTATTTCAAATCTTGGCAGACGTCCCCACCCACATTCCTCCTATGGCTATACATCTGTCAAACAGAGCCACAGCAGGAAGAGAACAATGTTCCATTAACAGCAGGAAAGGCCAAAGGAAAAACACTATTTAAAGTACAAAGGGGATGTAATTCAATTCCACATTGCTTCTACTTCTAAGCCAAAACAAAACATCCTTAAATGGCCGACTGGGACCGGGAGCAAACAATAATGTAGGAGAGTTTAGCAAAACTTGTGGGGCATCTTGTGATTCATAAGCTTTGCTCAGCCTCTGCACACAATGATAATTTATGAAATCAGAGACACTTCAGACACACAAGGTTTCGAGCAAAACAAAATGTTTGCACAAATAACGAAAACTATTTTAGTTAATGATGCACAAAATGCAAATCAAACAAATTGACATCTTTGTCAAATTTTAAATAAGCAATTGTGTTGTTTAATATCACCTGACACGACAAAAGACCAACATCATAAGCAATTGCAAGTGACATGCCAATGTCCCTGGTTAAAATGAGACGCCTGCATATAGTTTTAATACCACGTCTGGCTATAATGTACAACAATGACTCACGCCTACACGGATAGAATGAGAATAAAGCTTATTGACCCGTTTTTTTATCCACTGTGATGTAGTGACCTGGCTGCTTCAGTTAGAATTTACTGTGCTACATCAAACCGAATTACATAAGAAAGCTTGTTACAAACACACACTGAGGTCTTGAGGACAAAATTATCCAAGTTGTTTTCCATGTGACAGAACCAGGCATGTGCACAGACATTTTGGGGGGCAGGTGCTCAAACCAAAAAAAAAGAGCACCCATCGCCAAAATTACTTATGAAATTAAAAATACTTATAATAAATAAATAAAAAACACAGTAGGATATTTTCAACTTATATATTTATTTTTGTTAACAAACTAACTAAAATTTTCAATTTGAATAAATAAATGAATAACTGGCAAAAACAGAAAAAACAAGGCCATATTGAATAACCAAATAATATGTTAGGGTTAGGGATAGGGTTAGTGATGTGATGGGCTCAGGTAGGGTTACTGATTCTCCCTCATCTGTTTTACAAGTTGATGGCCTGATCCAAGATAAAAGAGAGCTGCTACCCTGAGTTGCTTGCTGCAGTTTCCCTGTCCTTCTGCTTTTGGAGTCTCTCTTTTCTTGGCATTAAGCTGCAAATTTTGAAAATGAGATAAATCAATGTTGTGCATAATTATCAAGATTGACTTACATTATGTCTTTAAAGCTGACAACACAGTACACACACTTTTTACTGTTTTCTGACAGAGTTGAAGCATAAGCAGCATTACACTAATAATATACCAAAATTTACCTCACCAGACTGTCATGTAGCTCAACTTTAGACCGACCTTTCATTTTCATTCATTATTTTAAAGGGGACATATAATGCCCATTTTACCACAGTTGATATGGTTCCTTGGGGCCTTAATGAAATGTCTAACATATTTTGGTCAAAATACCACAAGGATCATTTAAAACAGCACCATTTTTACCCTGTCTAAAACAGCCCTCCTCAGATTGACCTGTTTTGAATGCCCCGCCCCTCTCAACCCCGGTGAGCCTGGCTGCGAGAGCCCCAACTCCCCAGCGCAGACCCGCAGTGGGAGCTTGAGCTGGTGTAGCAGCCAACCATGGCAGCTTTTTAAGCTTTTTAATTGTGAAATATTTGCAGGGGCCGAAGATTCTTGGTTTCATACTGTATAGTACTGGTATTTATTGTTCTGCATAAGCTAGGTATTATGCATTGAACAGATGCTGTAAATATTAATTGATGTGTATATTGACATTAACAAATTATAGAGGCAGTGTGACTGCGTACAAGGACGATGGAAAGAAAGTAGCGAATTTCAGTCTCTGACAACTGATATCGGTGTTATGGAGCCAGAAAAACAAATAAAGAGATAATAATATACTCTTGACACAGCTTGAACACTGTTTTTTATCATTAGTTTATATTTAAATACTTCAGGGAAGAAACATTAAAGTTGTTGCTATATACTGTTGAGGTTTGCACTAAATGCATTTATCGACTTGTGGTTTCACACAGAATGATCCAGCAAATTCAATAATAATTATACCAGGAAGAAGGAAGCCTATCCTGCAAAAAATGTCTCCTTCCTTCCTTTTGCCATTAAAGCCAGGGACTTCAAGCAATGAAAGTATTTCTGGCCAGTGAATGACCTGCATTGAGGGTTTTGTGGAAGCAATATTTAAGTGAATCGTACATATGAAATGTGACTTGATACTGAGGACCTATATGTTGTTGCATGCTTTGTCTGTGAAGTAGAGCTGCTTGCACGTATGTGTGTGTGTGTGAGGATCTTACAGGCATTTCCAAGTTGTTTTGCTGTTGTTAAAACCTGTTTCAAGCGTTTGCAAATTGCTTTGGCTGTTAAAACGTGTCTCTAATCAATTTCATCACACCAGATGTTAAGACCACTTGTGAAAGTCACATTTCTACAGTGGAGAAACAATTTGATGTAGAATCCCATGGTTTGGAGGATGACTACTTCATGCAAAAATTATAACGTTTGCATGAAGGCTTCCTCTTATGTCATTTGTCATGTTAGAGCTGCTCAAAGTACCACAAGGCTTGTGGCTTTGTAGCTTTGTAGCTTCAAGGTATGAAGGCTTAACTGGCTGATGCTGAGAAAAAGCAATGTGTTCTTAGCCATCTTACCAAAATGCAGTCAGTCTATATGATGGACATTGCATTGGCTGCAGATTAAATGAATAAAGGTTTGCTTACTGTGCAAAGAGAGATTGTTCTAGTCTGAAATGTAGCCGCCTACAAGAGGCACATTATGCGAGTAAAGCTTTTTGTAAGTAATGCACTAGTTCCTGATTAAGGAATATAAATGATATAACATGTATTTCCTAGTGGTTGAACAATATTCACATGCTTTCATTAGTATAATACTCTTCCACAGAAACGTAGACATCACACTTAGATCAAATCAAAATGCAAAATGGAACTCTGATTCCAATCTTATCATGAGCTGTCTCACTGCAGCAAGGAAATTGATGGGAAAACCTCTCGGTTAAATAACACTCATGCAACAACAAACAGATCTTGTTTCTACAAGTTCCAAAAATGCTGGTGGACTCCCAATACACAGCTTGGGCCAAACATATCAATAAACAGCAGAATTCAGTGAGAAAAGGGAGCTCAAGATCAAGAGTTCAACTCACTCATTTGAATGTTTCCCCTGACACCATCTTTGCGACGATGTGAGGCCTAAGCTGAACTGAGAGGGAAGGAGTATATTTGCCATGCTGAAAACGTTTTCTCGTGGGTTTTTAAAATCCTGAAAACAACATTGCCGCTGTGTCCAAAACATCATAAATCAACCACTTTTATTCCCTCCACAGCAGAGGCCGCTGGTGTCAGACCAGAAAGAGCAGGGGGGATGTTACACCCCTCCAAATTGAAGCCCTCGTCTCTGTCAGGTGCATTAAGGCTCTCTTTGCCTGCGATCCTTCCTCTCCCTCATCTCATTTTTCACCGGCACTTTGAACCCGAGGCATCATTAGCTGAACATGCTCTTCAGACCGCCGGCCTCGTGGCCCTCTTAACCACATAATCTCATAAAAGCGGAACACAGGACCTTGCATGACATGAGCCTGCCATAGCAACATGCTGCTTGTCAGAGAAATGGATATTTGATCCATTTGCCCCGAATAGTGTTTTGAGTTTCGCCATGTGATGTAAGTTCCCATGTTTCATAATGAGGATTAAACAGGGGATGATAATGGCTCTGCAGGAAAATACCAGGCTGCTGTTGCTATCCAGATGTTTTAGGGCTCATCTAGGCTAGGGTTAATCAAGGGTTTTGAATTAATGTTTAATACAAAGCTTTGTTTTGATCATTTGGTAAGGTTTTTCTTTTTATGGGTGTTGTTGTGTATTTGAAGATTGCAATTTAGTATTAAACATTCCCACCCGTTACTGTACAGTGTTTACGACTAGTATTTTAAGGGGAACAGGTTACCGGGTAGGACCTTTCATTCGCATGTCAATATTTAACATCTCCATGAACAGACTACAAACAAAGCCTTCAATATCCAAGAGGCTATTTTTGCCTCATAAAAAAAGATAGAGATAAGACAATAAAGAAAGAAGTATTCCTTATCAAAAGGACTTTTGACATTACTAAGAACAATAGTTTAGTTATCATCAAACGCATCGCCTTGAAATATAATTTGCCTATATGACCTGTTTACTGTGTTTTCAGACAATCGAATGGCACAACAAAGAGGCTAAAATAGCAAAGCCTTGGTACTGGATGTCCACTCGATCTCCAAGCGACTAGAGCTCACTTATTTCATGTGTAAATCAAATTAGTATCTAACATTCAGTCTGCTGCAGCGTCTGTCTGCAGGGGTTCACTTACAGTTGCTGGCACTAACAAATCAGACTTCACGGTAATAGAGAGGAGCCAGATAATTACACTGACATGTATAGAATGTCTACTTTAAGGGCACCTTGTCTGACGAGTCTGTTGCAATCTTTGGTCTTATCTCTGGATGAACATGATGATTAGTTAGCATATGTCCACACACACACACATGTAGCTTTCACAATGTCAACATTTGGTTGAGTAGTAGTATCTAAAAGTTTTGCAGAATATTTCAGACAGGGCAACTTGCAAACAAAGATTCCCCAAATAGTTTTATTCCTGTCCATATACAAACTCTGATTCCTAAACTCTCCAACATTTTTATATGAATGTCCCTGAGTTTACTTTTTGACAGTAGACATATTGAGCTGGGTCCCAGTAGTATTCCACGGCAGTTCCCCAGCACTTGGGAACTAGTTCCAAATGCTCGACCCATTACTCCGTCTGAATCATATGAGTCAGCATATCAGCTTCTTAATTCTTTTCTAGTGTGTTTTTCTGACACTTATGCAAAGCAGCGATATAAAACTTGCGTTAAGAAGATTGAGTCATGGTCCAGAGGAGCAATCGGTCCAAAGCGTGTCTTCATTTCACAAAGAAAGATGACAAAAGCTTTGTTAGTTTGTAAATTTGCGAAACCCCAGAAATATGCTGAAATCTCTTTCTACATAACAAGGGCTTAACTTCCAGGTCTGCCATGTGTTTGACGTTATAGACACGAGTGCCACAGCTTCAACCAAGCAAGGGGTTCCCCACCAAGGGTAAATATGTAATGTATAAATAACATTAGCGCCCTGCTGGCAGGCTTGGCAGATTATTTCTCTTTGACTAAGAACACCTAAATGAAAGCAGCAGTTAAACAGTCTAGCTTTTTCACAGAAGAGCCACATTCATATTTTTTTTTCCTTTACTGTGTGCAGAGTCATGGATTGTGAAACTGTTGTGTTGACACAAAAAAAGCATGTAGCCTCATTTGTTTCCCACACTGAACTGTGATACAAAATAAACCATAAAGAACTAGACCAATAAACTGTATGGATAATTGTATTGGTATGAATACCATCCCATGTGATAAAGGTCTAACTCACAGTATGCATCTCAGTGGGAAAAGTATGACAATATTTTTCTCTAGACATCTCTAGAAAATGGCCTGACGTGACTAAATTAATTTTATTTCGAGCACAAAGAGTGAATTTTATGACGTTGATAGAGTAGAACTGTTTTGAACTTGGATCTGCCTGATACCTGATCCACTTAGTAAGGTCAGCGTCTGGCCAAGTCTGATCTCATCAAGACTAAGATGGGATCGGTGCATCCCTGCTTGTAAAGGATTAAAAGGGCAGCGGAGCAAAAAGTCAAGAAAATAGCAAGAGCGAGAAATAAATCACAACCTTAGAGGATGCATGTGCATTATGGTGGCCTCATGCAGAAAGTTGGACTCTGCTGATGACCTCTGAGTAATGCAACACAGTTCTGAGAAAATCACCAACAGCTTACATCCCATAGGCTGAGATTAATTAAACCAGTTAATAGTGCTGGTGCTTGAAACAACAAGCAAGCAGCCACAGCGATCATTAGAGCTGACAATACATTTGTGCAAGCAGGAAGTGGTTCAATTCATATACGTAAAAAACACTTTCTTTTGTTTGTGTATAAGCAAATGTTGCAGGGAGAACTGGCATAGAAATCTCTAATGAGATCAGCCCTCACAATGGCTTTTGGTCGAAATCACAGAGAACACCCACTGTGTTAAAAAAAGGCAAGAAAGATTAGTGCGAACCCAATGTTGCAGCCTCTCAACCAAATATTATCAAAGTGTCAGCAAGCCGGAAAGGATTAGAGGTTTTTAAAGTTGAAAACATAATAATAAAATGAAGCTAAAGAAACAATGGGAACTGAGAGTAAAAACAATCCCGGGGAACTATATTCGGGGACGTAAACGAGATTCTTATTTCAAACTTAGTTTGCAAGCCAAGTGTCCTTTGGCTCAACGAGATCTTGTTATCCCATATTCCCTGAGAAGAATTTCCCCAGACATGTTGTGTGAGATGGAGCGGTGGTTACTGTCTGTGAGACCCAGCGTGTGATCAAAGAATTACTGTTTTGTTGATTTGTCAAACTGCTTGACTGACAATTATTATTCGCTGTGAAAATAAGTGTCTCAGTTTTCCCACACATGGGGGATATGAAAGGACCAAACTGCCTGTTTAGAGGACTTGTTAACTTGAACTGCCGATGCTTCCACTTCAATCTAGTCATAATGCTGGCGTCCCGCAGGAAATCTAATCTTGCAACTAAGAGCAAATTTTAAAGTGGGAGGAGAACAATAAAATGCACTTGGTGACTCTCTTTGAAAGGGAAAAGCACCATTTTATGACCCCCTTATGTTCAGGCCTACAGTAGCTTTCCTTACTGTGTCAACAAGAAGTTGTGAAGATGGATCTGGTTTATATGCACTAACTGCAGGAGGGGGAATTGGATGACACATCAAGGAAGGACATTGTGAAACTGCTTTATTATTTATTTAATTTTTTCTTTACCAGAATCTGTCATAGATATAATTTTGTTTTTTCCCCTACGGGTCTCAGTTTCATCACTTACTTGTTTTAATCCTTATACATTAAATTGCAAAAAAGGTACCGAAATAAAAATGAACATTGAAGTTTTCATTTATCCCTTGTTTGCAGTTTGATGCAGACAAAAAAGTATCTGTAGTACAGTTTTGAAGACATTCTGGTCCTGACCGCTGATATTGAATGCTTGATTGAATTTGCACTCTTCTGTATTTATTCTTTCATCAAACAATATCTGTTTTTAATCACAAGATTTGGCTGCTTGAACTTTGGCTTTTTGTTAAATAAAGAAGAAAGGCTTCAGAGAAATACACATTTTCTCGAACTAGTGTTGGCGAAACCAAGTTAGCATCAGGGTTAAAAACCGGGTCAATAAAAAAAAAGTCCTTGTTGCTTTATTTTAGAATAAAAACATGTCAAAGTCACATGACCAGTGAGACACCAGAATTGACAAAAAAGCATCTAACAGCCCCTGAAGGTACATCCAGCAGTTTTAGTTGCACATGCCGAAAACCCAAAAAACCTCAGTGATGTTTGCTGAGTAGCAGCATTGACTAACCGTTTCTAATGTTTTGCATCAAGTGTCCTCCTTAGCATCAAGGGCCAATATTTAAATTGGCCCTTGATGCACCTGGGAAGTGGCTTTCAGGAAAAAACCTGTATAGAGATCAGGTAGGTGCGGTAAATTGGAACTGATGTTTTGTCAAATATGTGTAACAGAACTGCAGTGAATTATTGTCTTTTGTACAAAGTCAAACTGAAGTGAACAGGAAGTAATCAACCCAGAATAAGGGAGAGTCCGCGTTAGCCAGGGCAGCAACCACCAATAATATAGTATTAAAAAATTATTTTTTACAATTATTTGAGTAATTATTTAATAAACATGACATAAAAATAAGACTGCACAGTGAACAAAACAATTGTTCTTTTATTTGTCTTTTTCAGGGGAGGTACCACAGGTGGAGCCAGGGGCCATGGAATCTGATCACCCCTGAGGTCCGCATGTCACGTCAGTGGTCAGAGGTCTAAGTAATAGGTATTTGTAAAGATTTTTATTGTCTAACATTTCTAATGTACACAATGTGCTTGAATAAGGAACAATTTGAAAAAATATCATTGATGTGTGGCTTTGCTCATGGATATAGAATTGACTCCTCTGCGTCAATTGATGCCCCTTTATGTAGAAAAATAGATCTGCCACTGTTTTTTCCCCGGCCTCACATAGAACATAAAATCTTATCTAGAGATTCAAACGTGGTGTTAGGAATTTGATATCACATTTCATAGAGGAGACAGATTTGTATACTTCAGGGAAGAGAGAACAAGAAGTCTCTATGTAAAGTGCTGGTAACTGACTCTGACAGATGTATCACTGTGGCTTCTGGTTCACACGTCCTGCCAGCCCACAGAACAGACCCGTCAGCCAGGCACTGGTTGTGTGCCACATTCATGTGACAGTGATTTCCCATTAATGTTCACATTCACATGACACCCACCAACTGTTTTTGTGGAGCATAGACAAGTCCCAACCCAGGTCTAATAATTCTTTAACCAGCCCTTCAGATCATTTCAGTCTTGCACACGTCAGATTGAAAAGGTATGCAGGAATTCCAAACTGACAGACCTTAGTGTTTAGTGATTGATAGTTCGGAAATCCATAAAAAGTGTTTAAAAAACGGTCAGAGTTAATGGGCTGTGTTTTCTTTCTCCTGTATGGCTTTATGGCTATATTCTAAAACCTCTGCGACTCCATACAAAGGCAAATACATACGCTTAACCTCATCTGACACATTTCAAGGGATGTTTCCGAGATAAGGTCTTAGTGGTCTTGTATTTCAAACATCACAGAAATCATCTGCAGCTAAAACACCAAGAGGGAGTCAGGAGAGGGAAATGTGCAGCGTGCAGATTTCCTACAAAATAGGCTAAGTCAAAGTGACGCCTCCTTGGAGCTGGGTTAAAGTTAGACTGGGCACATATTCGATGGATCTGTGACAGCACCCTGAATGTCTTGTTGCTGCAGAAATTAACTGGAAATGTCTCATCTGTCCTCCAGTTTGCACCTTCCAGCGGGATGGTGCAAATGAGGCAAGATTTCGAAGCAAAATCAAACATCGGCTTTGTGTGCAAAAGAGTATGATCCACAAGCCTGTTTAACTGCACAGGCTTTGTCATGGGTAATGACAAAGCCAAAGGCTGGCTAATTTCTCATTTTCATTAGAGACACAACCTTCAAAAATATAGGAATTCTTGATAAACAATCCTGCTAGGAGAATTATTTTGCTGAAAACCTAGAACTTAACGTGGATCTGAACTTAAACCTCCACAACATCTAGTATATTATTTACTGATAAGAAGCTGCTCTTTTTATACCCAAGGACTATTAGGTATTCAAATTCTGCCTGCCCAGAATGCATGAAAAGAAATTGCTTAATTCAAGCAAATTGCTTTTAGTTTGACCAATAACATGTGACTCTGGGAGATCAATTTGACTGAACCTCTTTGACCTCAGCAACCTTTGGCGAGTCGATCATCACACAATGATCAGATGCTTAATTCTCCCTGTATACATGCATTGACATACATAACTTATTCAAATAATCGAAATGACAGGATTTCCATAGTGTTTGAGGGTCGAGGTGATTTACAGAGAAATGTGTATAAATGATTTAAAAGACATCTGTTTGTCATTTAAATGCATGTTGAAGCCAGTAAAAATAAACTTCTTTGATCCAAAATAAACGACACATTAAGGACATGTGATTTTATAAGCAGGTAAGCAGACGCAATTATGTGACAGTGATGGATCTCATTGAGCACAAAGTGGTTAACTGGAGGGAAGACGTGCAGTCGGGCGTAAGCTCAAATTGAAACATTAGTTATAAGCACATGTGCTGATTCGCAGCACTGACAAACAAGCATTCACCACTGATGCAAACTGAAATATCTGTTGACAATCAGAGAACATTATCACAGTGTTTGATTTTGACTGGCTCAGGCACTTGGCACTAATAAGGTAACATAAATCCCCTCCAGGAGCCGAGGTTGACAGATCCCAGAGATAATATTAATTAGGAGAACGCAAAGCAAATTGAACAATGTTCTAACGTGATCTTTAAGTCAGGAGATCCACTTCACATGAACTCATTATTTGATTCAAAGCTCCGACGCTAACCTTGCCCTGCTCTGGGGTGAACATCTCCAACACAGGAGCATTCAGAGTAGCCCTGATTTCATGTTTGCCTTCCTGCAGTTAATATAATCTCATTCTTACACAATCAAAACCAAGCATCACCCTCTGACTCACTTGATTGGATTATATTACATTTGAATTGACTGATTATTTTAGCTGCAATTCCCAGGGTGTAATTCTGACACATCAACACCCTGCTTGCTACAAACACATACTTCCTTTATGATTCCCAATACATGAGACAACATTTTTCTGATGATGTCGAGTGGTCTGTTGTCTCTTTTAATGCTTTTCCTTCCGGCTTGCTCTGGAACAACTGCGCATTTGAAAAACCTCTGACAACCAATATACATCTGGGAAATCAACAAGGCAATGATGTAGTTTAC